>NC_064627.1:886482121-886792648 GCF_023864275.1 Schistocerca cancellata | reverse complement strand
ATGACGGAAAGGAGGGATAAATAAAAGCAAGTCAAGAAAATTTTTGTGTTTAGGAAGCCTCAGTGGCTCAGCATTCGTTTGCTGGATAAGGCTTGGCGAACCTGGGGTTCCTGAGTTGGGGACTGGTAAGTTTCGCCAGTCCTGTGTCGCCGTAGGCTCTGGGCGTGCTTCAGCGAGCATTGTACTGTGCGGTGGTGGAACGTTGTGTGTCATAGGTAATGGGGATCATGGCTTGACCGCCCAGATCGCGAGGGTGGTATAAACTCTATGCTAAATCTACAGTCATGAGATGCATGGCCGTTGATGGGAAATGTTGTTAATTTCTGCGGAACCTGGCGCATCTCAGTTATATATCGCTTATCTCGGAACGTTGGGCTCTGACGTTGTGGACTGGTTCAAATGGTTCAAATGGCTGTGAGCACTATGGGACACAACATCTTAGGTCATAAGTCCCCTAGAACTTAGAACTACTTAAACCTAACTAACCTAAGGACATCACACACACCCATGCCCGAGGCAGGATTCGAACCTGCGACCGTTGCAGTCCCGCGGTTCCGGACTGCAGCGCCAGAGCCGCTAGACCACCGCGGCCGGCCAGTTGTGGACTGGATGCTCTAAATTTTCTCCTTCTCCTCCCAGTGGATTGGATAGGCCGCTAATGGGTGTCAACACTCAGTCCAACAAATGGGCTCGTATAGCTAGTCCTGATTCGGGGATATGTCTCGCTACTTGTGGTAATACTAACAGAACTCTTATGCTCACCAGAATGTGTTTAAATAATCAAGATGAAAGAGGGCAGCTTTGAGAATGTCTCAGCTTTCAATATCCAAAAGGGATTACAGGAAATTTGTGGCAATTTAAAATCTGTCAAGAGCTTATCAGCGAGACGTTTCTTTCCAGCAAGAAACTAAACTCCCAGAAGCTAGAGGCCTCGGGGAATATGCCATAGAAATACACCAAATGTGTTTTTTCGTACAGGGATCATACAGATAACAAAAAAGAGAAATTGAAATCTGAATGTGGCCAAGAAGGCATCGGGAGACATCCAAATTATAATGAAAAGAATGGAATACGGACTGTTTAAGTAAGACTCAGTTATACTCATTTTCAATAGCAAAAAGATCTAAAACACCATGAGGCCCCTTACATCGGTGCTTCCTTTGCTAAACTTCTTCAAGAGGAAGTTTAGAAAACTAATGCTGCTACACAAATAGAGGTTGCTAGTGTCAGCAGTAATACCTGCGTTGTCAGTGCACACATCAAGCTGCAGTTGTTTCAGAACAGACAGCAACCCTCGTCCCTTCCCCCACTCCCTCGACCCACGTGAACTCCATGTAAAGCCACAGTTGCCACCCTTGCAGAGCTCCCATTAACTGCAAAGGCCAAATCCGATAATAAATTCAGCGTGGCCTCCACCACTACTGCCATAGATACTGAAAAAGACCTCCCAGGTAAAAAATGGAAATTCGAAGTTCCAACCACAGGCAGAAAAAAAAGCAGTAGACTGTCAGACCATGTCGATATCATTCGATCTGGCGATTCTACTGCTTCTGCTTTAGAACCAATAGAACGCGAAGGTAGCCCAAGGGAACCATCTAGCCCCAAGGCTCTTCACCCTGTAATAATGACAGGATGGAAGTACATTCACCATGATAGATGGATTGCATGCTACAGTGGAATATGAGTGGTTTCAAGACTCATGTGGAGAAACTAAATGCCGGCCGCGGTGACCGTGCGGTTCTGGCGCTGCAGTCCGGAGCCGCGAGCCTGCTACGGTCGAAGGTTCGAATCCTGCCTCGGGCATAGGTGTGTGTGATGTCCTTAGGTTAGTTAAGTTTAAGTAGTTCTAAGTTCTAGGGGACTTATGACCTAAGATGTTGAGTCCCATAGTGCTCAGAGCCATTTGAACCATTTTTTTGAGAAACTAAAACTCGCAGAACAGGCAAGGCACCCTCTTTGTTCTACTTACGATAAACACATTTTAAAGCCACTTCGCCCCTATGCTACAGCTGACCTGACTAGAGCCAAGGGAAAGGACCGTAGCAGCCGCGTGGTTCCGGACTGAAGCGCCTAGAACCGCTCGACCACAGCGGCCAGCTGTTAATAACATATACCAAGGATCTTAATAACATAAACCACTCCTCTGCTCTTTCCTTGGTTACCTACCTACAAGCAGTAGCTGTTGCAATACAAGTGGCCCAGAAGAGCACTATCTTCTCACTGTGCTTTACTCCGTAGGATACAATAGATTCTGAGTCTGTCATGGAACTAACAAACAACTTCTGTGCCCATTTCTCCTACTGGGTGATTTTAGTGTCCATAATATATTATGGGGCTCAAGTTCTACTTGTTCTAGGGGTTGAATCTTGGAGAACCTCATGATGTCTCAGCTGTGCAACGTCAACAAAGGTAATCCCACTCATTTCTCGGATGCTAATAGGTCTTCCTCAGCCACAACCCTCCCTTTCTTCTCTTCATCCCCTAGAGACTCAGTGGGAAGCATCCAATGACCTTCATTCCAGTGAGAAATTCCCACTGTGGATCCATCTACTGGATCGAGAAATACTTGAACAGAAACCACAGAAATTGATGGTCAGCAGCTGCCCTTTTTCTGTGTGTGAGCCGGAATCGGTACTGTCTGATAAGTCTGATAAGAATGATAAAGCACGCTTTGACTTTTTCCAGCCTTAATGGAAATCCTCCTCGACTGTTTTAACTTGATATGGCAACTGCATCACTTTCCCTACTCGTGGAGAGATGAAGTTTTGACACCTCTCCTCAAATCAGGGAAAGACTGCACATGTCACCTTAATGAGCTGTATAGGTAATACCCTGGAACGAATTGTTAACTGTAGCCTGGTCTCGCTGTTAGAGACCAGCTAAGTTCCTGGCCACTCTCACTGTTAATTCTAGAAATTTCAGTACTGTCGACAAATTGACCATACTAGAGGCAGCTATCCAACTGGCTTTCCTATGTAGACATCCGTGTCACGGTATATTCTTTAATTTCAGTGAAACGTATGACACTGCTTGGTGACACAGTATTCTAGAGCTCCTCAAACAGTTTGGCTTCCATGGCCTCCTCCCCTTAATCATACTTCATTCCTGTCTTAGCGGATTTTTAGGTCCTGAGATGTAAACGTGCTGTCAGATCGTTTCGAGTAGGCGGCAGTTTTCTGTTATCCTCTTTGCCACAGCCATAAACAGTATCACGTCTATGGCACGGGGGGGGGGGGGGCACACAGTGCTCCTTGTTTGTGGACCGTTTTGTAGTTTTTTGTTCCTCTTCCATTATTGGAACAGCTTGCCGTAAAGAGGTCGGACGAGCGGGCTACGCCGACTGGTTTTCATTCCCTGAGGAGAAATGTTTATGTCTTCATTTTAATCGTCCTTGTCATACGTTTAATTTATCTAAATTGTGTATTTGGTGCACTGTTGTCCTTTATAAAAACTGCGTGCAGTTTCTAGGCCTGATTTTTAACTCCAAACTGTCGTGGTAACCACTCCTGTAGGATCTGAGAGGAAGGGCCCGAACGGCACAAAACATTTTGAGGTTTCTTAGCCACAGGTCTTGGGGCGTAGACAGAGACGTATGCTACAGCTGTATAAGGCTTTCGTACGTTCCGACCACTGTAAAAGTGTACAGAGTACGGATCAACAAAGCCTTCTTACCAGAATGTCATTCATACTGAACACCATGAGAACCATCCCCACACCCAGTCCCTGTGCTAACGGTGGTGAACTGTCTCTTATCATCTAATGGCAACACCTCCTGGTGCATGTATGTTTCTCGCTACTCCCATTTCGCCAACATAGCACACCGTTCTCGTCAAGCTACAGAATGCCTGTTTATCAATCGTCCATGGGCAATGAGGCCATTTGGGATCTGCGTGATGTGTGTGTTGCAGTCGTATATGTGAAGCACGTAAGGTCTCAAATCCGACGTTTTAACTGACTGCCATTCTGGTGACTGCAGAGGCACAGAGTAATTTCAGATTTATTGCAGTACAGGAGAGATTACACCACCGCGTCTGTTTTCAGTACGATACTTTTATGACATTTTAAATTGCATAACTGTATTCACGAATTGGTCTCAATAGGGCGATCCCGTTGTCTGGTCTGTTGAATTCCTGGATCTCGTACTCAAGATTCGGTTGCCTCCAGAGTTCACTGAATTTGATCCGAATTATCTGCGATCATGAGAGTGCTGGAGCGGATGAGATGTGGCATGCCTTCCATATTTATCGTCGGTTCCTACTCCCTGAGTGCCGTTTAGTCTCTTAAACGTATGTATCCAGCCAGTACAATAGTCCAGAATATCCAGGACATCCTTTTCCACTCACAAAGACTAAGGAAAAAGGTGTGTTTTTTCTGGGTGCCAGGGCACATGAGTATTGAGGGGACCAAATGGGCAGCTTTTGCAGCCAAGGATACGTGTCTTGCCGGCCGGAGAGGCCGTGCGGTTCTAGGCGCTACAGTCAGAAACCGAGCGACCGCTACGGTCGGAGGTTCAAATCCTGCCTCGGGCATGGATGTGTGTGATGTCCTTAGGTTAGTTAGGTTTAATTAGTTCTAAGTTATAGGTGACTGATGACCTCAGAAGTTAAGCTGCATAGTGCTCAGAGCCATTTGAACCATTCGTGTTTTGGTTCTGGGTTAGTTCAGTGTGCTCTCACCCTGTCTGCTGTCGTCCTGCTGCTGATGTACAAAGTCATGTGAAGATGGGTGGCTAGAAGCGACAGACAATAGCTCCCTCTAGTAAAGCCCAAAACACGGCCATGGAGTGCCTCCTTCCTTCGCATTGGCCACAGCCCTATGAGACATGGCTTCTTGCTCCCACAAGAGGACCCTCCGTGAACACTCTGCGCCACGTTTTAGTACCTTGTGTTTTATTTTCAGACCAGAGGGCAGCGGCTGATTTGTCTGCAGATCTTTCCTCTGTTTGAAGTAACACTGAAACGTATATGGTGATAGTTTTAAAGTCTTATGATTTGTTCGATTTGTTTCTCAATATTTCCAGAAATTATTGATGTTTTAAGAGGATGACTGGGTCACACATGTTTTTTTGTAAGTGATCAACCGGTCTCCTTTCCCTGTACCATTAGTTTAACTCCTCTTTCGTTTTACTTATACACACATCGAAAGAAGTTTTTCATCACCCCAGTTCCCAGAACTACTGAAGATAGACGTTGACTGAGGATATGGTATCACAGACACAGTCCCTTTGACTGTTCAGAGATGTCACTAAACCCACTCAAAGATGCCTGAGCAGTGGCTATTAGATGGAGGGTTTCCGACAGCCGATCTGCTACAGTCATTCAGCAAGGAAGGAGGTACATGGCTAGTATTGTCTGTAGCTCGACCATGCTTATATGGTCATTACCATTGTTCGATCGCGTTTCGATCGCGTCCGCATTTTCACTTTATGCCAGGAAGGGCTCTCAAAAAGGAAAGTGTCCAGGCGTCTTGGAGTGAAACAAAGTGATGTTGTTTGGACATGGAGAAGATACAGAGGCTTGACTTGTTACACGTCATATCGATAAAATAATCGTAAAAATGATCTATGGAACATGACATAACTAAACTAAAACTAAACTAAACTAGTGTAACGGCACCACCGTTTAGGATAGGGAATGTTAGCTTTGTGTGATATTTGGAGCATGAGTTACAGTCAGGTGTGAGCTGGATTGCAGTGAGTTATGCACACCATCAGCTGTGAAGGCAAACAGAGTCCACAGGAGCATAGAACTGCCAGAGAGGGGGCACACTGCTGTTTCCATGGCGCAAGTCACAGTCATAAGGGACCCATTGGCGCAACCGGGTTGTGGTGCTTAAGTGATATGAAGCGGCGCATTAGCGAAACAGAGGCGCACAGCCAAGTATTAACATCTGCCGTTTTATAACAAGATTCATTCAAGTGTGGCAGCTCTCCTGGACAGTGGGGCGTGTCACACCGCCAAGCTACACACAGCATCAGATAGGGCAACAGAATCCCAGTCCATGGTGGGTTGTTGGTTAGACCCTCTGAGGCCAACATGGAGTCTGCAGCCAGCCAGCGGCAGGCCACTCTTCGGCTCGCTACCGTGGGCAGTCGTCTCAGCTCCCGACACACAGCGGAGACTTTGGAACCTCCCCTCACTTATCGACCTTAATGACAGTGAAAAATTAAACCACGTGTACCTAATGGAAATTTGGGAAAAGCAATCGTCACCGAAGTTAATCTGTCGGTAAAGAGGGAGGAAAGGGTTACATCTAAATGAAAGGAAAAATGCAAATGAAACTGGTGGAAATTAATTTTGAAAAGGGGTAAAGTTAATAAAGAAAGTAAATGTGAGGCCGTTACGTTAACAATTAACTAGAGGTAATTAGACATTTGAGATTTGGAGAAAATTACGGTCGCCAGTCCTAAGGACAATTACTATAGTAACTGAAAAAGAAAGGTTATTGCACATATAATTAGCACTGGAAGCGTTGCAACTGAAGGTTGACACGTGTAGTGTCAAAACTGAAAGTTTGTCAGTAGTAATAAATTTCGCTACACTCTGACTTAATTTAGCAAAAGATTTAATAAAACCGGAAAATTGAAAGTTAATATAGTGACTGAAATTAATAGTAAGCTTTGTTTCTGAAGCACAACGAAATTCAATAAAATAAGGTTAGTCTTGGGCTACCTCAACAATCATTTCAAAAGCTACTTGAATCTACGCGATTTAGAGATAAGAGATTTAACTTTGAACCTGAATTCAATGATTCTGAACAATTAACAATAGTAAAATTTAGTACGTACCAAGCTGAGCTGCAGTCACAGGTAAGCTTAAATATGGTAACAAAACTCGCACTCATAATTTGTGCTTATGTAATCTAAATATTGTAACCAGCTATGAATACTTTAACTGAATTTTGAAAATAAAACAGTGAAATGGAATAATTTTACTTTAATGCTGGGGTTTGCATTTCAACGACACTCGGGTTCATTCCGGAAGAGGAAGGGATCCTGCTTCGTAATGCAATTGGGACAATAAACAACAAATGTTCATGCTAAGTTGCTGTAATTATAGTTACGAAAACGGAACAGTTTGAAAAGCTGAGGTATGCCATACAGTTCTAAAACTTTACGTGCTTCCAATCTTCCTCGTTGGTTGATTGAAGGTTTGAAGTCGTCGATCGAGGAGGTGGCGACAGTCACTCATTGTCGGCCGTCGCTGTTGCAGAAGCTGGATGTTGGCGCGCCTTCTTCTCGACACGGTCACCAGACGATACGGGCTCTTGAAGTGCGCCAGCTAATGCTTCCCGTCCGCGACACCGTGCCAGATACTATCATAGCAAGTCGAGCGCAATTACATACTGCCAAACCCCGAAAGCGCGGCAACTCGCGGGAGCGTCACACAACACACCTGCTCCACTGCCCTCCTCCAGCCAGACTCTCCCTCTGCCCGAGCTCCATGCGGCAGAGTTAACACTCCCAAAGATATTAAACACTTTGGTTCTCCACACGACCTTTCGATGTAATCGTTCCATAGTATAGTTTTCCCTAGGCCAGAGCCAGCGTAAAAATACAAATAATCTTTACACAACAAACCAATTATAAATCGACATAAATGCATATACACTCCTGGAAATTGAAATAAGAACACCGTGAATTCATTGTCCCAGGAAGGGGAAACTTTATTGACACATTCCTGGGGTCAGATACATCACATGATCACACTGACAGAACCACAGGCACATAGACACAGGCAACAGAGCATGCACAATGTCGGCACTAGTACAGTGTATATCCACCTTTCGCAGCAATGCAGGCTGCTATTCTCCCATGGAGACGATCGTAGAGATGCTGGATGTAGTCCTGTGGAACGGCTTGCCATGCCATTTCCACCTGGCGCCTCAGTTGGACCAGCGTTCGTGCTGGACGTGCAGACCGCGTGAGACGACGCTTCATCCAGTCCCAAACATGCTCAATGGGGGACAGATCCGGAGATCTTGCTGGCCAGGGTAGTTGACTTACACCTTCTAGAGCACGTTGGGTGG
Source organism: Schistocerca cancellata (assembly GCF_023864275.1). Classification (NCBI taxonomy): domain Eukaryota; kingdom Metazoa; phylum Arthropoda; class Insecta; order Orthoptera; family Acrididae; genus Schistocerca; species Schistocerca cancellata. Next base: position 886,784,620 of record NC_064627.1, on the reverse strand, counting down.
CACGGGATACATGCGGACGTGCATTGTCCTGTTGGAACAGTAAGTTCCCTTGCCGGTCTAGGAATGGTAGAACGATGGGTTCGATGACGGTTTGGATGTACCGTGCACTATTCAGTGTCCCCTCGACGATCACCAGTGGTGTACGGCCAGTGTAGGAGATCGCTCCCCACACCATGATGCCGGGTGTTGGCCCTGTGTGCCTCGGTCGTATGCAGTCCTGATTGTGGCGCTCACCTGCACGGCGCCAAACACGCATACGACCATCATTGGCACCAAGGCAGAAGCGACTCTCATCGCTGAAGACGACACGTCTCCATTCGTCCCTCCATTCACGCCTGTCGCGACACCACTGGAGGCGGGCTGCACGATGTTGGGGCGTGAGCGGAAGACGGCCTAACGGTGTGCGGGACCGTAGCCCAGCTTCATGGAGACGGTTGCGAATGGTCCTCGCCGATACCCCAGGAGCAACAGTGTCCCTAATTTGCTGGGAAGTGGCGGTGCGGTCCCCTACGGCACTGCGTAGGATCCTACGGTCTTGGCGTGCATCCGTGCGTCGCTGCGGTCCGGTCCCATGTCGACGGGCACGTGCACCTTCCGCCGACCACTGGCGACAACATCGATGTACTGTGGAGACCTCACGCCCCACGTGTTGAGCAATTCGGCGGTACGGCCACCCGGCCTCCCGCATGCCCACTATACGCCCTCGCTCAAAGTCCGTCAACTGCACATACGGTTCACGTCCACGCTGTCGCGGCATGCTACCAGTGTTAAAGACTGCGATGGAGCTCCGTATGGCACGGCAAACTGGCTGACACTGACGGCGTCGGTGCACAAATGCTGCGCAGCTAGCGCCATTCGACGGCCAACACCGCGGTTCCTGGTGTGTCCGCTGTGCCGTGCGTGTGATCATTGCTTGTAGAGCCCTCTCGCAGTGTCCGGAGCAAGTATGGTGGGTCTGACACACCGGTGTCAATGTGTTCTTTTTTCCATTTCCAGGAGTGTATATACAAATAGTAAAACAATTACAATATACAAAGACACAGAAACGTCATATCTTCAGGTAACAAAATTAGGAAATAAATTTATAGTACAATAAATGGAAATTGGAGGATATGCATTTCCGGCGTTACAACTGCCGAGATGAGGGCCACAGATATAGACACCATATAGCGGGTGCTTGTTGGTCGCCGTGATCTGAGCCACGCCGGCGACGAGAAGGATGCAGCTGGCTGCCCGCAGCTCACACTGAGCAGCAATGAGTCGGCTGCTGGCGCAACTATCCTGACATCATCGGAACTCCGCGGGCCGGCATGACAAAGTGTTGCACAGGCCTCTGGGGTGCTTCCTCAGCTATGCGAGGCCCCATGACGCATATCGAGGTGAACGGGACAGTGTAGTGGAAGCAAATAAATCACTTGGAAAGTTCTCGCCGATTTTCAATATGATACATTTGGCATCTGATACCGCAACATTAGGAACTGTGGTTGACATGTCTCGCTCAGGCCGCTCAAGGGCACTACTGCAGTGGATGACCGCTACCTACGGATTATGGCTCGGAGGAACCCAGACACCATCGCTACCATATTGAATTATGTTTTTCGTGCAGCCACACTATGTCGTGTTATGACTCAAACTCTGAGCAGCAGGCTGCATGATGCGCAACTTCACTCCCAACGTCCATGGCGAGATCCATCTTTACAACCACGAAACTATGCAGCAGTGTGCAGATGGGTACAGCATCATGCCGATTGGACCGCTGAGGATTGGCCTCATGTTCTCTTCACCGATGATTGTAGCATAGGCTTTCAACCAGGCAATCGTCGGAGACGTGTTTGGAGGCAACCCGGTCAGGCTGACACACTATCCAGCGAATGCAGCAAGGCGGAGGTTTCCTGATGTTTTGGGGCTGAGGTACGCCACTGGTGGTCATGGAAGGTGCCGTAATGGCTGTACGATTCGTGAATGCCATCCTCCAACCGATAGGGCAACCATATAGGCATCTTAGCGAGGCATTCGTCTTCTTGGACGACAATTTGCGCCTCCATCGTGCACATCTTGTGAATGACTTCCTTCACGATAATGACATCGCTCGAATAGAGTGGCCAGCGTGTTCTCCAGACATGTACCCTATCGAACATGCTTCGGATAGATTGCAAAGGGCAGTTTAAGGACGAAGTGACCCTCCAACCACTATGAGGGAACTACGCCCAATCGCCGTTGAGGAGTGGGACAATCTGGACCGACAGCGCCTTGATGAATTTTCGGATAGTATGTCAAGTCTAATACTGGCATGCTTCAATGCAAGAGGACGTGTTGCTCTGAATCAGAGGTACCGTTTTATACAGAAATCTGGACGTCTACCTCTGAAGGTCTAATCTGGACGTCTACCTCTGAAGGTCTCACTGTGTGGTGGTACAACATGCAAGGTACGGTTTTCATGAGCAATATAAAGGGTGAAAATGATGTTTGTGTCGATCTCTTTTCAATTTTCTGTACAGGTTCCATAACTCACGGCACCGAGACGATGCAAAATAGTTTTTGATGTGTCTAGCTTAATCTCAGATATAGCACATTTCACTATTTCTTTTTTGTCTTGAGGCGTTTGTGATTGAGTGATTATGGGGATCAACGCGAGCGAGGTTGGAGTGCGTGAATGAGTGTCATTTTATAGGGTTCCTCCTCACTTTGTGAGGTCATTTTTAGTCTTTTTATCCACATTCCTTGCTTTTATTATGTGTAAGAGCGCTGATAACCTTGCTGTTGTGCGCCAGTAATCTCGAAACACACATACGGAAGGTTAAACATTTAAGACTGGTGATGCAGAGGTAACAAGAAGATATTCGTGGCAGTATTGCCTTCTGTGTCAGCTTTCTTTAGATACAAATGTACATGTATCTTGTTGGTGACAACTGTAATTACATTTCTTTCCGTTCATGAAGGAACATCACAGAGTAGGATTTCACTTTCATCTCTGTACCCCAACGATTTTACATGTTTTACCATGCTCTAGATGCACTTGTTTCATCTTTTCTGCGTAATGTCACTTGTACCCCTTTGCTTCTGACTCCTTCTATTAAATATAAAGTCAGTTGGAATACACTAAGCACTCTTATTAAGAATAACTGGGCAAATATCGTCTGGTAATTTGCATTCGACTTATAGCAAAAATAAATTTTTCACGAATCTCTATTTTTGTAACCTCATACCCCTTAAGCTGTATTTAATAATTTTGCTGTTACTTTCAGTGATATATGGAGATACTGTCAGCAAAGACTATTGCGAGTCCAGTAGTAAAGAAGTAATAAATTAAAACTTCATGCCTGATCTTGAAGTTTTACTGCACGCCATTTTAAGCAGAAGCTAGCTTTTCACGAATATAAATGTTTATGACGTCGTAACTCCCGAATTCTGTACCGCACAATGATATAATTTTGCAGCCACATTCGGTTGTATATGTGGATTCTATCTGCAAACTGTGTTCCAAAGAGAGTCTGTAGTGAAGGCGGAATTCATGAAAACGTCGTCTCTGATACTGAATTTTAAATGAATGAAGAACGAAATTGTAGAAAAGTCCTTTTACTTCATGATTTCGTGCTTATGTGTAAAGTTCGTCGCAAGTCGTTAAGTGCTCTCATTCTCAAATAGTGGATAATAAAATCTGGATATCTGCACTTCATCTGTTACTTTACATCAAAATCAACTCACAGATTTTTACTGTAATCCTGTCTTAACGCCTTAAAATTTTAACTTCAAATTGTACCTGTAAATGTGTAGATTACGACGGAGTTCAAAATTTTTAATTTCGGTCAGTGTTTACGCCAGCTGTTCAAAGCCAAATTTTATTGCCCCTGGAAACCGATAGATTGGTAACCTGCAACTGGGGAATTTATCTGCTTTCCGGTTAGTAGAGTAGATGCTTAGTCCTGTAGACGGAAAGGCTTCATAAACAATAAGTATGCTACCCCAAAATGTAGGAAAAAGCGAAAGACAATTTACATTGCTCAAATAATTATATCATTAAACGGTTTAGCTACTCGCAGCTGGGATTCAGTGTCATTTACAATTCTTTAAAGTCACACCTGCAGTTAAAGTCATTCCTCTATAAGTCCCACCATTGCAATTTCTGCTGTGTGGCCTTTATTAAGTGGAGAGCTGCAAACTGCAACACAGGACGTCAGAAACAGTGTGAAATGTTTGTAAGGACGTTGCAGGGTAGATTGTGTCAAGAAATAACTAGTAAGAGTGAAATTTGATACGCTGCGCCTTTTCTAATTAATTGGAATTCAGATGCAAGCAGCCCGTCAGATACAGAGTCAGTTGTGCTAATAGCGTAGGCGATGGCGCACGAGATGCTCAGCCTTTGGCTCGGGTTCAATCTTTACTATCACCCCATCGCTCTCTCATTTGGCTTTAGGAAACCTAACGAAAAACACATTTGGTGGCACCATCTCTGGCTGGCCGTTTGAATTTGCGAGAGCAAGGGGGTTGATTGGATAACTTCATTGCTATTTAACTCGGAAAGGGTGCAAAGTTTAGAATTTTTTTAACAATCATTTGTCTGCACAACGTACTCTGCAATACCTTTACAAGCTTTCTGACCACCCTGTATAGAATGCCACTTGTGGCATTTATACGATACAAAGCTACGCACATTGTGCCTTTACATTAGATACCAGTTTGATTAAACAGAAGGTTCTTCCGTTTCATGATTCCAAACAATCCAAATTTCTAAGTGTTGAAATACAAAGTAAACCGTCGCAGGAAATCTATGATCGATATCCTGTTCAGAAACTGAGTGCTGCTACATTTATTATTACATCAGCATCTGCAGCAAGTGAAAGTCCTACACGAAAATTACCCCACTTTGCTTGTTTTCGTTCGCTTATGACATATGGAAATATATTTTGGGGCAACCAATTCGTAAAGAGTGTATTTGGCTCATACGGAGGCAGTTCGAGCAATGTGTGGTGTACTCGTAGACCCCTCTTCACGAGTCTTTGAATTCTGACACTGGCTTCTCAATATTTAGGTTTCTTGACGTCACCTGTTGTTAACGATATGAGTTTAATCTCAAGAATTCACACCTTTCAATCAATTAATTAATACTAGGCAGAAATTCTGTCTGCATTTGTACGCACCGCCTGGGCTCTCGTGCACAAAGGCTTGCAATCTAGTGCTGCATCCATTTTAGTAAGCTGCCATAAGAATTAAAAAGCTTAGCTGCAGTCCTCGAAAATACAAGTCCCAACAAAAGAATTACCTCATGAATCACTCCTTCTGTTCTGTCTGGGAGTTTCTGGAAATAAGTAAGCTAATTCCTGTGTGATATTGTTGGTTACTAATAGTTTTGTAGAATTTTGGTAAACATTTTTGGAATACAGTGATCAATAGATTATTATATTTTGACTAAAGTTAAGTCTTGATCACACCATTTATGTTTCAATGATATAGGTAACCGGTTTCGGTTATTTTTACACAACCATCATCAGACCCATGGCTCCCTTAGGATGGTAGGCGGAGCTCTCCTAAGCTGCTACGAAGTTAACTTTGTAGATACTCTGCAAGCACTTATGAATATTGCGATGCCTTGGTTTCCTGTCAAAAGAAACATAACGACGGCTCTCTGCTTGGAAACACCTCCATTACGGACGCCATTTTGAAGGTTACATGTAGCGCCACCATCTAAACGCACTCCGTGAAACTATAGGGCTGGAGAGATAATATTCCAGAATGCCCCAAAATAAATTCCGCACTTTCGTGCTGAGTTTGGCCAAGAAAAGAAATCTGTTACATTATCGGAGCCCCGCGTATTTTAGTCCATTATCACCTACTAGCTCCGTATCTGGATTACTTTCTCTGAAATCATTCCACTTCCAGTAATAAGGACCCTCCAACCAGGTGGGTTGCTTTCACTTCCGTATTCCAACTGCCAGCTGTGACAGCACCTTGACCTGAAATATTTTAATATATTTTATAAATCCTGAGAATTATAACTCTAAGAGAATACTCTGATAACGGAAATGTACAAACAAGTAAATTAAGTAGAGTAAATTGTTTATTATCAATCACTGACATGCATACTGTCTCTTTTCCAGAACTGTATCTGCGAGCGTCGACTTACTTTCTAGTTGTAGTGTTTACCCCATTATGTCCGTTTCTGCGGCCTCTGCTACCGCACTCTCTCAGGCGTTCCTTTACATAAACGAAATTGGACCGCCATGACGATGACACTTGATACATCAATCAAATTGGGCAACCAGCACAGTAGTACTTTAAATGGGTGACAAATGTTTCGTCCAATGACTTGGAAACTTGTGATAAGGAAATAGTAAAAAGAACTGTAAATATCCGCCATATAATATATTCGCTTAGTGCCTGGGAAAACTTGGAGAGAAAATGACTACGCTTAATTAATCGGATAACCACAGAATACTGCTTGCAAGAGTCATACGCTGGTGAACTGCCGTATTCTCTTTAGACGAGCAGTAATCTCACGGCTATGAGTCCTGTTGACGACTCAAAAGGAACCATATCGCCGTTGTAGGACAGTGCATTATCTACGTGGTTACAGAACTGCATTGCACACGGAAGCTGTTTACCTAGCCACTGTTTTCTTTCAGTCATATTGTGTTTGCAAAAAATGGTTCAAATGGCTCTGAGCACTATGGGACTCAACATCTAAGCTCATCAGTCCCCTAGAACTCCGAACTACTGAAACCTAACTAACCTAAGGACATCACACACATCCATGCCCGAGGCAGGATTCGAACCTGCGACCGCTGCGGTCGCGCGGTCCCAGACTGAAGCGCCTAGAACCGCTCGACCACACTGGCCGGCTTGTGTTTGCAACGGCAGTGCCGTCTCGCCGTAATTGCAAGGAAGGCGGTAATTGCATGGTTTAATTCGGGCCACAGTGTGACACCAATGGAAGTATTGGCAGTAGCAAAAGCGTGAGACATTGTGAGGAACAGAATTCCGGCGTCCAATTGATCGTTTTAGTTTCAAGTAACAGTTACTGCATTCATGTTCTGCTGAAGTATAAGAAACGTCGCTCTCAGCTCTTTATAATTGCGTTTACGTAGTGCAGAAAACTATATTTCTATTTTCTAAACTAGCTGACACCTAATTCCTGCGAAAGAACATGGTCGGCGAAACCATCTGAGATATGAGAACTATTTTCCCGGAATTTCGGGTGGGAGTAGCTTAAACTGTACGTTTTCTTTGTGTTTTCTATTCAAATTACAACTTGTACTTTGCAAAATCGGTACCTTAGCAACTCTGCAAACAGCACGCATTGGACCGTTATCTGATTTATTTGATCCTACATTATCAGATTGGATGAGGAAGTAACCATCAACATTTTCTATTTCCGTTGGATGAGAGATGTAGTGACTAACGTCACTAATGTCTGTACTTACGTCCATTTTTCGATTTTACGCATAGTATATCCTACAAACTTCCTCCTCTTCCATTTCTGTCTTCTGCTAATGATGTATAAGGCTGGAAGATCATTCAGCGTGGATTTTTTGCGACCTCAAAGGATGTTCCGTGTAACTAACAGTCATACAGCGCCATAAAACTTTGGTGTTAGATCTTATCCTTATCTTAAGACTAAGCACGAATGGCGAACTTTAACGAGCCGACCATGCACTATATTCACGTTTAGAAGTCATTATAACACTCTGTAATTTTTATGTCTCTCAGTTACTATACAATTAATATTTATAATTTGATGGGTATGTTTTTGTATTTAACTTAACTGCACTGCTTCATTATTTAACCATGATATTTTGCTAATTACCGTGTTACTGTTTCTTCCATTTCTCTGACCAGTGCACACCAATACTACAGCAACAGGACAAGATATTTTCGCCATTTACGCACATAAACACAGTTGCGAAGTGAGTGCCACAGGTCCTGATAAGGAGACGTGCATAATCTGGTGCTGTGCAGATGTACCCCCCTGGACAAAACAAGCGAGACCCCTCGCCTTTTCGTTATGCTGACCCGCACAGCTTTTAAGTCTGCTACACAGCATAACAGACTAGGCGACGAAGTGCTACCAGCAGACTACGCACAGGTAGGTATCAGACTGTTTTCAATCGTGTGTAAAACTAAATTAATGCTGATTACTGTTTCAAACACGACACGTAAATATAAGATACAAATGAAACAAGAAACGCTAATTAGTATGAACTGCACTAATAAAAATGAATTTCACCTTATCGAGATAACATAACTGTTTTAGTAAGACAAATTACCCCGGATCGTTACGAATTAGCAAAATATTATGCGCATTCGGCCGCGAAACGGTCTGTGTCAACGTTCAGACCAGTCATACTGCATTACTGTTGCTGACCTACCATGAAAGTGAGCAAATTTAGCAATGCGTGAAGATTCATAACGAAATTCAGTTGAAAATCATTCTGTGCCACACGTAAGTCAGTTCAATTATTGACAGAAGCGGAAAAAGTAGGCAGTAACAAGTATGAAATTCTACAATATTTTCATATTTACAGCCATAGGGCGCCGTTCTGGAGGCGCGAGAATTTCTTAAAATTGCCTTAACTGGTAGTCTATTTGCCTACAACGAGATTACAACCGAAAACAAACAAGCCCTCCTTTGCAGTAGCAAACACCTTCAACTACGCTAGCAGGAAACCTAGGCAAACAGCCCTCTATTATGACACCAGACATAAGTAAGCCGGCAATTTCGCAATGACAATGGCAAACGATCTGCAGTTTCTGTTGCACAGAGCTTTCTGGACTCAAAAACATGAATTTTCTACCTTTATGTCACCACTTATGTGACAATAATTTTGGTGTTTATCGAAATAACAAAATACTGTCATTAGCAACTAAATTTAGTAGGATAATTCTGCACCAAATAAACGGCTACGTAACTGCCAAACGTATTCTATAATGTTTCGAATTCTCCATTACAATCGCCACAGAAGGAAAACGTTCATGAGCAGAAGTGTTTCTTAAGCTAGCTAGCAATGAGAATGCTCGCACTTCTAAAACGCGGTGGCATTTGAATTAGGCCTATCACGTGTATAGGAACATGAATTTTATTTGCATTCATGTAAACGTGATTTGGATCGAAAGCGTAGCTACGAGTAATATGTTGATGTATCGACTGCAACTAGGGCATTTCGAATAAAGAGTATGTGGAATTATTTATGCGGCCCTCATCTTCAGTAAGTGTCGTAGCTATATTCGTTGCTAGGATTGCGTCACCTAAATCAGTAAAAATGGAACTCTACTAGTCTCACTTTCTTAATCCTCTATCTGTCTACCCAACCCTTAAAACCCTTTCACCTCGAGTACGGGTAGACATAATAAGCGGAAATGTATCGCACTTCCTGCGGTATACGGTCTTTTGGTTGTGTAAAAAAGTGAGCTTCTATGTGAACGCAATCTAGGGATATGGCTGTTTGTGTAAAGAAAATTTACGCGTTAGGTTAAAAAAAGGCTCTTAGAACCAAGCGACGAAACTGCCTGTGGAAGGTTCGAAATGACGGTGCAAGCAGCCGCGCGGTCCATGATATGACGCCGATGAGTGCACGGCTAATCCTCGCCGGCAAGCTGTTAACATCATATGGTGTTGCTAAAAAGTTATTAACTTCTGAAGCATGATTTCCAGCGCAGTTCATTTAAGATAGAATAACCAAAATATATTTGATGTTTCAGAAGAGGAAGGACGCCTGATTCATTTCCTCTTGTCTTTATTGTTAAATTTGCAATATGAGCATACGTACTATCGATAACCACACTTTAGCGCCAAGTCATAGTGACAGATACGCGAATACAATACATTTGCTTATACCTGAGGTATTTCGTTTCCCACGAATTGGTGGCAGACGATGCTGAGGCACCTTCGAAGCGCGAGCATCGCTGTCTCAGAACATCAGCTGAGTGAACGTTTTCCTCCTGCTGCTAGTCTAATGCACAATGGCACCACTGTAGAATACGTTTGACAACTATGTGACCATCGATTTACGTTGTTGACTGGTTCATAATTATGTTAGTAAATCCACTCGATATTTTTATATCCTTTAAATTACATTTGCTACATGATTCGCACCGAAGACGTAGGAAATATGTGTTATATGGGCCAGGAAGCACGTTCCAACAGAAACTGCTGCTTACAATGACATTTATGTTGCGAATTAGTCGTCTTATCCATCACATGGCCACGAGGTTGCTCTATTTTGCTACAGTTGTTTCATATCTTAGAGGCACAGTATGTTGGTGCAGTTGCCAGTTTACATACTGCGCAAGTAACACACAACAAAAGCGTTGGATGCCTACAGTTATAAGTCTACTTATAAAATGTTTGTTGTCATCGTAATTTATGTAACTTGCTCATCGACTTCCAATCTGACGATTTGTGGAAAAATATTTTACCTTGCTAGTCCTACTTTCAAACATTGTCTGACTGAGAAAACGTAGGCGTGAAGGGGTTTTTGAAAATAATTATTCGCTACTATAGTAAACTTTTGAATTCACTGGACACTTGAATTCTGTATATTGATTCCAAGAGTTTTGTTATTCCTCTTGTTATTTACTGTCTCAATGTCATGCGTGAGAATAAAATTAAAGGCAGTGGGATTAGGTTCCTGGTCTATATACTGTGTATTAATATTCTGCGCTGCCAAATAAATTTTCTCGCTGTTGTGCGCCCTAAAACACTAATCATCATCATAAATAAATTTTAATGGTTATCTTCTTCACATAAAACAGAGTATCGAATTAGTCCTAGGATCGACGATAAACTTCAGAAACACCATTACAGAACAGTAGCATATCGATTATGGCTCCTCGCCATCAACAACAGTTATTACCAATAGTTTTGTATCTGCTATTTGACCGTCGTCACCCTTTAGAGGCCAACCTGATCTTTCCACAATGTCATTTTTGACTTGCTTCTTAATATGTCCTATAAGTACAGATTCGTTGAAAATATTAACTGCTAAATACGCTATTCCACAAATTAAAAACTTCCAGTTATTCTTTATATCTTGAAACTTACTACCGTTCCCTTTCACGAAAGAAAATATGCATAATAATAAAAGGCAATAGTTGTTGTGGTCTTCAGTCCTGAGACTGGTTTGATGCAGCTCTCCATGCTACTCTATCCTGTGCAAGCTTCTACTTCTCCCAGTACCTACTGCAACCTACATCCTTCAGAATCTGCTTAGTGTATTCATCACTTGGTCTCCCCCTACGATTTTTACCCTCCGCGCTGCGATCCAATACTAAATTGGTGATCCCTTGATGCTTCAGAACATGTCCTACCAACCGATCCCTTCTTCTGGTCAAGTTGTGCCACAAACTTCTCTTCTCCCCAATCCTATTCAATACTTCCTCATTAGTTATGTGATCTACCCATCTAATCTTCAGCATTCTTCTGTAGTACCACATTTCGAAAGCTTCTATTCTCTTCTTGTCCTAACTATTTACCGTCCATGTTTCACTTCCATACATGGCTACACTCCATACAAATACTTTCACAAATGACTTCCTGACACTTAAATCTATACTCGATGTTAACAGATTTCTCTTCTTCAGAAACGCTTTCCTTGCTATTCCCAGTCTACATTTTATATCCTCTCTACTTCGACCATCATCAGATATTTTGCTCCCCGAATAGCAAAACTCCTTTACTACTTTAAGTGTCTCATTTCCTAATCTAATTCCCTCAGCATCAACCGACTTAATTAGACTACATTCCATTATCCTCGTTTTGCTTTTGTTGATGTTCATCTTATATCCTCCCTTCAAGATACCATCCATTCCGCTCAACTGCTCTTGCAAGTCCTTTGCTGTCTCTGACAGAATTACAATGTCATTGGCAAACCTCAAAGTTTTTATTTCTTCTCCATGGATTTTAATACCTACTCCGAAATTTTCTTTTGTTTCCTTTACTGCTTGCTCAATATACAGATTGAATAACATCGGGGAGAGGCTACAACCCTGTCTTACTCCCTTCCCCACCGCTGCTACCCTTTCATGTCCCTCGACTCTTATAACTGCCATCTGGTTTCTGTACAAATTGTAAATAGCCTTTCGCTCCCTGTATTTTACCCCTGCCACCTTTAGAATTTGAAAGAGAGTATTCCAGTCAGCATTGTCAAAAGCTTTCTCTAAGTCTACAAATGCTAGAAACGTAGGTTTGCCTTTCCTTAATCTTTCTACTAAGATAAGTCGTAAGGTCAGTATTGCCTCACGTGTTCCAGTATTTCTACGGAATCCAAACTGATATTCCCCGAGGTTGGCTTCTACTAGTTTTTCCATTCGTCTGTAAAGAATTCGTGTTAGTATATTGCAGCTGTGGCTTATTAAACTGATTGTTCGGTAATGTCACATCTGTCAACACCTGCTTTCTTTGCGATTGGAATTATTATATTCTTCTTGAAGTCTGAGGGTATTTCACCTGTCTCATACATCGTGCTCACCAGATGGTAGATTTTTGTCAGGACTGGCTCTCCCAAGGCCGCCAGTAATTCCAATGAAATGTTGTCTACTCCGGGGGCCTTGTTTTGACTCAGGTCTTTCAGTGCTCTGTCAAACTCTTCACGCAGTATCGTATCTCCCATTTCATCTTCATCTACATCCTCTTCCATTTCCATAATATTGTCCTCAAGTACATCGCCTTTGTATAGATCCTCTATATACTCCTTCCACCTTGCTGCTTTCCCTTCTTTGCTTAGAACTGGGTTTTCATCTGAGCTCTTGATGTTCATACAAGTGGTTCTCTTATCTCCAAAGGTCTCTTTAATTTTCCTGTAGGCAGTATCTATCTTACCCCTAGTGAGATAAGCCTCTACATCCTTACATTTGTCCTCTAGCCATCCCTGCTTAGCCATTTTGCACTTCCTGTCGATCTCATTTTTGAGACGTTTGTATTCCTTTTTGCCTGCTTCATTTACTGCATTTTTATATTTTCTCCTTTGATCAATTAAATTAAACATTTCTTCTGTTACCCAAGGATTTCTACTAGCCCTCATCTTTTTACCTACTTGATCCTCTGATGCCTTCACTACTTCGTCCCTCAAAGCTACCCATTGCTCTTCTACTGTATTTCTTTCCCCCATTCCTGTCAATTGTTCCCTTATGCTCTCCCTGAAACTCTGTACAACCTCTGGTTCTTTCAGTTTATCCAGGTCCCATCTCCTTAAATTCCCACCTTTTTGCAGTTTCTTCAGTTTTAATCTACAGGTCATAACCAATAGATTGTGGTCAGAGTCCACATCTGCCCCTGGAATGTCTTACAATTTAAAACCTGGTTCCTAAATCTCTGTCTTACCATTATATAATCTATCTGATACCTTTTAGTATCTCCAGGGTTCTTCCATGTATACAACCTTCTATCATGATTCTTAAACCAAGTGTTAGCTATGATTAAGTTGTGCTCTGTGCAAAATTCTACCAGGCGGCTTCCTCTTTCATTTCTTAGCCCCAATCCATATTCACCTACTACGTTTCCTTCTCTCCCTTTTCCTACACTCGAATTCCAGTCACCCATGACTATAAAATTTTCGTCTCCCTTCACAATCTGAATAATTTCTTTTATTTCATCATACATTTCTTCAATTTCTTCGTCATCTGCAGAGCTAGTTGGCATATAAACTTGTACTACTGTAGTAGGTGTGGGCTTCGTATCTATCTTGGCCACAATAATGCGTTCACTATGCTGTTTGTAGTAGCTTACCCGCATTCCTATTTTCCTATTCATTATGAAACCTACTCCTGGATTACCCCTATTTGACTTTGTGTTTATAACCCTGTAGTCACCTGACCAGAAGTCTTGTTCCTCCTGCCACCGAACTTCACTAATTCCCACTATATCTAACTTTAATCTATCCATTTCCCTTTTTAAATTTTCTAACCTACCTGCCCGATTAAGGGATCTGACATTCCACGCTCCGATCCGTAGAACGCCAGTTTTCTTTCTCCTGATAACGACATCCTCTTGAGTAGTCCCCGCCCGGAGATCCGAATGAGGGACTATTTTACCTCCGGAATATTTTACCCAAGAGGACGCCATCATCATTTAATCATACAGTAAAGCAGCATGCCCTCGGGAAAAATTACGGCCGTAGTTTCCCCTTGCTTTCAGCCGTAAAAAGGTAATAATAGATTAAAATATCAAAGTATTCTGTGAATGGTTAAAACGAAATGAACTAAAGATCATCATCTTGTCTAAAACACGTTACAAGTTCCAGAGAACTCCGGCACCTCTCAAAACTTTTTACACCTCTGATGTTTAATCATAAGTGGACAAATAGTGGGTCTCATGAGGCAGCACTGTTTAGCCGTCACAAAATAATGCCACAAAACTCAGTAAATAAAACTATTCTTCTACTGTTGCTCCGAATCGCATATACCAGCCGCCCTCTGCTGCGACAGTGACTCGAAGTCTATTGGAAATTTGATTTTTCTCTTCTTTTTTGAGCCTCCTTACCTCCCCTTCTAGCCCAACCTTCACTCTCCAATTACGCCTGCATCGGCGAACTTCTCCTCAATATTTTTTATTTGTGCTGAATTTCTTTTTACCCTTCTTGCATATACACGTGCGTCATGTAGTTTTTAGAGATTGCATGACTATATAACGTGAGTATTTCTTCTCTTTTCAAATTAAGTATTACATATCTTGTAGGGAATTAATTTGTTTTCCCAGATTCCACTTACTGTGTTTCCTTAAAATTATATAAAATTACGTCCTTAAAAAAAAACTTGAAACATCTGTTGCAGCTGATTGGTTAAGGGCTGAAAAAGAACACCTTTGCTGATGCTATTTAGTATCGCGTATAGCCTCCTTAGGCTTCCAAAACGGCTCGAAGTCTGTTGGGCATTAGCCTACAACTCTATCCACATAACAAGGAGATTCAAGTAACTCATTCCAAGCGTCATGAATCACATCAGAAAGCTGTCGGCGAGTCGACGGTGACTGTCCCTTTTCCCGTATTACTCTGACCATTTCTGCCCAAATATTCTCAATGGGATTCATGTCAGCTCCTGTATGTGGCCATTCCATAACAGTAATATTATTATGGTCGTCTAACCACCTCTGAACCACACATGCCATATGAATAGGTGAGCGATATTGTTGGAAAATGATCTGATCATCGCCAAATCTTGCTGCCACACAAGGCAACATCCAGAACTGATATGTAATTGCGCGCATCGAGTCTTCTTTCCACTTCCAACAAGAGCCCACACCCTTCGGCCGATATCCATGCCCATACCGTTACCGACTCCCTGCCACTCCTTCGGCAACTGTAAATATATTTTGGATTATACCTAGCACCTTTTGGCCGGTAAATAAGCACTTTTCCGGTTGATACCGTAGAGAAAACATTTTCGTCCGTGAAAATCACTCGCCTCCAAAACGGGAGAGGTTTGTCGACATTTTTAGCAGAAAAAGCAAAGAGAGCTTCTGTGTGGGGAACAGTCAATGTCTCTTTCACAGCCGACCGGAGTGGCCGAGCGGTTCTAGGAGCTACAGTCTGATACCGCGCGACCTCTACGGTCGTAGGTTCGAATCATGGCGAGGGCATGGATGCGTGTGATGTCCTTAAGTTAGTTAGGTTTAATTAGTTCTAAGTTCTAGGGAAGTGATCACCTCAGCAGTTAAGTGCCATAGTGCTCAGAGCCATTTGAATCATTTTTTTCTCTTTCAAAGCAGTGCTTCTTGCTCTCAGTCCACCTTCCCTTTGACGACGAGTGACGGTCTTACTGCTAACATTGAGACCCAAAGTCAGGTGAAATTGTCGTGCTTTGACAAATGGGTGGTTCTCACTGACATGGCGTATTTGCCGATCCTGAGCTGGTGTTGTTTTGAGGCGACGGCCATGAGACCTTCCGTTCAGTTACCAACCTCTTCCTTTCGTCTAATCCACCTGGCTACCGTCGATTTGTGAAGACCCATAGTTCTTCCTATTAGCCATTGGAAAATCACTCTGCATGGAGTGCTATTATAGCGCCCTTGTCTGCCTCAGCCAGATGGGCCATTTAGCGTTGACTGAATGATTCGTCGCGGTTAATATCTGCTGCGGAAACAGCGATATCAGGAAACAGACTGCCTCCTCCATGATGACAGCCACAACGCAGTGGCCAAGTATGTGCAACACGGAAATCGATGACATAAACGAAAGCTTGCAAGCCCGTACCCGTGTCATTACATGGTGGATCAACTTAAAAATTGTAATTTTTCACAGAAGGGACTGGTCCGCTCTTGTCATGTCTTATCCTGATAAATATTACATGAAATGAAATGTTTACGTTTTGCATATACGGCAGGCCATATGCCAGAAACATTTCTGAAATATCTGAGGCAACCTGAAGAATACTCCGTGAATTTTAGCTGTAGAAGGTTGGCCTTATAAGAAGGAAAACGTGTTTATCCTCGCTCGCCGCGTTTCCAAGTGGCTCAGTTTACTCTGAGGCATACGCAGTTCTCGCCGGGCGTAAGAAGCGTCTCGACTAACGAGGGGAACTCGCCAAGTGCCATGCGCAGATTGTCCGGAAACTTTGCGAAGTGAAGGAGAGGAAAAAATAAGCGAACATGTGTTTCGGCTTATCTGCACACACTCGACCGTTTCCGAGAAAACGATGGTCAAAGTCATTAACGCGGTTGCTATAGTGTAGATACCTTTTGCGTCCGAGAATGCTATTGAAATGGTGGCTCAGTGGCTACCGTCGTTCCTTCTTAACTTTGATTCCCGAGTTCGAGACCATATTGTTTTTTTTTATTATTATTTTTTCCTCCCTCCCTATCAGAATTATCTACGAATGTTTTTCCAGTTTATGTTGAAATAATGGTGTCGTTATTCGTCAGTTATATCGGGTAATTAATGAATTAAAAAATAATAAACGAATGAGAAAATAATGTGAAATATTTTTGAACCCCCTTACAACCTGTAAGGTTGCAAGGACATTCACAAACATTTTACATCATTTTCCCATTAGTTTATTTTTTTTTTTCTTTCTTTACACAGTAAATTAACTGACGAATAACGACAACATTGTTTGAACATAAACTGGAATAAACATCCGTAGATAATTCAGAGAGTGAGGTGAGAAAAGAAAGGAACAACAGGGTTTAGAACTCGCAGCGCAAAATTCTAAAGTCGCGACGGTACCCGCTGAGCCACCGCTTCCATTGTATCCTTATACGCCAAGAGGTATCTACACTATAGCAACAATGCATTGAAAACTTTGACCGTCGTTTCCTCAGAAGCGGTCGAGTGTTTGCAGATGAGCAGAGACACGTGTTCACTTATTTTGTCCCTTCTTTCACTGAGCGAAGTTACAGCAAGATCGAGTATGACACTTGGCGGGTCCTCTCGTAAGAGGCGTTCGTTGCACTTCAGTAGTCAGAATGCATCCACTTTTCTCGACTACTCATTGACATGTTTGGAAACTTGTTCTTGTAGTGGCAGTTTGCATTTTGAGGGCTGGTTTCCCTGATAACGATCTGCTAATGGACTTTGCTCCTAATTTACGTTACTGAGTAGTAGACCTACTGCAACGACTTGAACCGGAAATGTTTGTTTATTTGGACAGTCCGCTTCTTAGTTGCCATATTTCACTGCAATATTTTCCTTTGTTTCAAAACGGCGACCACTGCAACTTGATAACATCAATAAAAGTTTAATACTTTGAAACAGTTACATGTGTTGTACGAAGAGTGTACTCTGTTGAATGAGGAATACATTACGCACGAAAGCTGCGTCGAGTAACAATAAATAACTTCCGGTTACATGACAAAACACAAGTCTAAATATTGTCAATTCATCTCAGTACCCAGTAAAACGTAAACTGGCACGATCGCAAACATAGTTTCGTGGGGAAGGCAAACGAAAGACTGCGCTTTTTTGGCCGCACACTAAAAATACGCAATAGGTCTACTGAAAACACTGCCAACTATACGTTGGTCCGTCCACTGATATAGTATTCCAGCGCGGTATGGGATCCTTGACAAACGTGATTGACGGTGCACGCCAAAAACGTCTAACAAAGGCGTTTTTCGTTGCCTCAATGTCTTTTCACGAAATTTCAATCACCAACATCTGTTGTGAATGCCAAAAAATTATTTCCTCGGGATCTTACACAGGAAGAAATTACCACAGTAATAATGTAATTCAGGACTCATAAGAAAAGATTTAATTGGTCCAATTCCCACACGCTGTTAAAGAGTGGGGAGGTAGAGAAATAGTTCGAAGGTGGTTCGATGAACGCTCTGCCAGGCACATAAGTCTGGATTGCAAAGAAATCCTGTAGGTGTAGTCATGTAGATGTAATAACGAAATTATGTTGTAATTGCGACTACGAGTTACATTTGATTTGAAGTTGTTTGCTGTTTATTTATCTGTTGTTCATTATTTTCAGCCACAAACAAACACCTAGGTGTGTTAAATTGGTACTGAAATAAAGTGCCACGCATGGAGCAATGTCAACAAATCCTTAACTACTTGTTATGGTACTGCAGTATCTGCCAGCGTCTTCAGAAGTGGATATCGCATACGACGTTCCTAGGGTGTTTATAAGTGGATATTGCAAACGACTTCGAACAAATAATTAACGCCCCATGTACATAAGTCAGCATTGTGCCATCTGTATTCAATCACGATGCAATTTCT
This sequence comes from Schistocerca cancellata, assembly GCF_023864275.1. Lineage (NCBI taxonomy): Eukaryota > Metazoa > Arthropoda > Insecta > Orthoptera > Acrididae > Schistocerca > Schistocerca cancellata. Next base: position 886,765,970 of record NC_064627.1, on the reverse strand, counting down.
GTGTTTCATCGTCAATCGTAAAAGTTCCGTGATCAAAAGATCTGAGTTGCTGGCGAATACAGTTTATCCTCACTAGGCAGTATATATTATCATTATACATGAAGTGAAAATGGTTTCGCGGGGTGCGGTGGCCAAGCGGTTCTAGGCGCTTAAGGCACGAACCGTGCGGCTGCATCGGTCGCAGACTGGAAACATATCTCGGGCATGGATGTGAGTGATGTCCTTACGGTTAGGTACGTTTAAGTAATTCTAGGTCCAGGGGACTGATGACCTAAGCAGTTTGGTCGCTTAGTTCTTAGAGCCCTTTTTTGACCTAACGCGTAAATTTTCTTTACTCAAACAGCCATATCCCTAGATTTCGATGACATAGATGCTCACTTTTTTACACCACCAAGAGACCGTATACCGCAGGAAGTGCGATACATTTCCGCTTATTATGTCTACCCGTACTCGAGGTGAAAGGGTATTAAGGGTTGGGTAGACAGATAGAGGTTTAAGAAAGTGAGACTAGTAGAATTCCGTTTTTACTGATTTAGCTGACGAAATCCTAACAACGAATATAGCTACTTACTGAAGATGAGGACCGCATAAATAATTCCCCCTACTCTTTATTCGAAATGTTCTAGTTGCAGTCGATCCATCAACATATTACTCGTAGCTACGCTTTCGATCCAAATCACGTTTACAGGAATACTAATAAAATTCATGTTCCTAAACACGTGATAGGCCTAATTCAAATCCTCGTAGCTAGCTAGCTTAAGAAACACTTCTGCTAATGAACGTTTTCCTTCTGTGGCGACTGTAATGGAGAATTCTAAACATTGTAGAATACGTTTAGCAGTTATGTAGCCGTTTATTTATGCAGAATTATCCTACTAAATTTAGTTGCTAATGACAATATTTTGTTATTGCGATAAACATCCCGAATGATTGTCACTTAAGCGGTGACATAAAGGTAGAAAATTCATGTTTTTGAGTCCATAAAGCTCTGTGCAACAGAAGCTGCACATCATTTTGCTATTTTCATTGCGAAATTGCCGGCTTATTCATGTCTGGTGTAATAATAGAGGGCTGTTAGCCTGGGTTGTCTGCTAGCGTAGCGGAAGGTGTTTGCTACTGCAAAGGAGGTTTGGTTTCTTTTCGGTTGTAATCTCGATATAGGTAGATAGGCTATCAGTTAATGCAATTTTAAGAAATTTACGGCCCCCCAAATAGTTTTATAGCTACCTTTAATCTGTACCTGAGCCCTATGGATGTAAATATGAAAATCTTGTAGAATTTCGTACTTGTTACTGCCTACTTTTCCGCTTCTGTCAATAATTGAACTGACTTACGTGTGGCACTGAATGATTTTCAACTGAATTTCGTTATGAATCTTCACGCATTGCTAAATTTGCTCACTTTCATGGTAGGTCAGCAACAGTAATGCAGTATGACTGGTCTAAACGTTGACACAGACCGTTTCGCGGCAGAATGCGCATAATATTTTGCTAATTCGTAACGATCCGGGGTAATTTGTCTTACTAAAACAGTTATGATATTTCGATAAGGCTAAATTCATTTATATTAGTACAGTTGATACTAATTAGCGTTTCTTGCTTCATTTATACTTATATTTACTTGTTGTGTTTAACACACTAATCAGCGTTAATATAGTCTTACACCCGATTGAAAACAGTCTGTCAAAGTTCCTATAGTTTGTCAAAATTATAAAAATCTTACGAATCAAGTAGAAACGCTAAAACTCTGGTCTGCTTATGAATGAAAGTGACATGAAAGGAAAGCAAGCTAAATTAGAACAGTTGAAAACAAATATCCCACAATTTAGAATGATATGATTGTAGGAAAGGTCTATGGTTAAAGTTCTGGATTACATAATATCATCGATAAGATTCACTGACAACATTGGTATATCGCAGGAAGAGAGGGTAAATTTCAAGACATATTGAATGGAATAGAGAATATAATGAACACAGAATACAGACTCAGAATGAAACGAAGAAAGACAACAGTAATGAACTGTAGCAGCAAGGAGAATAACCATCAACCTATCAGGAAGTGGAAACATCAGAATGAACAGTTTCTAAATCGTAAATTTACATTACTAAAAAACAGTAGTCAGAATTCTGAGTAGCAATGCTCAAGACTTTAGATTTAGCCACGAGCACCCAGATGGGAACATCAGATAGTTTGATGTTGTTCGCAGCTGGGTACCGTGACAAAAGCTACAAGGTGGCGATGTAGTTTTACGATTTAGCAACTGTTCATTCTGATGAATGCACCCCCAGTTGGTGTCGAAACCTAGGTCAATACACCTAACGTTTATGTGCAACCGGTTGACTGTTTAATCTTATATTGAGACTAAAATACGGCTGCTGAATAACAGCCATGTTCAAAACTGTAAAAAGTAGAAACCAAAACAGTAGACAAAGTGAACGTACTGTATTATGAAGGGACCCTGTTACCACGAAAGCAGAATAACTTATGACAGACGAAGAAGAATGACATTAAAATCAGAGTAGCACAAGCTGAGAGGACAAATCACCGCCAAAGGTCGGTAATAGTATCAGAGATACTAGAGAGACAGACTTCTAATTAAGGAAAAGTGGACCTGAAAGATAAAAAATTTATAGGTTCTGAGCATAATCGGCAAGGAAAGGAAGACGAGATAATCTCTGAATAGAAGGGAAAAACTCACAGGAAATATATTAAGACTTCAGGGACTAAATTCCGTTATACCGGAGGAAGGCGTACACTGTAATAATTCTAGGGCAAGACAGTGACTGGATTATACAAGAGAAATAATTATGGAAATTTAGTCTTTGTGCTGCTCTGATATTAAAAAATGGTACAGCTGAAAAACGGCGTATCACAGGGTACTTAGCGAATCTGAAGGTATCTTATAATCAGAAGAGCTTTTTGATCATGTCGGAAGACACAGTACTCTTAGGTGAACCAGTTTTAAGTTCCATCAATGTGACTCTGTATACATACGTATTGACTGCCTTCGACGACTTTGTAATATTCGTAATGCAAGAGATAGGCGAATGCAGCACGCAGCTGAGCAAGCAACCCATCCGGAGACTACCCTTTCCGCTACACTTACAGAAATGAACATGCACTTCGCTACCGTCTCTGACCTGTTCCCTTTATCTTAATGTGTTCGATGCGTTCCGGGATACCATTTCACATCCTTCAGTTTATATCGAAATAAGTTTTTTATAAATTCAGGTGAACACAAAATGCTGTACATTAGTGCAGTTAGTACAGTATCTAAAAGATCGTACAAACAACCTGCGAGTAGATGGAAAACAGTGGAAGGAAGGGAATGAAAACTGCTGCGACGTTTCCTACTGGTTCAGTTCGTTAACAGTATTACTTCGGGAATAGAGAGTAGGTAGACCCAAACCGCTGTTACTCCTTTAAGGAAACAATCGATGGTCTCCTTACGGGATTTAACGGTATGATGAGAGATTCAGGTGAATATGGATGAAACAGGGTCTGGTACCAACTCCTTATTAGTAACAGTGGAGAGCCCTAATGGATAGGGAATGTTGCTCAGTCAGATAATTCGCCAGTTAGTCACAAAAACCCATCGGGAATTCAGTGCGTATTCTACAGCTATGAATAGCACACATAAGAGTTCTGTTACTGACGGGACAAAACTGTTACTGAGTGTAGACGAGCAGACATAGTCTTGTACTGTTAAGTAGCTCACATGAATGATACGTAACTGACAACTGCCTTGACCACTAGGAAATTACTTTTTCATTTCGACAGGAGTCTCAATAGCTTAATGAAGTACATATATTCTGTTGCGTAACTTCGGAGAAAATTTTATCCGATGGCGTTGAAAAGCGGAGGAATGTACTGTAAATGCGAATAAAACTGAATGTTACGGACTGCCTGTTTTTTTTCTTTTCTTTTTCTCCTTGTAGTTAGAATTCAATGGAGTTTTATCCAGGCTTCAGTCCAGTTTCAGTAAGTGTAAAGACAATTTGAAATGAGTAATCTTGTAATCGGCTTTTTTTTTTTTTTTTTTGCTAACTGAGAATTAAATTTCACCTTTAATTTGAATTTTAATATAGCTTCAGCACTGAAATATCATTTTACAGAGAATGGCAGACGTGAAACCTGAGTATTTCGTACTGTAAATTTCGTATCAAAATACACCAAGGTAGAGTCCGACGTATGTGCACATTGGTCTTGCTACATCTGAGCCTATTCCCGGTCTTAACCATGGTATTAGTGTGCTCACTTATCTAAGGGATGTTTTATAAAACAAAGGCTTTCTCCTTTGCCGTTTTCCTGACTCCAAATACCGACAGTATTAGTGAATGTGCATTACGCTTAATACCATTCGTAAACCAACTATATCCTGAAATAAGTATTTCTTAATACGAATACTTAGCAGTAAAGAGCCAGTAAACGAAAAATTATTTATAACTTGTGAGGGGAATAGCTTTCAACTTATTGTATTCACGTCAAACGACAATCTACAATTTAGCGGAATAGCCGCAGTTCTCTTACCTGTGCTCACCAGTGATTTGCTAGAAATGGTGGACTGCTAGATAAGTTCTAGTCCTGGTGAGGACCGAAGTGTCGGATTTTGTTTCCTCCTGGCAAGGTAAAATTAAGTAATTTCTGCTTAATCGTAATTGACATGACCAATGCCACGCTTAGAATTACAGAACAGGACAGGAGTTTAAAACACTACTCACTAAAGAACCATACTCAGTCTAGAATAAGACCTAATTGGTGTGGTCATTAAATAAGTCACACTCAATGAACAATTTAATTATGTTGAAATAGGTAGCAAAGAGCACTTACTTCAAGTAATGTAAATACAAGAACATCTCAAGTAGATATTGCTCTGATAATAGGATTATACAAGTCACACGTAAATATAAGCCTCAGATAATGAGACGAGGGCGGACGCGAGAGAGCAAGAACTACATCTTCAAGTAATGATAGAAAGGCAGTAGAGAATTTGGCGTTTCCTTAGTGGCAGCGAGGATGACCTCGTGGCCCGGTCGTATAATCGAGACACGGTTGTTGAACTCACCAGCTACTGCTCCTCAACGAGTAACAGTGCGACTTTCGATGTAACTGGAGACTTAGCTGAGATTCTGAGCCTCCACCAACTCGGCGTCCAACACATTGTTCGTTCACATGGTCTAGTGACTAATTATACCGACCACGAAGGCGCTGTTTGTTCCTTCGAAGGTCAGCTAATAAGTGAGGTCTTACTGGCTCAAATGGCTCTGAGCACTATGGGACTTAACTTCTGAGGTCATCAGTCCCTTAGAATTTAGAACTACTTAAACCTAACTAAGGACATCACACACATCCATGCCCGAGGCAGGACTCGAACCTGCGAACGTAGCGGTGGCGCGGTTCCAGACTGTAGCGCCTAGAACCGCTCGGCCATCTCGGGCGGCTGAGGTGTTACTCCTGGGTCCTATCGTATAAGCTCCTTCCCAGAGAGAAACACACGATTGATCAGGGTGCGTCACTTTTATTGACCAATGTAACAGGATCTTAGGCAACAAGTTCTGAAAGAACTACTCTGGTGACCCCTTTGTATCACTAATATCATATCGCACGTATACTTTTGCGTTTGAGACGTTGAAATGGGGGAGGGGGGGACTCTGTTTTAATGGAGACTGCCATACTGGCAGTAATTTATCAGAAGTCAAGTAAATTTTCTTAATTTGTTTTTAAAATATTGGAAATGTATCTCTAAAATTGGAAGCGTCTTCTTTCGGTCGCCTGCAAAACACAAAGACACTAACACAGTTTTTGATACTTAAAAATTGATAAAATTTCTTTAATTGATACTCTCTCGGTAAGAGGGGCAAGAAATTTGTCGTAATACATTCCATACGATGAAAAGCACAGCAGCTACGTCAAAATGATTCAGCGACCACGACTAGTTACATGACATTAAAGTCAACCTTGAAAGACAAGCCGTTGAGCCGTCCCTCAAGAGACATAATGCTGATGTCCGAGTGACTTTCTCCTGTTGTTCCCCCGTTACTTTATCGAAGAGGGTTGTGTAATTTACGACACCAGTTTTGCCCAAGATGCTACGGGATATCAATGATTTCCCTTTACGGTGATTTTTAAGGACAATGTGTGTTGATAGGTCAACAATGTGTCGCCTGTAAATGTGACCACATCATGAAACTAGTGGTGATTAATAAATAATTTGAAGGCAGCTTATGCGGTTTCCATCGGCTAAAATAGCTGGCTTCAGTCATAAATATACGTCTGAGTCAATCTAAATGTTATTATCTTCACATAATGAAATAATCTTCAAATCGTGTGCTGCATCCTTAATTTTTATGTATTAAGCTAGTGAATTTACTGATGGCACTTTAGTTGCCTATGCCTGCAGTCACTTTCAGAACTCAAATTAACAATCTAATTAATTGTATTAATAAGATATAATCTTAAATTGCTGGTAGACCGATGTACCACAACATTGAAATAAAAACAGTGAATAGCTGAGGAAGTATGAACGAGAACAGAGGCTTATTTAAATTTCCGAAAGAATGACAAGTTTTATTAATCCTTTTATTATTAAAACGAGCTGTCAAACATAACACAAAAAATGACAAACACAGAAAAAGGATGGTGTTTGGTTGCCAAAGCATACATTGGTGTGGAAGCTATGCAAATTCTCCCCTGAATTAATGCCTCTTGCAACACAACCTGAAATTTATTTACATAAATCCACTATGAGGCCCACCTGTGTTAAAATGGAGTCAGCTACGAGCAAGTGTACCACAAACTATGATTCAGTCGATAACAGGAAGCTGTGAATGTCCTTTCACAACCGTACGCTGCTGCAGCTGTATTTTACCCTTTCATCTTCATTCACGCGGCAGCAGAATACGGCGAGGAGCAGTACATGCGGCAGCTGTAATGTTCTGATGCGCCCACGAACATTTACAAACTATGCGATCTGGCGTTCTGATTATCAGGATGCGGGAAATATCCTTATTAGATAATACAAATAATGGCTGATATCAGTGTGAGGTGCACCTGTTCGCAAGTCTGGCCAAGCCAATTTGTCTCACAGTCATGACCGTGCATGCTGGACGTGTCAAATGCTGACTCCAGATGGATAAGTAAACACCGAGATGATACACAGTTCCATTGGCGCGTAGTCTGCCACAAGATACAGACCACAAATCCTACCCACTAGGGAAAGACTTGAAGTTCTCCACCAGGCGACGACCAGAAGATGAAGAACACAAAGAAGCACCACCACTTTCCACTAAGCCTCAACGTGGGAGCGAAATTAGGAAAAACCAAACTGTCCCCACATCACACAAGCCGATCGAACTATTCTCTAGTCTTTGAATCTCCTTCTTGAATGTTCTGTTGGCCTGGCAGCAAATCCAGACACAGCACTGGGTTTCCCACGCTGGAGGAGCAAGCCTACGCTTTACATATGAGGAGAGAAGCCAGTCAGCCAGGCAGCGACTCCACATCTTGGAAAAATAAGATTTTAGACTAGGGAAGCTTCATTCACAGGTAAACACATCCATGTTTGGGCAAAAAATAAATAAAAAGTCTACCTAGGCAGGACCACAGTCTCTCATTTACAAAGAGCTAAAATATTTCCAGATTGACCATTTCGAGTTTCTGAAAGAATCTTTCCAGGTTGACAATTTCCAATTTCTGAAAGAAGGCTGTTAAGTTTCCCATTAATTATTTATGTTTTTGCCGCTCGCTAAAAGAACCTAGAAACTTCCAGGCATGAGAGAAGTAACAGTCTTGCCTCCGCTAAACAACGAGCACCAGCTACTCTGCCCGAATCGTCCCATCTTCTAACAAGAGAAAGCATATAGTTTAATGATCCCTGCACCGTTCCCACAAAGGTTCATTTTAGAGCATTCGGTCTTAAAAGGCTTTCTACACCCACTATCTGCCAACGGGCCACCTTCGTGACCGACTGCCGCCTGGCCAAGGTGAAATGTTTTGCAAACTGCATTTCTCCTGTCCAACCTTAAGTGGAATGAGGAGAGTGCTATGGTCAGAAGTCACTCTGAAAGTACGATCCACTCAGTGTTGCTTTCCAGAATCACTCACACAACCTAGTCACTGCACTAAGAATTTAAGGACCCCAATTCTTCTGTCTCCCTATTCTCTGTCACCTCGACTACACCCCTTATGTACAAGTTCCCTACAACGTATAAATGCAGTTATAAGAACATTCTGCCCTTTGTTTCCTTACGTAAAAAGTCATAAACATCACATACTAAATTTAGTACAGGAGGACACCAAGACCATGACCAAAAATATATTAATCTGACTGACAATGCTATTAAAGTAAGAGAGTGACATACTACCGACCCGTTATCCAATAATTTCTCAATGGGGTGTGTCACACTTCAATAAAGAGGTTAGTATGACACGGGGCAGTAGAAAATATGACACTTTAAGTGGTTCTTTGAGAATGACATGATGGACCATGACAGCTTTGCCAAGCCAAAATCAAAATATACGAGTACCACACCCTGTCTTGACCTCTTTCAACCTAGGGTCACACACACACACACACACACACACACACACACACACACACAGCGCTGCATGCCTACAAAAGTTTTGTGACTTGCTAGGTGTCCCAATAGTACCTCTGGACCCTCATTTCTTTGACATTCAACCCTGACCATTAATACAATGACTGAATGGTTAAAAGGTCATGCAGACATTTAACTAATCATTCACACCGAGGCTGAGGTCATAGATGATTTGTTTCCCTATCCACAATACAGTATCACTGAGCACTGAGGATTTTCTGCCTCAGAGATTTTGTTGCACCTGCCCAAGAAATTGCAGTGATTCGATCTTCCGCAATGATAATAACACGACAAATTCTATCTAAACATCCTGCTAATCTAGTTCCTTTACTACGACAGTGCAAATGAAGTTAACACGAAACAAATAACATTTAAAAGACATGTGAAACATAGTGAGACTTAACACAAACGAAGAAGACAAAGTAAAAACATGAGTCAATTTCAAAGTGTTTTGAAATTTAGTGTATTTGGTGTGTGTGATATTTTGTCAACATGAGATTTTAGATGAGGGTGACATTGTACCCTGTACACATCTGGGGAGGACCTGATGATGAAGAACGCAAAGAAACACTACCTCTTTCGATCAATCCTCGGTATGGCAGCCGAATTAGCGACTACAAACCTCTCTTGTATGAGAAAAGAAGGATTCAAAGTAGCAAGGCGTGTTCTCACAGTAAGCATATCAATGTTCTTGGGCAAAAAAGAACGTCTACCAAGACAGAACCACAAACCCTCATTTACAGAGAGATCTAATCTTTCCAGGCCGGCCATTTCAAATCTCTGAAAGTAGGCTATTAAGCTTCCCAAGCAGTTGTGCCAGTGAAGTATGTATGTTCTCCCACTCGCTACAAGAATCTGGCGACTTCTTGGAATTAAGGGAGTTACCGTTTTGGCTCTGCTAAACACGTTCACCAGCCACTCTGTATCATCCCATATTATAACATGAGAATGCATGGAGGTATATGAGCTTCCCACCATCTGCACAAAGGCCCAGCTTACAGCATTCCCTCTTAAACGGCTTCCTCCACCCACATTCTGCCAACTGGCGAACTTGGCGCGAGGCTGCTGCCTGGCCGAAGTAAAATGTTTTGTGAACCAGCGCTCTGCTGTCCGACACAAAGTGGAAGGAGGAAACTGCTACAGTCAGGGATCTCCATATACCATTCGTGGCCATATATTTTATATTTGTGGTGTGCCCAAATTTTTCAACAGTTACATACGCAAATTATTCGACTCTGCCCTTGAGAAACTCATACTTACACCTGAACATGGGCTAGTGTCCACTTCCCACGTTCCTCCATATCAATTGCTGTTTCACTAAAACAATTTATCCTTAGTTTCGCTGTATTTATTGCTTCGATTACATGTAATCCCTTACTCAAATCGAGACTGATTATTTGAAAATACGATATTTGCAATTTAACTGCATCACCTCTGTAGCAAGTATCAATTTTATATTTCTGAGCTGTTTCAAGCTTGAAGCGTTTATTAATCATAAAACAGTACCTTCTGAAACTTCCTGGCAGATTAAAACCTTGTGCCGGACCGAGACCCGAAATCGCGACCTTTGCCTTTCGGGGGCAAGTGGTCTACCAACTGAGCTCCCCAAGCACCACTCACGCCACGTTCTCACAGCTTTACATCCGACAGTACCTAGTCTCCTACCTTCCAAACTTCACAGAAGCTCCCCTGCGAACATTGCAGAAATAGCACTTCTGGAAGAAAGGATATTGCGGAGACATGGCTTAGAGCAGTTGCCCGCGAAAGGCAAAGGTCCCTATCTCGAGTCTCGGTCCGGCACACAGTTTTAATCTGCCAGGAAGTTTCATATCAGCGCACACTCCGCTGCAAAGTGGAAATCTCATTCTGAAAACATCCCCCAGGCTGAGGCTAAGCCATGTCTCCACAGTATCCTTTCTTCCAGGAGTGCTAGTTCTGCAAGGTTCGCAGGAGAGCTTCTGTTAAGTTTGGAAGGTAGGAGACGAGGTACTGGCGGATGTAAAGTTGTGAGGACGGGGCGTGAGTCGTGCTTGGGGAGCTCAGTTGGTAGACCACTTGCCTGCGAAAGGCAAAGATCCCGAGTTCGAGTCTCGGTCCGGCACACAGTTCTAATCTGCCAGGAAGTTTCATATCAGCGCACACTCCGCTGCAGAGTGGAAATCTCATTCCAGTACCTTCTCATTAAAAAAAAATTGCTGTATAAGTATATTCACTCCTTGAAAAACATTACCTAATTTACTAGAATTTGTGAAAACACCAGCTATAAGTAGGTGACCCTGGTCTAGGTACAAAAGCAAGAAATAATAATGTCTTCGACCAATCGCCATTAAAATTTAAGCGATTTGAAGTTCCCGCTGATTCCACCACGAATTACCAGTCAGCATGCATTTCCGATCTATAGCTTTGTTAACATAGGAATCTTTCTGTCTGAAGTGAGCAAAATACACATATAAAAAACTCCTTCCTACTATTTTTGTCTAATAATGTCTTCTTTTTTCCTGTAAATATGAGCCCACAGGAGACACACAATTAGACCAGTCTCTACTTGCGCTGTTTAAACTTGCAAGCTGCATTTATATTTCCTATGATTCTGTAAGTTCTTACATGCTGTGTCATTTGAGGCATCAATTGAATAGTAACGATTAATAATCACGACTAACATTATATTACAACTATAGGCATTGTTAATTATATTGGTTCTTTTAACAGTGTTGTGAGATCGTTCTCCCACCATGGTAGATTTTAAGTAAGAAACCATATTTTTGTAATAAACAAATAAGAAACCTGAGAACGCGCTCGAGAGTGTTTTTATGGGTTTTTAACTTTTATACCTTTCGTTGTGCTCCAGAGAAGAACACTTCGTAAAATTTTCTTTCCTGTAAATTTGAAATTTTTGCTAATTCTTGTGACAAGTTAATTACTTCCAAGTTGTGTTTGGTGTCGAAGTGTAAAATGTTCTTTCGGATGTATGTTATTAAGTTTCTCAGCCACGTTTTCTACTTCAGTAGTTGTCCCACTGTATAGTATCAACGTGTCTTGAGCATAATTTTTATAATTAATGATTTTATCTTTTGTTCCTTTAAAAATTTGGTTTCTTGTTCATTAGTATAGATGTGAGTTAGTAGCCCAGCTAAGCTACTGCCCTTTGCTATACCACGATTCTGAATATAGATTTTGTTATTAAGGATAAGGTTTGAACTTGGAGTATGCTTTTTGATCGCTGAAGAAAACTGCTATTCAAAAGGAGATATAACCTCTCACCGCTTACCAGCCCGCTGCCATTATGACTGGGGTATCTATCAGCGTCTACACTGCGAAGGCATTCGTCTGCCCCTGCACGATTAATGCATTCGGGAAGCAGCCAGTGTCGCATTACGACCACCTATAAAATCATTTATTTAACTGCGGCCTTATCATCTCGATTGTAATTTATGTATGACTGCCACCATCCGCGTGCCTTACTGAGTTAGGATCTCCTCCAATCTCGTGAAATGAGACTATTAATATGCAGATCCCTTCTCCTGCTACTTTATGGGGTCCCAGTTTGCCGTATTTCCCGGCACAGCTTCCTAACAGCAATTCCTCCACATAATGCTCACACGTTTCCGACTTCAAATTAAAACGGAAATTCTCATTCAGTTCTGTTTACAATTTGTACAGCTAATCTCGATTACAATGAGTAAATAGCGAATGGCATTTTAACTACGTTCTAGATTTTAGTGTGACAGGATTTTATATTTTTCTAAATAGATTCATAGTGTGGTTCTAATTAAAAGGAAACTTTTCAAGTATTTCAGGAAAATTTTGTCACTGGTGGATAGATGAAAAGCTATTGCTTTAATGGGAGGTTTACGATCTTTTGGTTCACAAAACGGATTTTTTTTTAAATTGCATTTTTGGATCCATAAAAGTCTTTAGAATCCACCCCTGAACTGGTTTTTCCGAATACGGAACGGAAATGTTTGTTATTCGCGGTTCACCAATAAATGCACCTGCATGATATCGGCCTTTTTCAAGTACCAGTTATCCTTTCGGAGGACGAGTTATTGTACCGGTGCTTGGGAGGAAACACACAAAATTCAAATGAAAGTTTGAACGCATGTTTTTGGAAGTTAGCCCCCAAGCATTTGCATTCTGGTGCGACGACTGTTGAGACTGCGACTTTCCTGGCAGTGATCAGCTTCAACGAAGGGTATTCTGCAATTCTGAAGACCATGATAACGATGGACGTCGCCCTGGGACTTTAACCGGTGCAGTTCGTCAAGCATTCGGACGACCACCGGATTCAAGCAGCTGAAAACAGCTTGTCAATGGCAGTACGAGCGGCTCTGGAGCAGCGCAGGATGGCCCAGATCGAGCAGAACGCCCTGGATGAGGAAGAGGTAGGACTAGTTTATGGACCCGGAATAGCAGATAGAACTTACGTTGCATAATTTTGCATTTATATGTAGTGAAAACTTCAAACGCATTTTTCTCGAAATGTTTTTTTTTTTTTTTTATCATGCGATGTGTTAACTTCAAATCTATTGCACCTATTGCCGTGATTCTTTGTTTCGGACGAAACCAAGTAAATTGTCTAGGAGTTGTACAACTTTTATTCCGATCCATCAATTATATATATATTTACTTGGGCGACGCATCTTGTGTACTTTGCTAACGTCAACACAATTTTGATTCCAGATGAGCCGGCTGACCTATGACATTCCGAGCGTGGAGGTCTACATCGAAATTTTATTTCGTTCTGACGGCACTTCCGCCTTTGCTCTTCGACATTTCCTGTCGAAAAAAATTCCAGTTTGTAGAGGAAATATCAACAAAGATTTTGAACAAATTAGACATTTATATCTATAACACATCCCGAGACAAAAAAACTCAAAAACATGGTTTTTTCGGGCCAAAGATAGTAAACCTCCAGTTAATCGGCTGCGAGTAGCTCGTATTTGTCTAAACGTTGCCTTCTATGTCCAGAAGAACGTTCCCTCATCTGATTGGAGGACCACTTTTATTATAAAAACTGATAATTGGCCGTATTACAGGTATCTACGACATATATATGTTTAGTGCACCTCTCCTCTGCAATTTTGGAAAGTGTGTTCTGTGATGAAACTTATATACATTGTACCAGTTGCCACAATCGTTGCCTTTGTAACATACCATTTCCTTAAGTAATGTAAGAGGTAAATTTTAAGAGGATTTCCTAAGAAGCACGTATGTTGCTTAAGAAAAATATAATTTTAAAGGAAATTGAGCTAAAAAGGCATATTAAAATAACCTCCCAACCTTAGATTGCTGAAATCCATCAAGTGAATATTGAGGTAAATACAGCTTTATACCCTCCATCGTTCCAAGTTACCACTTATAGCTGCAAAAGGCGATAATGCTTGTGTGCTATAGCCATACGAATTAGATTTCCTGTAGTTTCGCTTCAAGTATCTGCCTGTTTCATGGAATAGCTTTAATTGAAACACAATTAGATACGTGGTCGATTATTTTAATCCGTATAAACGTGGGGAACTGACCTCACGTAGCAAACACGCGTCGATTGACTACAGAACTTTCTGTTTATAGTTGTGACAAATAGTAGGCATGTATAACTTCTAGATCTAAGATTTGCTACTGTATGGGCACGTAAAGAAACATGTACACCAAATCCAGCAACTGATGGAAGCCCTGGTTAAGTGAACTACAAGTAGCATTTAATATTATTGGATTTGATACGTGCACCTACATAGTTGAGGAATTAGCATGTCTGACTGCCATGTGGAGGATGTGGGTTCAATGCGCCACATGGCAGATGGACTAGTACGGTGTACTGTTATCGTCGGGAGGCCAACTGAAGTCCTGCTTGAATAAGAAGTAGGGGCTCCAAGGTCTTGAAAACTGACAAGTGCATGAAGTGAGATGTATGGCCATATATAACTCTGCACTGTACCCAAACGAAGTCATTTTCGAAGGAGCACACCTCGGCTTTTGGGCCTCATCGCTCCGAATTACGTTTTAGTCTGGCTTTGAAAATACCACATTAATTTGACGAGCGGTTCGGGGGAAGTCAATTCCAAGACACATGCGCATCAACATTGGGTGTATGTGGCCAGCAACGGCTTTCTCCGGTCACAAATTGCAGAAAAGCGAGGAATGGCTTCAGGAGACTGCAAGGAGGAAACTCGGAGTGATTTTGGGTTAATGTTGGCATCTACACTCCTGGAAATGGAAAAAAGAACACATTGACACCGGTGTGTCAGACCCACCATACTTGCTCCGGACACTGCGAGAGGGCTGTACAAGCAATGATCACACGCACGGCACAGCGGACACACCAGGAACCGCGGTGTTGGCCGTCGAATGGCGCTAGCTGCGCAGCATTTGTGCACCGCCACCGTCAGTGTCAGCCAGTTTGCCGTGGCATACGGAGCTCCATCGCAGTCTTTAACACTGGTAGCATGCCGCGACAGCGTGGACGTGAACCGTATGTGCAGTTGACGGACTTTGAGCGAGGGCGTATAGTGGGCATGCGGGAGGCCGGGTGGACGTACCGCCGAATTGCTCAACACGTGGGGCGTGAGGTCTCCACAGTACATCGATGTTGTCGCCAGTGGTCGGCGGAAGGTGCACGTGCCCGTCGACCTGGGACCGGACCGCAGCGACGCACGGATGCTCGCCAAGACCGTAGGATCCTACGCAGTGCCGTAGGGGACCACACCGCCACTTCCCAGCAAATTAGGGACACTGTTGCTCCTGGGGTATCGGCGAGGACCATTCGCAACCGTCTCCATGAAGCTGGGCTACGGTCCCGCACACCGTTAGGCCGTCTTCCGCTCACGCCCCAACATCGTGCAGCCCGCCTCCAGTGGTGTCGCGACAGGCGTGAATGGAGGGACGAATGGAGACGTGTCGTCTTCAGCGATGAGAGTCGCTTCTGCCTTGGTGCCAATGATGGTCGTATGCGTGTTTGGCGCCGTGCAGGTGAGCGCCACAATCAGGACTGCATACGACCGAGGCACACAGGGCCAACACCCGGCATCATGGTGTGGGGAGCGATCTCCTACACTGGCCGTACACCACTGGTGATCGTCGAGGGGACACTGAATAGTGCACGGTACATCCAAACCGTCATCGAACCCATCGTTCTACCATTCGTAGACCGGCAAGGGAACTTGCTGTTCCAACAGGACAATGCACGTCCGCATGTATCCCGTGCCACCCAACGTGCTCTAGAAGGTGTAAGTCAACTACCCTGGCCAGCAAGATCTCCGGATCTGTCCCCCATTGAGCATGTTTGGGACTGGATGAAGCGTCGTCTCACGCGGTCTGCACGTCCAGCACGAACGCTGGTCCAACTGAGGCGCCAGGTGGAAATGGCATGGCAAGCCGTTCCACAGGACTACATCCAGCATCTCTACGATCGTCTCCATGGGAGAATAGCAGCCTGCATTGCTGCGAAAGGTGGATATACACTGTAATAGTGCCGACATTGTGCATGCTCTGTTGCCTGTGTCTATGTGCCTGTGGTTCTGTCAGTGTGATCATGTGATGCATCTGACCCCAGGAATGTGTCAATAAAGTTTCCCCTTTCTGGGACAATGAATTCACGGTGTTCTTATTTCAATTTCCAGGAGTGTATGTGCTCTTGTTTTCAAGCTGAGTCATAGTGTTACATCCAAAATTTGCATTAAGTGAAGTATATTGTAAATCACGTCGTTCAGAATTTGAGCACTGAATTACGGCTTTTGCACTCCGGGGCGTGCTAAGTGAATTCTGTGTGTTTCACATAGGGCATGCTGAAGTGAGTATTATGTCATGAAGTTAGCCAGTTCATATTTATACGCCAATGGGTCTGATTTGGAAAAGTTAAATATAATTTAAAATCTTGTTCCAGCTTTCGATCTGTTCCATAATCTGTGGTTTTAATGTTGATTCGGTATGTATCTTGTAATTATCCCCATGTGTCATTCACATGTGTTGTGAATTGCTATATTCCCTTATACGATTTACTTCCTTATAAATGCGTCTGTTGTGCTAATCATTTAGATGTAAGCGTGGATAGTGGAGTAGTGAACTGGTGATTAGATGTAGGTAGGAGTTGACAAGGAAGCATAGTAGCGAGTTTACTCAGGTTAGCGGGAACCTAAAGTGAATATTTTCGGGTGTAATAAGTTACTGACAAGATATTTTGTGTTACTAAAGCCCTGTTTTAGTTTATTCGGGACGTAAATAATCTTGTTCATAATAGAGTTTTCTGTCTTGTTAAATTGGGCTTTTGATGAAAAACAGTAGCCACTATTACAGCTTTTTGGAAGATTTGTAACCAAATAAGTCAGAATTTCTAAAATATCAAGTGGAAGTGGCCGTTCAAGTAGGTGTGAAGGATCTTAGAGAATGCTCCTAAACCATCAGACTTCAGGGAAAGAGCAAGAGCAGTTAAAGTCGAGAACTGTTGCATAGCCAGTTTAGCATTTAATGCATCTAAATTGCTGACGAGAATAATGTACAGAAGACTGGAAAAGAATATCGAGAATCTCTTAGATGAAGATTAGTTTGGGTTTCGGAAAGGTAGAGCAGCAAGAGAGTGTGCTATGACAACACGACTGATAATAGAAGCAAGACTCAAGAAACTGTGTGAATTGATAGTGAACTGAACAAAGACGAAAATAATGAGGAGAAGCGGAAATGCAGAAGTGATTGCTGATTTCGGATCCCACCGATAAACAAATCTTTCTTCTTTCTTGGTATACCGGTCTTAGGTCAAGTATTCCCGCTCTTCTGTCTTGTGACACTCGTTAATGCCGGTACATTCACCCAGTTTTTAATGTAAATCAGGTGCCTCTCTGATGTACTGAGATGCCATGCAAGAAGAGTTTGCGACAGCTGGTACCCGAAGAAGAGTGGGTGTCCGTCCGCAGCAGGAACATCGCTGCGCGCAAACCAGTCACCCTGCCCGTGAGAATCACGCACCCTGGAGCGGCAGCCCCACCAGGAAGAGAGACGCGCGTCTAAGTACACGTGAACGAGCAGAAATTGTCAGTTGCAAGTTCTAAGTCAGTATGAGTCTTGCCAGGACGTTCCTGCAACGTTCATCGTGTCTTCAAGTCTTCAAGTGCTCGAGTGAGAGAGAAACTGTGGCTGTTAAACAGACAGTGGTTAGTATTCAGCAGAAACAGAACAGTAAATAGAACAACCCGCCTACAGATTTAACAGAGTACTGTTGGTTTTGAACAGTTCTTCGAGTAGTAAATCAAGACTGAAGATTAGTTCCCTTCCGACTTAGGTTCAGAGAACATTATCTAGTTATATTCACGGAACTATACTCAACGCAGGACAGATATGTTAAACTTGCATTCTACGATGCTGTATCCAATTGAATAATATATTTTACTATTCGCTATTCTGTGTTACTTTCATTGTGTGAGAGTTGCCCTAGAATCCATGAATCCGTCTTACCGATACACCTTTATTAGTCTTTTCCAGTGGCAGCCAGATTTTCATCAAAGTGAACACCTCCCCCAGTTCACAACAATCTTCTTCCTCTCTCTCCCTTCTGCGCTCGCTGTCGTTTGTTGACTCTACTTTTCTAGCAATTTCTTAGCATTTTCTATCCCAGCCCTGCCATTGGCCTTATTCTAATCATTTCCACATTCTTCTATTCTCGCTTACTCTTTTTAAGAACTTCATCATTCGTCATTCACTCCACATGACTTTTGACATATTTCGCAACAACTACATTTCCAAACTTTTGAAGAATTTTAATTTTTTATTTTTGTCTGTCGGCGAACTACATACAATACGCATCCTTTCTTATTCTGTTAGAATTCTTTTTGTTGTCAACAAACATTTCATGTTTTCGAAAGCTCTTCTAGTCATAGACATCCTGTTTCCTATTTATTCTACGGATCTTCGATCTTCTGCCAACAAATTTAGAGAGTTCTTAACGGATTTTATTTTCATGCAAAGTACCAGACATTTAGAGAATTTCTGTGTGTTGTTTTGCCTCTCTTGGCCTGTAGTTGTCTTTTCATGGTACTAAGGTTGTACAGAATTCTACATCCACAAAGAAACCATTACTGTTTATGTCACACAGAACCCTTCCATGTATGAAATTTATTCTGCATATGCCTGAAGAGTAAAAGGCCAAAACTGTCTTCTGTTATGATCAACAATGCTCTTTCACTACAAAAAATACAAAATATAAATTAAGTTGGCCAAGTTTGGAAATCGGTGCGGTGCGACACCTTAGCCTGTAATTTTTTCGTCTGAACCTAGGATCTTCAAAATTAAATTTTTATTGTTACCGATGTAGGAAACATGATAAGAAATCAGCACTTTAATTCGTGGCCAATGTTCAACCAAAATATCACACGCAAGATTTCAGCATAAAATTTCTAGATGAATTTGAATTAAGACTTACCAATTTTTATACATTCTGGCGCACATAGAAGCCAATAAACCCAAATTATGTCAGACCATCAGAATTACTGAGGAATGTAGTAATGTTTCAAAATTAGTTTATGTACTATATAATGCTCCACAGACGCTTCAGACGTTTTTGGAACAGAGTATTTGTTGATTTGACATGGTTTTCGTGAAAGAGAAGCGTTGTGCCAGATAGAAACACAAGCCACCAAATTTGGTCTCTCATAGCATTCTATATATCCACTCCGTGGTTTATAGTACAGGTTGAGCATAAGGTCTTTCCCTGATTACAAAAAATAGTTGCAAAGGACTGCGTTATACACATCTTTGCGGTTTGTTACGAAAGATAGCTCATAAAGCATTTTATGGGTAAGTCTGCACTTCCATATGTCTTTGTGGGTTTTTGGAAACTGTAGCTTAACTCAAGCAGTTGTTATGGATAAACTTCTGCATGTACTCAGTTATCTCAATTAGAGAAATTTAAAACTAGGGTGGTTTTTAAGAAAAATGATACACCGTCACGTTATGGATTATTTATTCGCTAGCTCTTGGACGAAATACCTAGCACAGGTGGATCAGTAGAGACGGTCCAGAACAATGGCCGTCATATTCACAAGATATAGCTACTCCTGATATCTTTATAGGGTAAGGTCTTCAGTTTATCATTTGCTGATTTGAATATTCTTACGACACGACTACTAAATGCTGAAGAGAAGTGACAGAAGATATCTTGCCAAAGACATGGAGAGAAATGGAGTACTGCCTAGCCAGACCACAGGCAACAGATCGAGAACTTGCCGAAGTGTACCCATAAAATCATTATCAGTTAAACTATTATTTGGAAGAAACCGCAAAGCTACATCCATAAACCCTCGCGAGGAAAAAAATTGTAATCACGATAAAACTTCATATCATCCGGTAGTTCTCTCAAATGTTTGAAAAATTCTCGCTAGACGCTATGCAGTAGGCAAGTTTGTCATATAAACGTCCCGACGCTCTAAACTGCGTATTACTATAGTGGGTCGTAACGTGTTCCAAGAACCACGGAAGACAACGGATGGAAATAAGATGAACTGCAAGATAGGTTTAATTATCAACATCCCAGAGGAAGCAGAAATCAGGCGTTGAAAGAACAGCCTCCTATAGCACACTCTGAATAACCAGATGGGACTAAGGCACTGTATTCTTTTGAATAAGTTAATGGTCGAAAAAGTACATTTTAATTTCATCTACTTTGTGATTCTATGTATTTGTAAGTGTCTTGCGTTTTTCATCATTGTATATGCTTTTCCTTCAATGAGCTATTGATATGTTTAAAAACTGGATTTAAATTTCATCTAATTTGTGATTCTACTTATTTTTACCTCTATTACTTTTTTATCATTATATTTACCTTCCCTTGAATGGGCAATTTTTATCTTTTACTGTTTCATTATTCTATCTTTGTATACAATCTTTCACTGTCAGGACGTTCCCCGACCTTCCGGTTCAGAAATCGCTCCACGTTTATCGTACGTCGCGGTCTTATCGTGGCTCACTAGCGCCTCTAATCGTATGTCAACATCCCGCCTTCCGTACTGTATGTATAGATTCTATTTTCATGTTATTTCATCTTATTCCTCATCCATCTTATTATCTTACATTTCTGTTGTGATTGTGTATCCTTTTCTTGATATAGTCTGCCCGACAAAAAAATTTTTAACCTGTCAGTATGTATGTCAGTATGTTGTTTCAGCGTAGTGTCCTCTATTTCAAGGATTCCACACGGATACACTTATCGGCTCGTTGCTCAGTAAGCGTTGCGGTCTTGTTATTATTTATTCGTAATGGTGGACGGGTGAATGAAGCAGGTAGTGTGTGAGAAAACGTCGGGTAGAGTGTGTTGGTGACTTAGCCAGCGGGGGGCCACAGTTTTGATCATTTCTTATTTATGTCCTTTGTTTACACTCATTCTACTTATACATGGCCTTCTTTCTGTGCATCACCGTTCTATTCGCCCAAATGACTATTTTATTTATTTTGGCATCTTTCGCTCTTCAAGGATTTCATCTTTGATTGCGAGTATATAAGGCGCCTTGGTGTGCTATTGTGCCACTATTATAAGTACATTTTCTTTTCTTTTTCTTTTTTTTTTGTACCGGTTTCATTACTTTATATAAGATCTATAAACGCATTAAAATTTTCTTCGTGAAATTCTCGAAAATTTTTAAAAAGTTTTATAATAATTGAAAAGATTTTATAGCATTTTGATCTTATATATTACATGGGACCTTTTCCTTCTAACGTAGTTCACCTGACGAAGCAGTCATAATGCAGAGAAACCAGTTGTGGCAGTCAAGAAGTCACCAATTAAGTCTACTTGTGGTTCATTTTACTTCCACTCATTATGAATTTTAACGAGTTTGGGTGCCCGCATTACAGAGTTCTATGTACCCACGGCATAAGAAGTCAGCCTCATTCTCAGGATAAAGTTCTACGAGTCGGGGCGTGGAATGTCAGAAGGTTGAACGTGGTAGGGAAACTAGAAAATCTGAAAAGGGAAATGCAAAGGCTCAATCTAGATATAGTAGGGGTCAGTGAAGTGACAAGGATTTCTGGTCAGATGAGTATCGGGTAATATCAACAACAGCAGAAAATGGTATAACAGGTGTAGGATTCGTTATGAATAGGAAGGTATGGCAGAGGGTGTGTTACTGTGAACAGTTCAGTGGCCGGGTTGTTCTAATCAGATTCGAAAGTAGACCAACACCGACAACGATAGTTCAGGTATACATGCCGACGTCGCAAGCTGAAGATGAACACATAGAGAAAGTGTATGAGGATATTGAAAGGGTAATGCAGTATGTAAAGGGGGACGAAAATCTAATAGTCATGGGCGACAGGAATGCAGTTGTAGGGGAAGGAGTAGAAGAAAAGGTTACAGGAGAATATGGGCTTGGGACAAGGAATGAAAGAGGAGAAAGACTAATTGAGTTCTGTAACAAGTTTCAGCTAGTGATAGCGAATACCCTGTTCAAGAATCAAAAGAGGAGGAGGTATATTTGGAAAAGGCCGGGAGATACTGGAAGATTTCAATTAGATTACATCATGGTCAGACAGAGATTCTGGAATCAGATACTGGATTGTAAGGCGTACCCAGGAGCAGATATAGACTCAGATCACAATATAGTAGTGATGAAGAGTAGGCTGAAGTTCAAGAGATTAGTCAGGAAGAATCAATACGCAAAGAAGTGGGATACGAAAGTACTAAGGAATGACGAGATACGTTTGAAGTTCTCTAACGCTATGGATACAGCAATAAGGAATAGCGCAGTAGGCAGTACAGTTGAAGAGGAATGGACATCTCTAAAAAGGGCCATCACAGAAGTTGGGAAGGAAAACATAGGTACAAAGAAGGTAGCTGCGAAGAAACCATGGTTAACAGAAGAAATACTTCAGCTGATTGATGAAAGGAGGAAGTACAAACATATTCCGGGAAAATCAGGAATACAGAAATACAAGTCGCTGAGGAATGAATTTAATAGGAAGTGCAGGGAAGCTAAGACAAAATGGCTGCAGGAAAAATGTGAAGACATCGAAAAAGATATGATTGTCGGAAGGACAGACTCAGCATACAGGAATGTCAAAACAACCTTTGGTGACATTAAAAGCAACGGTGGTAACATTAAGAGTGCAACGGGAATTCCATTGTTAAATGCAGAGGAGAGAGCAGATAGGTGGAAAGAATACATTGAAAGCCTCTACGAGGATGAGGATTTGTCTGATGTGATAGAAGAAGAAACAGGAGTCGATTTAGAAGAGATAGGGGATCCAGTATTAGAATCGGAATTTAAAAGAGCTTTGGAGAACTTACGGTCAAATAAGGCAGAAAGGGTAGATAACATTCCATCAGAATTTCTAAAATCATTGGGGGAAGTGGCAACAAAACGACTATTCACGTTGGTGTGTAGAATATATGAGTCTGGCGATATACCATCTGACTTTCGGAAAAGCATCATCCACACATTTCCGAAGACGGCAAGTGCAGACAAGTGCGAGAATTATCGCACAATCAGCTTAACAGCTCATGCATCGAAGCTGCTTACAAGAATAATATACAGAAGGTGGAAAAGAAAATTGAGAATGCGCTAGGTGACGATCAGTTTGGCTTTAGGAAAAGTAAAGGGACGAGAGAGGCAATTCTGACGTTACGGCTAATAATGGAAGCAAGGCTAAAGAAAAATCAAGACACTTTCATAGGATTTGTCGACCTGGAAAAAGCGTTCGACAATATAAAATGGTGCAAGCTGTTCGAGATTTTGAAAAAAGTAGGGGTAAGCTATAGGGAGAGACGGGTCATATACAATATGTACAACAACCGAGAGGGAATAATAAGAGTGAAGATCAAGAACGAAGTGCTCGTATTAAGAAGGGTGTAAGACAAGGCTGTAGCCTTTCGCGCCTACTCTTCAATCTGTACATCGAGGAAGCAATGATGGAAATAAAAGAAAGGTTCAGGAGTGGAATTAAAATACAAGGTGAAAGGATATCAATGATACGATTCGCTGATGACATTGCTATTGAGTGAAAGTGATGAAGAATTAAATGATCTGCTGAGCGGAATGAACAGTCTAATGAGTACACAGTATGGGTTGAGAGTAAACAGGAGAAAGACGAAGGTAATGAGAAGTAGTAGAAATGAGAACAGCGAGAAACTTAACATCAGAATTGATGGTCATGAAGTCAATGAAGTTAAGGAATTCTACTACCTAGGCAGTAAAACAACCAATGACGGACGGAGCAAGGAGGACATCAAAAGCAGACTCGCTATGGCAAAAAAGGCATTTCTGGCCAAGAGAAGTCTACTAATATCAAATACCGGCCTTAATTTGAGGAAGAAATTTCTGAGGATGTACGTCTGGAGTACAGCATTGTATGATAGTGAAACATGGACTGTGGGAAAACCAGAACAGAAGAGAATCTAAGCATTTGAGATGTGGTGCTATAGACGAATGTTGAAAATTGGGAGGACTGATAAGATAAGGAATGAGGAGGTTCTACGCAGAATCGGAGAGGAAAGGAATATGTGGAAAACACTGATAAGGAGAAGGGACAGGATGATAGGACATCTGCTAAGACATGAGGGAATGACTTCCATGGTACTAGAGGGAGCTGTAGAGGGCAAAAACTGTAGAGGAAGACAGAGATTGGAATACGTGAAGCAGATAATTGAGGACGTAGGTTGCAAGTGCTACTCTGTGATGAAGAGTTTAGCACAGGAAAGGAATTCGTGTCGGGCCGCATCAAACCAGTCAGTAGACCGATGACAAAAAAAAAAAAATAAAAAATAAAAAAATAAAAAAAAAATAAAAATAAAATAAAATAAAAATAAAAAAATGTAACCACGAAGGAGTTAGCTGTGGAGCACTGTTTACAGAAAAGTTAGGTTCCATTCTCTTTTTCCCACTACCGCGATCTTCTCCATCGTATATTACGTTTCCTCCTCTGATTCAGGCGGCAATGCTTCATCTGCCTAATAATTACCATACGGCTGATGCTCCCACTAATGATATACCTATTATGTCCTCGGCATAGATACTGAAAACTTTTCGAGACAAACAACACCCTGTAATACGCAACCATTTAATAGACGTCATCTTTACCTGCCATTACAGGTTACAATGACCTCAGATTACGATCGCCGTCCATTTAGTGGCAAACAGAGAAGCGAACATTGGCTGAACAGGAGGAGTTCGCCCGCTGTGTGACGATACACCGCTGGACAGCTGCCAGCGCCGTACACAAAGCACAGACCTCTTTCACCGTCCCGTCATTTTGTTCAACTCTCAACCCCCCCCCCCACACCCCACCCCCTCCCTACTGGCCATTACCCTTTCCGAGCCCCTATGTCCCACACGTCCTCTCTTGGGCTGACCAACTCTCCAATGCGGGTGTTGAGTGTAATTAACTTCACACTTACCGCGGAATCCGCGACCGGGACAACGCCGTGCTAATTAACTGCGTGACTAATTATCAGGTGAGCCGGCTGGGGGCGCACACGGGCGACACGGCGCGCCGCCCCTTCCAGCCACGCCACCCCTCTTCGCACCCCCTTCCTCTTTTCCCCTCTCGCCTAGCCCCACTCCACCTGCATCAGCAGAGCCACTACAAAGCAGAAGGCTCGCCGCCCACTACCTACATCCCGGAGCGCTCCCATGCCATTTTCACACCCGCGTTAATCCATTAAATAGAGTAAACATGTTCCTATCAATTAACGGACACGGTAGATTATCAGCTGGATGAGTGAATAGACAACTAAACTGATAGATTCAGAACACCCACAACAACTTCCTGTTGGCTGCCTCCTTCTACTCCATCGATGAATAACTTCACAAGCGTTATAGCTCATAACTCTGCATTCGAATTGTACAACATCCATGTACCTGAGTAAGAAAAGTGTCTAAAAAGAACTTTGTCTCTTTCCACATCCTAGACACTCCTCTCCAAGGGATCCATGGAAAACGATAAATGTAATTTCATGTAATGATTTTTCAGTAAGGATGGAGGACTGCTATCTAATGCTGACGTATAGGTTAAGTCCTTAGATTTGGGCTTCACAGAGCAGACGGTGAGCGCAATCCTACGAGCAGCGACTACTGTGCTCCCCTATTGTCGCCCGGATTTTTGCGGGAATCCGTGTGGAGACTTGTGTATTCGACGAAATCGATCCTGAGGGATATGCTTGAAAAACCTATTCCTCCTTTGTACGCCCTGTCGCACTGCAGATCTATTACTTGTAGCTGGACGAAATGGGAACTGGGAGCTATTTTTCATTTTCCCATTAATTTTCGTTACAAATCGTGATTTACTCGCTACCAATACTGGCGCTTTATCCTTAGACATATAATGTAATAAATTTCACGCTAAACCTACATTTCTACAGTTCCTTCAGCGCTGCTAAAAATGTCACATCCATCTGTGATCCCGTGCAATCGACACATTCAAAGGGCACTAATGAATGTGCAACAAACTCTTCGAAGAGTTGACTCTGAACGTCATCTGCCATTATCTGTGTGGGAGACATGATTGACATCTTTGATAACGGCGCCTTGCACAGACTGTTCCATCTCTAGTGGACACAAATGTACAGATGCATCTATCAGGCATTCTGTCTGTAAATCTCCATCCGTGTAAGGTTTCAGTTTATGATTATGATGTCTTCTATATTCCCCATTCTCTTTGCTGAGACCTAAGATCTTTCTCAAAATCTTCCTTTCCTTGGCATCCTTTTCGATTAGACCTTTTTGGTTTACTACTAGGCACTCACAAGCGTACAAGACCTCCGGACGGATAACACTTCAGTAATGCCTTAACTTTGCTTTGAACGATACTGATCTTTGGTTGTAGACGTTTTTGGTTACATTGAATGCCATTTCCATTTTGTTCATGAGTGATATGAAGGTTTATTTCTCTGATAAGGTGGCTCTTATACATTCTCAGAGATATTTAAACTTTTCAACTCGCTTCATTTTGCCTTGACCGACTACAGGCTCCCTTGGTGGTGCATTTTTGTTCATTATAAACTCCGTTTTCTCTAATGAAATTTGGAGGCCGCCAGTGCTGACAGTTTCCTTTTTCAGAAGACGAAAAACTGACAGTTAGTCGCCATCTCTGTATAAAATTAGGTCCTTTAGTAGATACTGTTTCTTTAGAGTAAGGGTTTCAGGAGTTCATCTACATCTACATCATACTCCGCAAGCCACCTAATGGTGTATGGCGGACGAAACTTTCGGCACCACTACCTGATTCCCCCCAACCCTGTTGCACTCGCGAACAGTGAGTGGGAAGAATGATCATCGGTAAGCCTCTGTACTGGCTCTAATTTCTCGAATTTTCTCCTAGTGGTCAATACGCGAGATGTATGTTGTCCGACTTCTTCTGAAAAGTGCTGTCCCGAAATTTAAATAGTAAGTCCCTCGGTGATGGAAAAGGCCTCTCTTGTAACGTCTGCCAGCGGAGTTTGTTTAGCATCTCCGTAACGCTCTCTCGCCAGCTAAACGATCCCGTGACGAAACCCACCTCTCTTCGCTGGATTTTCTCTATCTCCTCTATCAGTCCTACGTGACAGGCTTCGTAGAGAGATGAACAATACACAATAAACTGGCGAACAAGCACCTTATACGCCATTTCTTTCGTGCATGAGTTACATTTCCTAAAGATTCATTCGATTAATCTGAGTCTTGCGTCTGCTTCTCCCACTATCCGTTTTATGTGGTTATTCCACTTAAGGCCACAGACGCTGTCTCCAGCTGTTTGTCATCAATAGTGTAGCTGTGCAGTAGTGTATTACTTTCCCTATGTGCGGGCAATATGTTACATTTATTTACGTTCAGGATCAACTGCCAGAGCCTGCATCAATCATTAATTATGTGCAGATCGTTTAGCAAATTCTTACTATCCTCTGGATTTGCTACTTTGGTATAAACAACTGCATCATCTGCGAATAGCCTCAGAGAGCATCCGACTCTTTCTACTAGACTATCTATCTATATATTGTAAACAGCAATGGTCCTATCACACTTCCCTGTGAAGCTCCGGATATTAGCTTTACGTATGTCGATTTTGTTCTTTCAAGACCGATGTGTTGAGTTCTGTCTGCAAGACAGTCTTAAATCCAATCGCAGGTCTGCTTCGATATTCTGCAAGCTCGTATTTTTTTCATTAAACGGAAAACCGGGACGGTGTCAAATGCTGTTTTTTGAATAAAGACAGAATTTGTAAGATGCTCATAGTGTTTATCATCTCAGTAGTTATTAGATGCCTTACTTTTGTGATAAGGGAGTTTCAACAACGTAATCAGGTGATGACTCCCTCTCACTTAGGCAAACAATTTCCTTTCCACCCGAACCCTGTCGTCCAGTCCAAAGCAACACTCACGTTTGGGACGCGACAGCGACTGCCGTTGCGCCCACGTTAATACCCCGTAAATTCACGCAAACAAGGCTCATCTCTTCTTTACTGGCGCAACCTCCAAATGCAATATCCCATTCATCATTACCCTACTGAATATATTCCTTAGTCTGCATTTGACTTGCTATTTATTCTAACTCTTGCATAATCTGCAAACAAAACAAACTTAGCATCTGCACTATAAAAGACGAGAGGTCATTAATGTACGCAAGAAAGTTTAACATATCTTACATGGAGCCTTTACGAACATCGCTTGTAAGTAATTGCCAATCAGATAAGGACTGGCTGCTTACTCCACAGGTCTTTCGCAACTACACCCTTCGTTTCCCGTTAGTTATGTAAGACTCAAACCATTTTGCAGCACTGCCTGTGACACCATGATAATTTAATTTACTTAATAGAATGCATTGGTTCACATAGTCAAAGGCTTTTGATAGGTTACAGAAAATGACAGAAGCATCTAATTTGTCATTAATGAATTAAATACATTCTCACTGTACACGTAAATAGCGTTCTCTGTATCAGGACTCTTAAGGAACCCAAATTGTGACTTGAACACTACATTATTTTCATCCAGATGCTTAAGAAGACGCTCGAACATAACCTTTCCAAAAGTTTTTGAAAAAGCCGGAAAAAGTGAAATTGGTCGATGTGTAGATGGTATTTCTTTATCCCCCTTCTTGTAAAGAGGTTTAACGCCAGCATATTTTACCCATCTGTGAAATGTTCCCTTGATAAGAGGTTGATTACATGAATAACTTAAGATAGAAGACACCTCACATGAACCCTCTTTGATTAACATTGTTGATATGTTATCATAACCATTACAATGATTTTAAGGATTTTATGATGGATCCTCCTTCTTTAGGAGAACTGACAGTCATTTCCATTTACTGAAGCTATATGTAGACATTGTTCTCAAATATTCCATTGCACTGTTTACTGAACCTGATAACAAAGTACTTGTTTAAGAGGTTTGCAATACTACATGCATTTGTTGCCAATGTCTCCTCTATTCTTAGAGCTACCTGTTCCTTTTCCTTTCTGGCCCCACCTTCCTCTTCATCACTATATCTGATACAGATTGTATTTTGTTACCTGATGTAATTATCTTTTCCTCATAATGAAGGTGCTTAGACTTCTGGATGCCTTGCTTCAATATTTAGCATTTCTTTGTAATGCATTACTATGTTAACATCAGAGCTGTTCCTAGATAGTAGATAGAATTTCTTTTTAGTCCCACATAATGCCCCTATTCCATGTGTTATCGTGGATAATTTTTTAGACCTGTTTGATTTGAATTACCTTTAGGGTCAAACAATTTTCAACTGATGAAGTAACTTTATTAACGAATGCTTTGCATTTTTCATTTGAGTAAGAAGTCTTGTAAATGTGTAACCAGTGCAAGTCCTTGAGCAATTTCCTACAATTCTCAATTTTTTACTGATTTTCTTCACACACTTGTACTCAGATTTAATATATTTTATATACTGAGAATTCTCAACAATTCATATAAGATGCTGCATGTCATGATTCGATAGCCCCTTTACTATTGGTTTTACGATATGAGTCTTCCCCTACATTAGTCTGAAAAGATATCAATCGCAATCTCAGAACATCAAGTTGCTGCCAAGGAAAATACATAGAAAAGGGGAAAGAAAATAGAGGATGTTCAAATGACGATTGGTTTGGCATTAGGAAAAGTAAAGGGAGCAGAGAGGCATTTCTGACTTTGCGGTTAGTAATGCAAGCAACGCTAAAGGAAAATGAAGACACGTTCGAAGGACTTTTCGACCAGAGGAAAATTTACCGTTTAACAACTGGTGATTATCGTCTGAATATCTATGCTGATACCAGTGTGAAGTCCTGTTATGCTGTTATCCTGTGGTAAATAAACGAAGTAGAAAGGTTATTCTTATATTTTATCTTTAAATGAGCCTGGTCATCCTACTCCCGCATCCATGTGCTCTATATTCACCTCTCAAATAGAATGCTGTTGCTGTAAGTTGTACATATAGGGTGTGGAAAATCAGAACTTCATATATGAACTGATACACAATGTTATACAAATCTTCAACATACACCAAATTTCTCGTCTCCACACCACTACACACCACTGAACGACTGGCTTGGCAAATTTCCTGCAACATATCTCTAGTAAATAAATCATCTCAACACTTCCTATCTACTGCTTTAGTCCCCCAACCTGCTGGCAGCGTCTTTCAGTATAGTAACGTACATATCAAATCGTAAAGTGGTGCGTTCTAACTGCAATAGGGAACTACTTGTACTTGTATCTCGCATAGAAACTAGATGCCTCCTCACTGTACTCATTTCACTCTTTATGATGAGATTCACTGGAGGCTCAACTTTCTCCTTAAGCAATCCCATGCTCACTATTGTAAGAAGAGTCATTTTCATCTTCTAGATCATTTGCATCGCTTCATATTCTTCTAAAGTTTCCTTTGCAAAGCCCTGAAAATTTAAATTAAGTACTGGCAAACGTGAATGAGAGCTCGAAGCTGTATTAACACTGGAAATTAAAGGATGTACTAATTAAACCTAAAAATAAAGTGATATTTAGCTAATAAATCTGACTGTATAGGAAACTGAAACACAGTATCATGAGATCGGTAACGGCAACCCACTTTCTTTACAGCAGTGTACTGAGAAAGCGACAATGCTGTTGGCCAGTTATAAACTGCTGACAATGCGCGTGGAACCTTCACCAATAAACTGTCCAACCAAAGAAATGGCAGGCGAGTACAGTGTCATTGACATAGAAAAGACCCCAGAAGTCTATATGAGGGTTAATCTATGAAGGAATTGTAATAATGGCCGAATATGTGTTCCTCCTCATTCGCCTTCTAACACAGTTTTGGGTAGCATAACCAGTAACTGTTATAGGCAAACTTACGTTATCGTTTTCACTAATTTGACTGTTTTCAAAATGTTTTGTACTTTTTACTAATTCGGAATAATTAATCATATTTCCTACAAATTCCGAGTTACTGTTATCTGTACCATTAACCTATGTCTAACTGATGCACTTTGAACCGAGAATTTACTTTCAAAACTTTTTCTTAACAATTTAGTTTATCTACTAGCGATTCATGAAGAACATTAACACATTTAATCACACTGTCTGAGCGTGGAAGTAGTTGCCAGGGAGTAACTGATGATATCAAAATGAAATTGCTTTTAACAAATGGGAATTTTCTTTTAAGAAACAAATTTCAAATTGGAAGCAGAAAGCACCCTCTAAATATCAAGTTACAATTTATTCAGAGGCAGAAAAAAACAATTTTTTTTAAGTGGATGAGCTTTCGGGCTGAGAACCTTGCCGCTCTCTTTTGACACGGCCGTAGTCGCTACCGCTCACAACAACCTCTGAAAGACTACACAGGTACAAATCTGCAACACACCAGATTACCTTAAAGTAAAAGTTTTAACAATTCACACAAGCAGACAAACTATGCACCCCGTAGGAGGGATGGAAATGGTACGAAACACTAAAATTAAAAGATTAGCTTGCCACCAGAATTGCAACTTGATTTTAGCTTCTAAGAAATATCTTAAGGTGAAAGGGTGGCAACATTATATACTAAAATGATCATTTAAATAAAAGCCCATGAAATGCAATCTTATTTAAAATTCTACATGGTAGGCTAAACTAGTTACGATGCTCTACAGTACACACCGCCTCCCAAGATGATAGGCAAGATCAAAACATGTTTCAGGAATTAGGCCGTTACACTCCAAGCAATAAATTCGTTAACACACCGAAACCGCCAAATATGACAAGGTAGCTCCGAACGACAGACAGACACTAACTGCCTCACAAATGCGGACGAGAGACAGACTAGCTAGCTGGGGAAGAGAGACTGACCCAGACTGACTCAGACTAACCGACTGACTGACTTGTGTCTGCCTTCCGACTGACTCTGTCGACTCACTGCACCGACTCCCAGACTGACTCCGACTCACTGACCGGCGAGCTGATAGCGCCCCTTAAATGCACGTGAACAGGAAATCTTTCCCCTTTCCCACCAGAGGGAGACACCAAAATTGCGATATCCACAGCGGCGACACCGCCAGAAACGGAGGGCGAGTGCTTCACACTAAGCGCTGCGTCGCGCTCTTCAAAACAGCAAATTTTACCACGACTCACACCTGAGCTCAACAGTACCTCTTAACTACCTTCAATTAAATTCAATATTCACAATGTATTCTTCCTATTTCGCCATTCAGCGTTGCATTTATACGGGGGTGAATGAAATGAAAATTTTACATTTTTTTAAATATTATTTATTGTGCAGAAGTGGTACAACGCTGTATAAATTTTCAACATAATCTCCCCCACGCTTAACGCAAGTCTTCCAGCGCTTACAAAGTGCATAAATTCCTTTAGAAATAAATTCTTTTGGTAGTCGACACAACCACTCATGCACCTCGTGGCGTACATCTTTATCAGAACGGAACTTCTTTCCTCCCATTGCGTCTTTGAGAGGTCCAAGCATATGGATATCACTTGGGGCAAAGTATGGCATGGTGGATGAGGAAGACACTCTAAATGCAGAGCTGCTATTGTTGCAACTGTTGTATGGGCAGTGTGGGACCTCGCATTGTCATGTTGCAAAAGGATACCTGCTGCAAGCAATCCATGTCGCTTTGATTTGATTTCAGGCAGCAGTTTTTAGGAAATCTGTGTATGATGCACTGGTGACAGTGGCCCCTCTAGGCATGTACTGCTCCAAAATGACGCCTTTTTGCCCCAAAAGTGAGTCAGTATAACCTTCCCTGCTGATGGTTCTGTTCAAAACTTCTTTGGTTTTGGTGATGAGGAATGGCGCTACTCCTTGCGCGCTCTCTTCATTTTCGGTTGGTGGAAGTGAACCGAGGTTTGGTCCCCAGTAACGATTCTTGCAAGAAAGACATCACCTTCCCGTTCAAAGCGCGGAAGAAGTTCTTCACTAGCATCAACACGGCATTCTCTCATTTCAGGAGTCAGCTGCTGTGGCACTCATCTTGCAGATACTTTGTGAAACTGGAGCACATAATGCACAATGTGGTGTGCTGACCCATGACTGATGTGTAAACATGCTGCAGTGTCATTCAGTGTCACTCGGCAGTTTTCCTTCACTATGGCTACAACTGCTGCAATGTTTTGTGGTGCCTGACCTGGACGAGGAACATCTTCCACTGAAGTGACACCATTTGCGAAATTCCTACTCCATTCGTACATTGCTGCTGTGACAAACATGCATCACCGTACTGAATCTTCATTCGTCGATGAATTTCAGTAGGTTTCACACCTTCACTACGCAAAATCCGAATAACAGAACGCTGTTCTTCCCTGGTGCCAGCCGGCCGCGGTGGTCTCGCGGTTCTAGGCGTTCAGTCCGGAAACGCGCTACTGCTACGGTCGCAGGTTCGAATCCTGCCTCGGGCATGGATGTGTGTGATGTCCTTAGGTTAGTTAGGTTTAAGTAGTTCTAAGTTCTAGGGGACTGATGACCGCAGCTGTTCAGTCCCATAGTGCTCAGAGCCAGCCCTGGTGCAAGTCGCAAGTGGGACGGCCATCTTTATACTGATACTGCGACGGTATGTGTGCATCTGCACTATGTTGCCAGCTACAGGCCATTCTGCACGCAGTTTGTAGCACGCTTACCAACTTACAGGACGACGGCGCGAAATTTCGATTTGTTATTACAAATTTAAGATTTTCATATGACTCACCCTCGTAGCTTCTTACGATGCGCTGGTACGTATTTCGCAGACACACTCCCCATATAACTGCTTTGATCAGTATCGGCCGCCACCTATGACTGCACGTCGTTCGTCTTCAAGATGCGCTTCGCCACGAACTAAGCAACTAAGCCCCTCCCCTCATATCCTCTCGCTGGTTATGCTTTTAGTCCACATCAAGGCGGGGGGTGGGGGGGGGGGGGGAGGCTGCATAGGGAGCGTGTTCACAAACTGGTAACATCCTGTACGCCCAGGTTGAGGTAAGATCCTTGACCATCGCTGGTTAACAAGTCAGTTGGCCGATGCGGAACGAAAACTACGTATATTTTGTCGGTTCACAAAACGTCTGTTATTAAATTTTTTTTATAAACTTGTGTCACTGTCATACAGGCAGCGCACACGTAAAATAAAAAGCACACTATTCAATAAATGCACCAGACCATAGTGGCCAAGCCCTATAGACACGCGGCCTCAGAACAACCCATTCTCGGGCCTACTGCTGCACAACACTCGGCGCGCTAATGTGCGCCGAACTAGGTTCATTGTTGAGACAAGAAATAACCAACAATGCACTGCCAGATACACACAACAATATATAATTCAGAAAACTTACACACACAGGTACATCATTCAATAAATTGACATGTAACTGCTACAACTAAGGTACACATATATCTCACGTGGTAGTAACAGACTTGCCGATAGACTAATGACATTAAATAAGGGCTATTAATTCTGAACCTATGTTCTATAATTACGTTCAAGGATCAGAACCTTAAACGAGTTCTAGTGAGTTACCAGAATCAGTTGTTGACTACATCGAAACTACAAGCAAATATTCAACACAGAGAGCAAAAGCAATTTTCGATTTTACTGATTAACTAAGACAACAACATCTAAATAGAATTGCAGGACAGTCGCCGAATTCTTAGACTGTGTGCCTTAATAACTTCCACATTATACTGCTTTACTATCTGTTATGCTCAAGTTTATCTATCCAGTTGTATCTACGAGACATTTATCATTCCTCTTCAGGTGTGGGAAATTAACTACATATTGTGAACTAATACAAGTGCTGGACTTCGAAATTATTTCGTGCTGAGTTTCTTCTAATTAAAAGTGCGTAACTTTGAACCACTTTCCGGCATTAGTGCCTATTAGTTTCAGTATGAGAACATGGAATGTTTAGCACTGTGAGACCACGGAATGTTTAGCACTGAGTCTTAGTATCACCCTTGCTTATAATTTTGATTTGATGGAATATATTAAGTGGCCATTAGTTCGCTAGGATTAAGAAAAGTTTGACTTTACCTATTAGATTCCTGAGATCATATTTTTCTACGAAATTGCTTGTGTAGGATTCGAGAATTTTTTCGACTGCATTTTTTTCTCTTCTAAAAATGAGCTTTAACTTGAAACTAATTTCGTGCAATGGCATGTATGACCTGGGTCGGGTGTTCGCTTGGAAAATTCGTTTGTCTTCATTGAAATTCATAATATCTGATTCTTAAGTACTGGAATTAGTCCATCAATAATCGAGGATGTAGTGTGCAAGTGCTACTCTGAAATGAAGAGGCGGTGGAGAGGAATTTGGTGGCAGGAGGCATCAAACCAGTCAGAACACTGATGGCTAAAAAAAAGTTTGTTATCTCCTAGTCGAGTAGCTGCACTCCACAATAACCCGAGAGAAACGGTACAAGGAGTTTACAGTGTAATGTAATAACTGATAAAACCCACGTATAGTATAAGTAACCCGAAAAGTATTGAAAGACTTACATCAAAGTAGGAAACAATCATCATATACAGAACGTAACGTAGACCATCGAAACAGTAATCGTAACTAGAAATGTAAAAGTACTGCAAAGTTTAATCCCATTTTAATTAAGGAAATGGGATGACGATGTTTTCTCTTGTTAGTTTTCTCATCAGTCTGTCTAATAAAAATCGATAGTAACTGGTTTTTGTTCAAAGATTACAGCGTCGTTGGTTGCGACAGTCCGTGGCAATACAGTCTTGGTAGAATCGCTTACGCTGTTCGTCGCTAGCAATATCCTAGTACTGCGGAAATAAAACAAGTCTGTTTTTATGATAATCTATATATCATTTTTGGAAAATTAGCTACTATAGACACATCTTCTCTTGTCCAAAATGCTGTGAATAACATCTTTCAAAGAAGTGCGGGTAGCACATGTTCATTCAACTTTGATTCACTGATACTGGAAAGAAATTACTTCAAATGTTTGAGAACCTCACTCTCTTTATCAAAAGTCTTCGCAGTATTATTCACGAAGTCTAACATGATCTGAAGCAGAGGCATTATGACTTTACTTGGAACAACTAATGGTTGTTTTCTTAATATTTTTCTTTGTGGCAGTATACCTTACGGGCTTTCAATAAGAAATGTGGCTTTCAACTACGTACCCTCGGACTCAGAGTTGAAATATTGAAAGTTTAGGCTGACTACGTTGTCTAGGGGCTGGGATACGTAGTTGCCGCATTACAAGCCAAATACTGCTGAGTCTACAGTATACAATACGAATATACACATGAATCGACTGGTCGAAGGTTCCATCACTCGGCAATTGCGAATTTTGAGTGTAACATAGAAATTTATAAATGAAAGACTGCAATTGAATAAAATCTGCAGGTACTATCTTAACGACTTTAAATGATGAGTACGATAGCGGCAGTACCTTTAAGAATGCCATTTATTACTGAAAGACACTTATTGGTGACGATGTGCCATCAATTAAACTAAATATAAGTTGAATAACAGGGAAACAATAGATTCCTACTTAATGTAATTAGTTATGATCAACAACGTAGCTAGCGAGATATTTACTTTTAAACGCACACTACGTCTTCACTGCAGAAGCCACGGAAATCACGTAAGTGAACACGTCGGCAATACGTCGTGTGACGCCTGCCGGCCAGCCTCCACATTGGTCCTCGCCAACGCGTTGCAGTCCGCCACTCATCCTTAGGTGAGGGCGGCCCAACGCGGCAGGTTCACTAGAAGGTGCCTCGGCGCCTGAGCCAGCGGACGCAGCAAGCGACACCTGGGGTGTCTCAAACGACGCGCCAGACCCTCCGCCGTCGCTGCACCTCGAGGCAGCAGCCTGAAGGCGGCTGATCGTGGCCAACAGCACGCTCAGCTGCTCGCGAACCGCGGCCAATTCCTCCTGCTCCCGCACACAGCACGCACACACTCTATCCATCCTACTGCTAATATTTAACGACTCCACGAATTTATACTCTACGGCTATCAATAAGCAATATTACTCCTCTCAAATACGGGAATACGCAAGGATTTTATGTAATTAATTATGCTAGCACACAAACACTCGGAAAGAAATTTGGAATCAAACTACAAAACAAACATGAAAGCTAAATATGCGACTAGCTACTGCACTGCTGCTGCACTGATACTTCACCAGCGGCTGCTCAAGGCTCACTGCTCCATTTATCCATACTTCAAGATGGATCGTGCAGGTTGTGGAAGCAATACGTGGCGCGAAATGTGTATCCTGGTCATGAAGAAAACAGTCGAACTACTGTCATTGACTTTCTTTGACATCGGGGTGTGAATCAGCTAAACGTAAAGCATAAGTTACTGGGATGATTTATACTAACATCCACCCCATTAGCAAACGTTTCACTCTCTGGGACAACAAAGACAAAATGAATATGTCACTGCCTTATGGCTGATCCGACAATGTAAAGATCGCAGTAAAAGAGAATTACAATGTATTAAGTAAAGGCTCAAAGCCAATGCATAATTTTTACTACATAAAGATTGAAATTTACTTTATTTGGAAAGAAACCCAATTCTTATTTGAAACATGTTTCAGTAATTATTTACTTTCCGGCTGTAAGTACATCGTCAGGCAGTACTAGCAACAATGTTTTTGTGCCTAACCGTATAAATGCAAACAGCAAAGAATTTACAACCATGTAAGACATTACTTGCTAATAATAAATGTTCTAAATAAGTAACTTATGAGTATTAAACACTAAAATTAAAAACGTGGGTAGTGGTATATCTATATATTGTGGAGTACAACTAAACAAAAATTTCGTGTGTAATAAGTCATGTTTGGGATTATCTAGAAGTGTTGAGTAACCGAAGTCTGGTCAACCAATCGTTCATGCAGTACCTCTTGGTCTCAATTACAGGATGGTTATAATTAAACGTTGGCTACTTGACATGGCAACCATGAAAAACGAGTGATTGTAGGACAAAAAACTTTGGAGAAACATTTGTAATACGAAAGACAAATAACGCATAAATCATTGAAGGACACACATTTTTAATTTCTACATGAAAAGGTAAAGTTTTAATCGTCTGCAATGTTGTATTCCAGGTTACGAACTTTGCTCAATGTGACGATCATCTGCATTCACGATAGCCTGGAACCTCACTAGAGATACCATTTCACAATGGTTTCCAATACCTTTCGAACGGTGGACGATGTAATGTTCAGATGTTATGATACAGCTCGTGCACTGCTTGGCAATCGCACATCGCGTCGACCATTCTACAGTAACATCTTCAACAATTCGTGGCGCAATTTGCCATGGGCCCTCCCAGGAGCAGTTCCCAAGTCATCAGTCAGTTCGACTCCCGAATCATTTTCATTAACCCAGGTGCGAAAAAAACGGTTAACATGTTAGGTGCATTGTGCTGCCACCTTTTGCCACGTATGCCATAGCAACGACCTCAGTAGTCATTAGACATCGTGAGAGAGCAGAATGGGGCACTCCGCGGAAGTCACGGTCTCCGAACGCGGTCAGGTGAATATGTGTCACATTTGTCATACGTCTGTTCGCGAGATTTCCACATTCCTAAACATCTCTAGGTCAACTGTTTCCGACGTAACACAAAGGGACACGTACAGCACTAAAGCGTAGAGGCCGACTTCGTCTGTTGACTGAGACCGCGACAGTTGAAGAGGGTCGTGACGTGTAATAGGCAGACATCTATGTAGACCATCACACAGGAATTCCAAACTGCATCAAGATCGATTGCAAGTACGGTGACAATTAGGCGGGAGGTGAGAAAACTTGGGTTTCAGGGTCGAGCGGCTGCTCATAAGCCACGAATCACATTGGTAAATGCCAAACGACGCCTCGCTTTCTGTAAGGAGCGTAAACAGTGGACGAGTGAACAGTGGAAAAACGTTGTGTGGAATGAGGAATCACGGTACTCAATGTGGTGATGTGATGGCAGGTTGTGGGTATGGCAAATGCCCGGTGAACGTCGTTTGTCAGCGTGTGTAGCGCCAACAGTAAAATTCGGGACAGTGGTGTTATGGTGTGGTCGTGTTTTTCATGGAGGGGCTTCTGACCCCGTATTGTTTTCACATGGCACTATCATAGTAAAGGTCTACATTGATGTTTTAAGCAATTTCTTGCTTTACACTGTTGAAGAGCAATTCGGGGATGACGATTGCATCTTTCAACACGAACGAGCACCTGTTCATAATGCAAGGTCTGTGGCGGACTGGTGACACGAAAATAACATCCCTGTAAATGGACTGGCCTGCACAGAGATCTGACCTGAATCCTACAGCACACCTTCGGGATGTTTTGGAACGCCGACTTCGTTCCAGGCCTCATCGACCTACATTGATACCTTTCCTCAGTGCATTTCCCCGTGAAAAATGGGCTGCCGTTCCCAAGAAACTTTCCAGCACCTCATTGAACGTATGCCTCGAGAGTGAAAGCTGTCATGAGGGCTTAGGGTGGGTCAACACCGTGTTCAATTTCAGCATTACCGATGGAGGGCGCCACGAACTTGTAAGACCTTTGTTGACTATTGGCAGCTGTAATGCACACTGAAGCTTGTGTTTGAAATCTATTTCGCTGTACTAGTACCGACTCCTAACGGCAAGTCATTACTCTGACTCTACTACTAACTCAACTCGTACAGCGCACAATGTGAACATCATTATAAATTTTGGTACTTACGGGGTAGACATTCTTCCGTCTGCACTGGCTCAAGTAGCCAAAGCTTAATTATAACAACCTGTATATCAAGCAGTGATAGTTACTGCCCATTGCACGATGTGTGCACCACTTCTATGTAACTGTGTTTAGTTTTCAGACAGTGCTATGTAGAAATGATGTCTGTTCATTGGGGAATACTTCGATTAGTGGTTAAACGAATTCTTTCCTAGTGCCATTGTGGAACGAGTAAATTATTGGATATTTAGTTTTCTACAGAATATCGCCTATCTAGCAACGGTATTATGCACATTTTTATGTCACTCATTTGAGACACAGTAGGTGCCATATAGCAATGCTTCAGCTTTAGCCTATTCTACATGTACATCCATACTCCGCAAGTCACCTGACGGTGTGTGGCGGAGGGTACCTTGAGTACCTCAATTTGATCTCCCTTCTATTCCAGTCTCGTATTGTTCGTGGAAAGAAAGATTGTCGGTATGCCTCTGTGTGGGATCTAATCTCTCTGATTTTATCCTCATGATCTCTTCGCGAGATATACGTTGGAGGGAGCAATATACTGCTTGACTCCGCGGTGAAGGTACGTTCTCGAAACATCAACAAAAGCCCGTACCGATCTACTGAGCGTCTCTCCTGCAGAGTCTTCCACTGGAGTTTATCTGTCACCTCCGTAACACTTTCGCATTACTGAACTGTAACGAAGCGCGCTGCTCTCCGTTGGACTTTCTCTATCTCTTCTATCAACCCTATATGGTACTGATCCCACACAGCTGATCAGTATTCAAGCAGTGGGAGAACAAGTGTACTGTAACGTACTTCCTTTGTTTTCGGATTGCATTTCCATAGGATTCTTCCAATGAATCTCAGTCTGGCATCTGCATTACCGACGATCAATACGATATGATCATTCCATTTTAAATCACTCCCAATGCCTACTCCCAGATAATTAATGGAATTAACTGCTTCCAGTTGCTGACGTGCTATATGGAAGCTAAATGATAACGGATCTTCCTTTTATATGTATTCGCAGCACATTACACGTGTCTACATTGAATTCAATTGCCATTCCCTGCACTATGCGTCAATTCACTGCAGATCCTCCAGCATGTCAGTACAGTTTTCCATTGTTACAACCTCTCGATATACCACAGCAGCATCCGCTAAAAGCCTCAGTGAACTTGCGATGTTATCCACAAGGTCATTTATGTACATTGTGAATAGCAACGGTCCTATGATACTCCCCTGTGGCACACCTGTAATCACTCTTACTTCGGAAGGCTTCTCTTCACTGAGAATGACATGCTGCGTTCTGTTATCTAGGAACACTTCAATCCAATCACACAACTGGTCTGACAGTCCACATGCTCTTACTTTGTTCATTAAACGACTGTGGGGAACTATATCGAACGCCTTGCGGAAGTCAAGAAACACGGCATATACCTGCGAACCCGTGTCTATGGCCCTCTGAGTCTCGTGGACGAATAGCGCAATCTGGGTTTCACACAATCGTCTTTTTCGAAACTCATGCTGATTCCTACAGAGTAGATTTCTAGTCTCTAGAAAAGTCATTATACTCGAACACAATACGTGTTCCAAAACTCTACAACTAATCGACGTTAGAGATATATGTCTATAGTTCTGCACATCTGTTCGACGTCCTTTCTTGAAAACGGGGATGACCTGTGCCCTTTTCCAATCCTTTAGAACGCTACGCTCTTCTACAGACCTACGGTACACCGCTGCAAGAAGGGGGGCAAGTTCCTTCAAGTACTCTGTGTACAATCGAACTGGTATCCCATCAGGACCAGCGGCCTTTCCTCTTTTGAGCGATTTTAATTGTTTCTCTAACCCTCTGTCGTCTATTTCGATATTTACCATTTTGTCATCTGTGCGACAATCTAGAGAAGGGCTGCAGTGCAGTCTTCCTCTGTGAAACAGCTTTGGAAAAAGACATTAAGTATTTCGGCCTTTAGTCTGTCATCCTCTGTTTCAGTATCATTTTGGTCACAGACTGTCTGGACATATTGTTTTGATCCACCTATCGCTTTGACATAACACCAAATTTTCTTACGATTTTCTGCTAAGTCAGTACATAGAACTTTACTTTCGAATTCATTGAACGCCTCTCGCATAGCCCTCCTCACACTACATTTCGCTTCGTGTAATTTTTGTTTGTCTGATAGGTGTTTCCTTTTCCTTCACGATGCTGTCAGTAAGAGTGTGCTAGTAACAACTAATTACTGCTATTCTTTTGATTTTTTCTAGTTGTCGTTTAAACTAGGTGGTAATCATTCGAACTGACAGTAAACGGTGGATAACAATGTGCAAAATATCATGTCTGTGAGAAGCACGATGCACTGAGGAAGCTGGAATGAAGGAGTCCGTCTATGCGTATCTTCTGTTTATTTTAAACTGGTGGCTTCCTCTGCTGATGTGAACAGTAATGTCTAGAGCAGCGCTTCTCAGCCGCTGTGTCTTGAACTTTGGTGTGTCGGGAATAAAGTCAGATGTACCACGGCATCTTTTACTATCCTCTAACCTTCTACAGACAAAACATCTAAAACACAAAAAAATGTTCCTATTCAAGAGTCGTACCATAACAAATAATGTGCGGCATGCACTCTGTGCGTTTGCTTTTTTTGCATCTATGAGAAAGGAAAAAATGGTGAGAAAAGCAGGTCTACTGAGTTACTGGTTGTACCTCCTAGTTCTATGCAGTTGTTTCCTCATATTTTACACATATTTTTGGAGCCGGTTGGTTTTTCCTTCCTACACACAGCACATCATCAACGTATCTGTACCAGAGCACCACTTGTTCACTAGAGAGTCACGTTTATAGCAGTGAGTTTCAGAATGATCCATGGAAATATCTGATAGCAGTGGAGAAATGCCCATGATAAAACATCTGTTAATTGACCTGACTGATTGATGTTAGTAAGAACTCCGCTTGCACCTGGTAAAATTGTTCTTTATTAAAACACAATCGGTTTCGCTGCTTAAAGCTGCATCATAAGGTGCAACCTACACCGAAAACAGGAAGTACTGTTTATGTACTAAGATGGTATCTGTTCTTCCGGACATGTCCGAAAGAACAGATACCATCTTAAACTTCCTGGCAGATTAAAACTGTGTACCCGACCGAGACTCGAACGCGGGACCTTTGCCTTTCGCGGGCAAGTGCTCTACCAACTGAGCTACTGAAGAACGACTCACGTTCGGTACTCACAGCTTCACTTCTCCCAGTATCTCGTCTCCTACCTTCCAAACTTCACAGAAGCTCTCCTGCGAACCTTGCAGAACTAGCACTCCTGAAATAAAGGATATTGCGGAGACATGGCTTAGCCACAGCGTGGGGGATTCTAGATACCATCTTAGTATACATATAGTTAAGGCTCACCGGCCACTTGACCATCTTCTTCTTCTGTGCGAATGCACAAACTGTGCCCGAACTCTTACGTGAATCGGCGAGTAATGAGTATAGTGGGCGGGGGCACTACGAATGTAGTGCGGGACAATACGTTGAGAATGTGGGTTTCGCGGGAGGCGTGCCAGAGATAAATCCCTGCAGTCACGCTCTGCTCTGTGTCCTCGGTGGCTCGGATGGATAGAGCGTCCGCCATGTAAGCCGGAGATCCCGGGTTCGAGTCCCGGTAAGGGCGCACATTTTCATTTCTCCCCGTTGACGTATGTTAACGCCTGTAAGCAGCTAATTGTGTAATTTTATTGAAGTACTGTGGCACCGCATTCTGTGGATCTTAAAATTAACAATGGAGTGTCTAAAAAAACAACGTTGAAAGATCATAGGCACACTCTACCGTCCTAGTCAAAATTTACTATTCAGAGAATATCCTCAATACTAAGGCGAGCGAAAGGTAAAGAAGATGTGTTTCTTTCTTCAAAATTTGTCTGCATCTGAAAAGAGAAAATGATTTATAGTGAGCTGACGCTACAGGTTTTTAAAAAGGATTCGGATTGGCGATAAGAAATTATCACTCTTTACATGATTTTTTGCGACCCTATCTCTATATAAATTATTATGTGGAAAGTATCAGGTTGCCGTGTCTTATCAGTGTGATAACAGGGCAGATCTGTGCATGGCACGGCAAAAACTGCCCGCATGAATGACAGATTTACCTGACCTGTTGGCTGGCGGAACGGAAGCTATTTATGTGGACAGTGTGACGTCATATGACTACCAGCGCTGCGTCACTACCTTTACAAGTGAGAATAATACGGAATTTGATTACATACTAACACCTAATCAGACAAACAATAAAAATTAGCTATAATTTAATGATGCCTTAATTCCAATTTGTTATTTAACGCCAGTTGTGTGATTTCGATTTTATGTCTAAAAATTTCCACTTCCTCTGATATATATTTTTCTTTGATGTATTTCTAAAATTTCTGAAGGGCATGTTATGTTGTGCCCCAATTTTCGTAAGTGCGCTGTTAATGAATATTGTGTGTTTTTTACGTTATGGTGTTTCTAAAATATTACTTGAAATGGTACCAGTTTGTCCTATATATTTCTTAGTACCAGTTTGTCCTATATATTTCTTAGGTCAATCACTGCGTGTAACACAGTATACAT
Organism: Schistocerca cancellata; assembly: GCF_023864275.1. NCBI lineage: Eukaryota > Metazoa > Arthropoda > Insecta > Orthoptera > Acrididae > Schistocerca > Schistocerca cancellata. The sequence goes on along the minus strand of NC_064627.1, from coordinate 886,721,708 downwards.
CCTCCTGCCTCTTAGTTACAGTTATTTCCCACCGCTTTTTCCTTGCGTCTGAGTTTCCTGCCTAGATCTGAAAATATAAAATACGCTGGACAAATTTTCTTAGATGTCAACGTCTGCCAATTTTTTTTCAGATATAGCTCCCAGGTATGGTATTCTGCAAACAACGAAGCGTTCCTTCGCTTGCTGGTCTAAGGGTTATAAAATTAATTGCGTTAACAAATTCTGATGCTGCTTTTATCATTACGATTTCGCTGTTGTTCACTCTCTGTTTAAACTTTCTAAAAGAGAGTGCTTCCATCAACAAAGGAGGTGGCTTGTAAAACACTCGTGCCACCTATACTTGAGTATTGGCCATAATTGTGGGATCCGTACCAGGTCGGGTTGACAGAGGAGATAGAGAAGATCCAAAGAAGAGCGGCGCGTTTCGTCACAGAGTTATTTGGTAAGCGTGATAACGTTACGGAGATGTTTAGCAAACTCAAGTGGCAGCCTCTACAAGAGAGGCGCTTTGCATCGCGGTGTAGCTTGCTCGCCAGGTTTCGAGAGGATACGTTTCTGGATGAGGTATCGAATATATTGCTTCCCTTTACTTATACCTCCCGAGGAGATCACGAATGTAAAATTAGAGAGATTCGAGCGCGCACGGAGGCTTTCCGGCAGTCGTTCGTCCCGCGAACCATACGCTACTGGAACAGGAAAGGGACGTAATGATAGTGGCACGTAAAGTGCCCTCCACTGCACACCGTTGGATGGCTTGCGGAGTATAAATGTAGATGTAGATGTAGTAACCTGTACTCGTTTTTTGACCTCCCCATTGCAGAAGTAACTTATCAAATTCTTCTGAACCTCCAGTTTACGAAATTCGTATTCTTCGGAAACTTTAATTTCCACCATTTGTGTCAATAAAACTCAGCTAGCGCTAACAGTTGTGAGCCACCAAAAAAGGCATAGATGGAGAAGACAAAATAGCTCATATTCCAAAATGAGTGGATTATACGAATTTAAATACGGTAAAGAGAAAAAAATTGAAATACCAAATATTACCTACCTCAAAGACAAACGGACAACCACCATATGACATCGTCATATTATCAGTGATTAACTTTGTTCAATAATATCGTGAAATGTGTATAAATACCCATATGGAAATCTTTTAAGTTTTAAAGTATTATTTTGATATTATATGGCTATGCTTGATTAACCGTTCGGTTTCTGTCAGCCTCCTCCCAACACGGAGAGATAAGTTAATGCGAACGGCTACAAAAGAGGAAGAATTTCCCTCGACAATACCAAGACGTACTCTCGGTGCATAGAACGAAAAAATTTCTGTTCTTTACTGGAATGGATTTCAGTTACAATGAGAGACAAACAGTAACTGTGTTTTTGATGGTTGAAAGATATCTAAAGTCTGTAGTTTCCTTGTTAAGTGTACTTTCACTGGGATGGCCTGGTACTGCAATTAGCACATTTTACACGCTCACAGCGTGTGACGCCAACAACTGAACTAGCACGGGTAACAGGCTGTACATACGGACAGTAATTAATGACTGTGATCCGTCACGGGTGACGGAAAGTAATCAGCCGGTTATATCGAGAAATCGATTTAAGGCTGTACAATTAAACGAGAGAGAAACATAGACACGTTTTACAACGCAGTGATGTCAATAGTCACTCTATTACTGAATAATTTCAGGAGCCCACGATGGAGGTAGTGCTTTCATTACCTTCACCAGATCCATACTCTATTTCCGCACTGTGTCTGAATACGGAACATATCATAAAATATACTTAGAGCACAAAAAAAAATTATACAACCAAAAAATCGGACGGTAAGATTTAGCGTTTGCTTAGCGCGACAAAGCAAATCTCTAAACAGCTGATGAGTAAGATACTTGTTTTCTGCGAAGTAGCCTTATGTAAGCACTAGTAAACCCAGCAATGCACTGCAATTGCTAAATATGTATGGGAATCAGATGTAAACCTTCAACGACTAAGGCTTGTTTTACACTAGAGAACTTATTATTGCTCCAAGTAGAACAACTAGGAACTTCTGGATGGGAAGGATTCTCGGCAAACGTGTCTGTATGACAGACATCGAAAAAGAGCCGCAAGAGCAATTTGTTGTGGATTTTGAACAACAAACTGAATGTTTTCCTCAGTGAAACAGATACGTTGGTGAGTTTCTAGAGGAACAGCCTAGTGTAGCGCACTAGGAAATCTTTCATGTACTTTAAAGCCAAAATAAAGCTAGTTTTCTTCAGAGGTATATCTGTGACGAACATTGACGTCATTAGATAACTCATATACATCATTTTGAACAGAAAATTTTGGTGAATAAGGACCCTTATTAATATATTTACAAATGTATTTGGTAGTTTGAACTGAATTTCAGAATTCTACATGTACACGTGCTTCTTAATAAATATCGACTGTATGGAACACTCAACATGTTATTGAGTACATTTAATGTAACAGTACGCCCTTCATCCTCAGGACTCCGACGATGGTTTGGATATCCATAATTACTCGTCCGTAAGTCGGATATGCTTTTCAGATCACATGCCATCTTTCATGTAAGGTGAAGATGGACTAATATCACCACAGCGCCCATGAATAGTATTATTACGAACACTTTAGAACAGTAACGGATCATTATCTCTATTTGGAAATTCAACAGACGTTATGAGATCGATTTCATCTGTTTGAATTAGTTTGTTTAACCATATTAATAAATTACATGTGGTAATCCTCATTTTTGCCGTTGTACACGACTTGGATAGTAATTTACTATACAAAATATTCCTGTTTAGTTATTTGGCCTTCAAATTTTATTCAGTTTTATGTGTAAGACTCGAGACACGATGTTACCTCTGTATGACGATTTTTGCCGTTGAAATAGTTCTTGTTTCTATTTCTTATCACTCAGTATTGCCTGTGAAAATTGAAAATAAATCGGGTCGTCCACATCAGCGTAACTAAGTGATGGCATTTTGTGTTTTTTCGCACACGTATCGCGGTGAACAGTAAAATAAGATGATTTTATGGCCAATATTAGCAAGTTCGGGAATAGCAACTCGACTAATTGTATTTCGCAGTTGTTATATTCATAAGCACGTGACTGAGCTTGATTCTGCCGAATGTAGTCATATTCGTCATCACCTCAACACAATACCGACACAAAGATTAAAAAAAAATGACTATAGTTCACAGCATTTGTTTTAATCTTAGACGCCTACCCCTAAAACTGCATGCAAGATACCATCTCGTTTTGGCGGTTGCTAGAATTTGTCAGCAAACTTGTCAGACAGTAACAATTCTCCTCTCTTGAAAACATAAGAGAGTATTGTAGAGGATCGTACAAACGACAGTGCTCTGGTACTCAACGCATTAGGTTATCTCTACTGCGTAGAAAATTTTCTCTTGGTCCTTTACCTCCGTCCACCAACAATGGAGCAATTTAGTTTATAATTGAACTATTATAATGACCTTTATAAGGTGCTGCAGGCACTTGATTAGACTGAATAATTAATTTAAAACCATCATTTGAGGACGATCACATATTTTCCACGTTATATTTAAAATTTCTAATTAAACTGTTTTCTTTTTTTTTTTTTTTTTTTTTGCAAAATATTCTGCGAAGGTCCTTTGGTGATTTTTATACGGTGGGGACAATTTTTGATCGAAATGATATCTGAACAACTTCTGAAATAAAATTTGTGGAAGTATATCTTGGGTAGCAAATGTCCTACTGCGTGGTATATTTGCCATTCAGTCTCAAATGTTATCATGTAATTTTTTCGACAATTTGTTTCGCACTGAAAAATATAATATGAACAGGAATACAGTACTTTCTTGCATTATCAAGGAAGTTTTTTGATAATGGGTGAGACATTACAATCAATTTGTTTCGCACTGAAAAATATAATATGAACAGGAATACAGTACTTTCTTGCATTATCAAGGAAGTTTTTTGATAATGGGTGAGACATTACAATCAATTTGTTTCGCACTGAAAAATATAATATGGACAGGAATACAGTACTTTCTTGCATTATCAAGGAAGTTTTTGATAATGGGTGAGACATTACAATCAAAGTACCCGAGGGTACTTCTAGTTGTGCCAAAGAGATCTTACCTGCAGGCAACACATACCAGAAGTTTTTCTTTTTTTTGTGGCTGTACAATGGAAGTATATTTTCCCATTGAACCAATTTTTATTTGATTTTAATTGATTTAATCAAAAGCCAGAAGATACTAAAATGCAGCCCTAGATACATAAACACATCGACTTTGCATAGAACAAACTCTTCAGAGTTTAGCAGCAGCTAACTGCAAATTCCCATAGACTTCGGAGATAAAGTCTGTGGGAATTTGCAAACTCGGCCGCTCCTAGACTTCGCTTTCGGGAGAGTCTAGCAACATGTTCTTCATGACTGTTACTCATCGTGTTAAATTGACACTCGTCTTGCAGAAGCCGTTTTCCGATGCACATTAGACTTAGGCGTCTGCATCGGGTGGATGATAAGTACGTGTAGTAAGAATGTATAATAAAACCATAAGGTTATCCCATAAACGAAACGAACGATAGCAACTATACCTAACACTTATATGATGGAAGTGAATGTACATGGATAATAGCCCTTGCTGTAAACAAGAGAACACACACATTCACGCAAGCACGCCTCACATACACACATGACCACTGTCGCTGGTCACTGAGGCCGGAGTAGCGGTGGAGTGTCTGTGAAGCGTGGGGGGAAGTAGAAATCAGTATAGCCGTTGTCGTAATGCTGAAACGGAGCGGTGGAACAGCCCAAAATCGGAGAGAATTACACGACGTAGAAAAGGGCATTATCATTGGCTTTCGGGCCAAGTGTGAAAGCTTTTCCGAAACGGCCGTGGCTAAAGCTTACCGTGCCTGGCAAAATGACACTATCGGAAACCTGCGCCGAGGCAAATCTGGTGCCCCACGGGCTGTAGATGAAAGTGGTGAACGACGGTTGCGGAGATGAAACTGGGTGAAGAGACGTGCAACTGCTGAAAATCTGACAGCCCAGACGATTCTAGGGGCTACCGATAGTGTCTCTTCAACGACCGTTCAGAGAAGATGACTGCGTATGGGCCTCCACAGCAGGCCCCCTGGTACATGCACCCATGCTGACAGCGTTTCTTCGCCGACTAACGCTGGTATTGGCCCACCTTTACCGCCCCTGGACGTCTATGGAGTGGCACCAGGTGGTTTTTTCCCCTGAATCACGTTCTATGTTCCACCGGACAGATGTCTCTGCAACAGACGGCTCTGCAACAAACATCGAAAGCGTCCAGGCCGGTAGAGGAAGCGTTATGGTTTGAGGAATATTTTCATGGCATTCTCTGGGTGATCACGTCGTTCTGACAGCCAGAATGGGTCGATACCACTTCTATTCTTGGAGACAGTTACCACCTCTTTATGCAGTACGTGTTTCCTCGGCTTGATGGCCTTTACCAGCAGGGCAGTGCAGCGTGTTACGCAGCTCGCAGCGTACATGCGTGGTTGGAAGTGCCCCATAATGTGTTTACAATTTCCCTGTCCACCAAACACTAAAAATTTGAACCCAATCGGGAATCTGTGTGACCATCTCTATCGGGCTGATCGCGCCATGAATGCTGCAACTGACCACGACACTGAAGTCGTTGTTCTGTTGTGGTCTTCAGTCCTGAAACTGGTTTGATGCAGCTCTCCATGATAATCTATCCTGTGCAAGCTCCTTCATCTCCCAGTACCTACTACAACCTACATCCTTCTGAATCTGCTTAGTGTATTCATCTCTTGGTCTCCCTCTACGATTTTTACCCTTCACGCTGCCCTCCAATGCTAAATTTGTGAACCCTTGATGCCTCAGGACATGTCCTACCAACCGGTCCCTCCTTCTAGTCAAGTTGTGCCACAAACTTCTCTTCTCCCCAATCCTATTCAGTACCTCCTCATTAGTTACGTGATGTACCCACCTAATGTTCAACATTCTTCTGTAGCACCACACTTCGAAGCTTCTATTCTCTTCTTGTACAAACTATTTATTGTCCATGTTTCTCTTCCATACATGGCTACACTCCATACAAATACCTTCACAAACGACTTCCTGGCACTAAAATCTGTACTAGATGTTAACAAATTACTCTTCTTTAGAAACGCTTTCCTTGCTATTGCCAGTCTACATTTTATATCCTCTCTACTTCGACCATCATCAGTTATTTTCTCCTCAAATAGCAAATATCCTTTACTACTTTAAGTGTCTCATTTCCTAATCTAATTCCCTCAGCATCACCCGACTTAATTCGACTACATTCCATTATCCTTGTTTTTCTTTTGTTGATGTTCATCTTATACCCTCCTTTCAAGACACTGTCCATTCCATTCAACTGCTCTTCCAAGTCCTTTGCTGTCTCTGACAGAATTACAATGTCGTCGGCGAAACTCATTTTTTTTTATTTCCTCTCCATGGATTTTAATACCTACTCAAAATTTTTCTTTTGTTTCCTTTACTGTTTGCTCAATATACAGATTGAATAAAATCAGGGAGAGGCTACAACCCTGTCTTACTCCCTTCCCAACCACTGCTTCCCTTTCAGGCCCATCGACTCTTAAAACTGCCATCTGGTTTCTGTACAAATTGTAAGTAGCCTTTCGCTCCCTGTATTTTACCCCTGAAACCTTTTGAATTTGAAAGAGAGTATACCAGTCAACATTGTCAAAAGCTTTCTCTACGCCTACAAATGTTAGAAACGTAGGTTTGCCTTTCCTTAATCTTTCTTATAAGATAAGTCGTAAGGTCAGTATTGCCTCACGGGTTCCAACATTGCTATGGAATCCAAACTAATCTTCCCCGAGGTCGGCTTCTACCAGTTTTTCCATTCGTCTGTAAATAATTCGTGTTAGTATATTGCAGCTGTGACTTATTAAACTGATAGTTCGGTAATTTTCACATCTGTCAACTCCTGCTTTCTTTGGGATTGGAATTATTATATTCTTCTTGAAGTCTGAGGGTATTTCGCCTGTTTCGTACATCTTGCTCACCAGATGGTAGAGATTTGTCAGGACTGGCTCTCCCAAGTCCGTCAGTAGTTCTAATGGAATGTCGTCTAGTCCCAGGGCTTTGTTACGACTCACGTCTTTCAGTGCTCTGTCAAACTCTTCACGCAGTATCGTATCTCCCTTTTCATCTTCATCTACATCCTCTTCCATTTCCATAATATTGTCCGCAAGTACATCGCCCTTGTATAGACCCCCTATATACTCTTTCCACCTTTCTGCTTTCCCCTCTTTGCTTAGAACTGGGTTTCCATCTGAGCTCTTGATATTCATACAATTGGCTCTCTTTCTCATTAGGTCTCTTTAATTTTCCTGTAGGCTGTATCTATGTTTCCCCTAGTGAGATAAGCCTCCACATCCTTACATTTGTCCTCTAGCTATGCCTGCTTAGCCATTTTGCACTTCCTGTCGATCTCATTTTTGAGACGTTTGTATTCCTTTTTGCCTGCTTCATTTACTGCATTTTCATATTTTCTTCTTTCATCAGTTAAATTCAGTATTTCTTCTGTTACCCAAGGATTTCTACTAGCCCTCGTCTTTTACCTACTTGATCCTCTGCTGCCTTTGTAACGCTACTGCCCGCTCGGGCGTACGTTAGCTCTTTAAAGCCTGTACAGTAATAAGTTCACGGGCTTCACCTTATAAACAAGGATTTTAGTACATCAGTTGACCGTGTGTACCTAATTGGAAGCAATTCGGACTTATATCCAGTCAGTAACTACAGTGATGCGTCAAGCAAATGTAAAGTACAATTCTGCATTAGCACAGACAAGAAGTACACACAGCAGAGTTTACCAATGATTAATAATACGGTCACCAGCCTAATTAGGCATTGAGTGAGTTTTTCCTTGTACAAGTGGGTGCATGTACAAGCATAATAACACGTAGTAATGTTGCGTTTTATGGCAAAGTTTGGAACCTGAAAATCCACTGAACTAAAGTTTTCTCCTTTTGTACTAATTTGGACGAGCTATAAATACACAACACCACACAGCAATGATTACTACTAACTGCATTTTGTATATTGATCAGACTGAAATTGGGCATAGATTACCCCAGAATTAGCAATTTTGAAAGCACACATACAATGTCACAATTAAAATTGGAAAAACACTAATACACTTAGGTTTAATATAAAACATAACTTTGCTGTTCAAATCTGATCAGTACCCTTCAAGATTTGAAAGAACAGACAAGAAAAAAGGGGGGGGGGGCCTGAAACTGTTATGGTCGTTCTACTGAAACTACACTCCTGGAAATTGAAATAAGAACACCGTGAATTCATTGTCCCAGGAAGGGGAAACTTTATTGACACATTCCTGGGGTCAGATACATCACATGATCACACTGACAGAACCACAGGCACATAGACACAGGCAACAGAGCATGCACAATGTCGGCACTAGTACAGTGTATATCCACCTTTCGCAGCAATGCAGGCTGCTATTCTCCCATGGAGACGATCGTAGAGATGCTGGATGTAGTCCTGTGGAACGGCTTGCCATGCCATTTCCACCTGGCGCCTCAGTTGGACCAGCGTTCGTGCTGGACGTGCAGACCGCGTGAGACGACGCTTCATCCAGTCCCAAACATGCTCAATGGGGGACAGATCCGGAGATCTTGCTGGCCAGGGTAGTTGACTTACACCTTCTAGAGCACGTTGGGTGGCACGGGATACATGCGGACGTGCATTGTCCTGTTGGAACAGCAAGTTCCCTTGCCGGTCTAGGAATGGTAGAACGATGGGTTCGATGACGGTTTGGATGTACCGTGCACTATTCAGTGTCCCTTCGACGATCACCAGTGGTGTACGGCCAGTGTAGGAGATCGCTCCCCACACCATGATGCCGGGTGTTGGCCCTGTGTGCCTCGGTCGTATGCAGTCCTGATTGTGGCGCTCACCTGCACGGCGCCAAACACGCATACGACCATCATTGGCACCAAGGCAGAAGCGACTCTCATCGCTGAAGGCGACACGTCTCCATCCGTCCCTCCATTCACGCCTGTCGCGACACCACTGGAGGCGGGCTGCACGATGTTGGGGCGTGAGCGGAAGACGGCCTAACGGTGTGCGGGACCGTAGCCCAGCTTCATGGAGACGGTTGCGAATGGTCCTCGCCGATACCCCAGGAGCAACAGTGTCCCTAATTTGCTGGGAAGTGGCGGTGCGGTCCCCTACGGCACTGCGTAGGATCCTACGGCCTTGGCGTGCATCCGTGCGTCGCTGCGGTCCGGTCCCAGGTCGACGGGCACGTGCACGTTCCGCCGACCTCTGGCGACAACATCGATGTACTGTGGAGACCTCACGCCCCACGTGTTGAGCAATTCGGCGGTACGTCCACCCGGCCTCCCGCATGCCCACTATACGCCCTCGCTCAAAGTCCGTCAACTGCACATACGGTTCACGTCCACGCTGTCGCGGCATGCTACCAGTGTTAAAGACTGTGGTGGAGCTCCGTATGCGACGGCAAACTGGCTGACACTGACAGCGGCGGTGCACAAATGCTGCGCAGCTAGCTCCATTCGACGGCCAACACCGCGGTTCCTGGTGTGACCGCTGTGCCGTGCGTGTGATCATTGCTTGTACAGCCCTCTCGCAGTGTCCGGAGCAAGTATGGTGGGTCTGACACACCGGTGTCAATGTGTTCTTTTTTCCATTTCCAGGAGTGTATTAAGTACTGAAGGTAAATTAACACTCAAAATTATCAATCTATGGATAACTACTCTTTTGTCTTACTTCTGAATTATTTAACTGTCATTATTTCTGTCTCAAATTAATTAAATAACATCGCTAACTCAATTCAAAAAAACGCTCTTCCCATTTCGTCATACTTTTGTTCTTTATCAACATTTGCAATAACACACAGAACTTTAAACTTCTTTATAGCATAGATTTGTCTGCTGATAATTCTCGTTAACACTAACTTTAAACTTTCAGTTTGGGATACTCGGGTTGCACAATATGTGGTAAGGACCCTGTCTAGGTCAGCGATCAGGATAAGTAATGGCTGAGGCAATTCTGGTAAAAGTCACGTTATTATTGAACAGTTAGAAACAGTTTCGACACTGGTCCACACAGATACAATTCTAAAGATGAAATAAATGTTTGACCTGTGCACGTCGGTGCGGCGGATGGCGGGCAGCGAGATAGCGAGAAGCACAGCACACATGCAAGCACGGCTAAGGCTCTCACTGCATCGGCACTTTCCTTCTTCTTAGCGTCGCAATCTTTCCAATTTTGTGCCTAAGAATATAGCCATGCCATGTAGTCGTCGGAATCGGCACATCCGAGGCTCAATGGAATCTACTTTTCCTGGATAGCCTCCTTGATAAGGTATGTGTTCCTCTGACCGATGCCCAACTCCGACAGTTATACAGAGCCCATTGTGCCGATCCGCGCCAGTGTGCGTTTTCCCGCACTCGCCTGCCTCCACCTTTTCCCGCTCCCCTACAGGTAGGGTATTCACCACAGGTTTTCCACTCAACATATATTAATACCTTTCCTACGTATGGACCAGGCGTATAAAATACAATTTTCACATCTTACAAGAGTTTCAACATAAAGTAAACTTCCCTTTGATTACCACATTACTTGAAATCTAACATAATAATAATATTCATTTCAAAAGTTGCTTATAGTTTCTTTAACATAACGATACGAAAAGAAAAAGAAATTCAAAACATTGCTTACATTAATCTCTCGAAATTCAGAAAGAAAAAAATTTATAATATGTACAGTTGTTGTTGTTACACATGCCCCTGTTTCCAAAAAATTTTCTTAAGTCTAAATTTTATGGGAACACTAAATCTTACCATTATACAGTGGTTCCGAATCTTTACTTAAATGTCCAAAAAGATTTACACTACATGTTTCCTTTTACTCACTGTATATAGGTCTACACTTTTTTAACAAATCAAGAATAATTATTTGTCATTTACTCAAGTGCCTTTTGCACAGTCCAACTTCCCATCATAACATTATTAAAATAGTAATTTAATCATTTTTTCTAAATTTCTCAAAGAAATAATTTCAGATTGTGGAATACAAACATTTAACTACAAAAACAAATGCATATTTCGTTTACACTATAAGATAATTTGTTGCTGCTTGCTTTGAATAGCAGTCCATTTCCTTACTTACTAAATAAAACACACACATATATTCAGAAAATTAACTACACATATTTGCTGCCTATTATGTGGATTTGGGCAGTCCTTTTCACTTCATATTGTCACATCCCCTGGATTACATTTACAATTTTCCATCGACTATTTATCTGCCCTCATTGGTATTTGGCAGTCCTTCATATTATGGTTCATACACTGCCCATTTTCATTTTGAGAGTCCCATCTTTTATCTGGCTGATAGCATTTATCCTTTCTTTTCAATCCTTTTCTCCATACATTTTTACAGTTACAGTACAATTGGTAATCTGAAACTCACATAACTACATTAGCACACTTTCAAGGGTATACAGACATTTACAAAGATTAGTTACATTTGAAATAACTTGGGTTCAGCATAAGATACAGCACAATTACTCGTTCCTAGGAACATACAGTTTCAGGTCCACAATATTTCTTACACCTAAAAGTCTTTTGGATTTCGGGTAGATCAGGTAGTAAGCATTATCATGTGGAATGTTCTGTATTATATATGGTCCATTATAAGTATATTTAAATTTTGAAATTTCATGGTTTAGTTCACTAGATTTTTCGTGGGTTTTTAAAAGAACATAATCTCCAATTTTAAATTTTGAAACTTTTAGATTTTTATTGTATCTTTTAGATCTAGATTCAGCTTTTTGCTTTGCCCTTTTTTATCACCAATTCTTTCTTTTGATCCAATCCCAAACTTGTACAAGGTGGAAACTCTAGTTTCTCTTCAATTAAACTTTTACTACTTCTGCCTAACAAAATTTCTTCCGGTGGGAATCCTGTAGTTTTATGATGTAATGTGTTCATGACATTCTCAAAATCCGATATAAATCTGGCCCAGGCTCTATGATTGTGACTGCAGTATGTTCTACACAATCTCCCGACTTCTCGCATGTACCTTTCAATCCACACAAAAGCACTATTTTTCTTAAGTAGATTATTCAAATGAGGACTATTAAAAACTTGCCCCTTGACGAATTTTCTATAGAACCCACATAAACCTAAAAAGGCCTTCAACTGTTTTCTATTTCTAGAAGCTGGACACCCTGCTATTGCATTTAACTTTTCCGGATCCTTGCCAATACCGTTCGTAGTAATAATGTGCCCCAGAAACTTTATTTCCGATTTCACAAATTCACATTTCTTCCACTTAAGTGTCATGCCCCCTGCTTGTAGAGCAACAAAAACTTTCTGCAATAACTCGCAATGCTCTTGCCATTCTTCTGTAGCAATCAGTAAATCGTCTACATAAATGGTCCAGTGCCCTAATAAATACTGCCACAGATGTGCTAAGCCCAAATGGCACTACTTTATACTGATAGCATTTCCCGGCGAATAGAAAAGTGGTATATTTACGGGATTCTTTACTCAATGGGATTTGCCAGTATCTGGCGGTCATATCCAGACTGGTTAAATATTTCACGTTATAAAATTTTTGGAGCATTTCGTCCAGATTTTCAGGTCTATCTATTTCCTTCTTTACAATTTTGTTCAAAGTCCTGGTGTCGATAACTACTTTCACTCCCCCATCCCTTTTGTTCACTATGATAAGGGGACTATTATACTCGCTGCTACTTCGTTCAATTACCCCCCCCCCCATTCTATCATTTTATCTATTTCCACTTGAACAGCCTGCCTCTTTGATATGGGTATCGAAAACGGTCTTACGAAGAAAGGTTTATGCTCTATGGTCTCAATCTGGTATTCAAAATTCTTAACTAGGCCAGGTTTGTCCAAAAATACGGGGCTGCTACTATCTAAAATTTCAAGCAATTCTGCTTTCTGTTCGGGAGATATTCCCTCTAAATTTTCCACCATTCCCTTAAATTCATGCCCCTGCTCGTCACTCTCATTTAATAATCTCTGGACATGGTATACCTCGTACTTGTTTGTCAATCCATCATTCCCTTGGTCGATCTCCAACAACAAAGAATCAATTTCTGAATCAAACACTTTCCCAATTTCCTCAAAATTTAATTCCAAATTCCCAAATGTACTATTAATTTTGATCACTCCCTGGCTACAATCAATAATAAACTTTTCTTTATCCAACCAATCTATCCCCAAAATCATTTAAGTACTCAAGTCTGGCACAACCAAAAAATCGTGTTCAAAGGTTTGTCCTTTTATACTAAATCCAACCAAAATCTGGTTCTTTACCGGCTTGCTAGCCTTGCCAGTTGCACCAACAATTTTTACACCTGTTACCTACATAATTACTAGCCCAGGCTTATCACAAATGTGTTCGAAAATGACTGGGAAATTGCTCTTATCTGAGACCCAGTATCAAGAAGTACTTGCAATTTCATGTTATAAATTTCAACTGGTATTATAGTTTGTTTAACAGTCGAATGTTTTTCATTATTGTGGTCTTCCTTGAGCAAATCTGGGTCGACAATAACATCGTCCCAAGATATGCTTTTAACATTCACTTCACATATATCTGGCGGTTTCTTTGGTTCCGGGAGTTCAAAGTCATTAATTACCTGAACTCTTTGCGAAATAAATCCTGAGTCATCTGGTGGTTCTTTCTTTCTTTGTTCTGTTTCAACGTCTGGATTTTGTTTTGATACGTCGTCATCGTTAGGTACAATATCGCAATTAACTGCATCCCCTTTATTTTCACTGATTTTCTCATACCCTCTTTCAGTAAAAGTATATTCACTTTCTTTTACACCTGAAAATTCATCTACACTAGAGTCATCACTACTCTCTTCCTCACCATCAGATTCACTTAAGTACGCTACTTTTGCACAATAGGTAAAGTTAGAATATTCAATTTTGTTTGTATATGCGTACCTTTCATCATCTGAACTATCGTCGGAATCCGACCATTCCGGATCACTTTCAGGTTCTAACTTAAAAGCTTTTCTGAGACAGGCACTAAGTTCTTTCTCTGTATTGTCGTCAGGCTTGGATTTTAATTCAATCTCCTCTTTTGGCAAAACGACCTCAACATCAGCTTTATTTACATCTACTGTGACTTCATATTCAGTGTAATCCTCGTGGACTTTAATTACTTTCAGGTAATAATCTACCCCTCCTCCACGGTGCCTCTCGGTAGCAGCTTGTACTATTGGCGGATTGTTCGCAGAAGTTATTTCTTCGTCAATGCTGAGGATTTCATCCTCCAAATCCTTCCTATCATTAATTTGCGTCCTATTGGCGGCACGCGTACTTTGCGCAGCGCTATTTATTCTCTCCTCTTCCAATTCGGGCCACGTCACCTTATTGACGTCCCTATCATTTCCTTTTCTATTAACTAATTTCTTCGCCTCATACTCCCTTTTAAAATCCTCCCACTCACATTGCTTTAGGCCCTTGTACAGATCGTCGATCTGCACACGCCAATCAGTTACTTCTGCTAATTCATTTTCGCCTTTTACCTCATTGCAAACACTGCTAACCGCACCTCTCTGTGTACTCACAGTCTCATTTAGTGTTTCCTTTGCCACGGAATTATCACTCGTAAAATTTTCATTAGCTCTGACGGCTATGTTCGTACCTACTGCTGCCGTATTGTTAGCGGCTTCTTTCCGAACAGATGTACTGCTAGGCTGGGTCGTTGCCCTCTGATGCTCCACTCGCCTGTTAACATGTAGCGCTCTGTGCGGCAGAGATGACTCATTCTGGCTCGCACCTGATGCTTGTTTCGCCACAACTCGTTGCGTCGTTTCACGCCTGTCTCTAACCTGTCTCATTATATTACTGTCGGTCCGGTATCTTTTCTTAAATTGGGGCCTGTATGTATTGTCCACTTCCGTTTGGCCCGCAACGTTTGCAGAAATTAGTTTCCCGCGTCGTTATTATTTTGCGCGGTATACCCTCTACCGCGACCTGGATAATTTCCTCTGCCTCTTCCTCTGCCTCTTCCTCTCTGTATTACATTGACGCGAAATCCATCGCCGTCATTTCTTTCGTCATTGTTTCAGTTATTACGGTTACCAAAATTTTGATAATTGGCACGACTTTCCCGCCAATGATCATCGTCTTCGACTCTTTCGAGAAATGCTTGGAAGCTGCGATGATTGCTTCCTACATACCTCTTTGAATCTTCTGGAAGCTTTTTATATAGCTCCCAGATAATTTCTGAATCTGATCTTTGGCCTCTTAAATGCGTCAATTTCCGGTACCAATACTCACAGAAATCTTTCAAAGAATTCCTGCCCCTGTTATCATGCTGTTTGGCCATGATGAACTCGCGCCATGTACAGTTGTTGTTGTTACACCTTCACTACTTCATCCCTCAGAGCTACCCATTCGTCTTCTACAGTATTTTTTCCCCCACTCCTGTCAATTGTTCCCTTATGCTCTCCCTGAAACTCTGTACAACCTCTGGTTAAGTCAGTTTATCCAGGTCCCATCTCCTTAAATTCCCACCTTTTTGCAATTTCTTCAGTTTTAATCTGAAGTCGTTATAACTCTTTAAACCTGTCGGTACCTTCTAAAACATCACTAACTCTCTTCCTACTTGTCCGAGCTGCAAAAGGTGCTTACTGGTATTCTTTACAGGTGCTCCCGTTGATGTTACTGGATCGTGTGCACCGATATGGATGAATGTGTAATCTCCCCCTCACTTGTCGACCTCAATGACAGTAAAAATTAAACCGCGTGTACCTAACGGAAATTTGGGAAAAGCAATCGTCACCGAGGTTAATTTGTCGGTAAAGAGGGTGGAAAGGGTTACATCTAAATGAAAGGAAAAATGCTAATGAAACTGGTGGAAATTAATTTTGAAATAGAGGTAAAGTTAATAAAGAAAGTGAATGTGCGGCCGTTACGTTAACAATCAACTAGCGGTAATTAGATATTTAAGATTTGGGGGAAATTACGGTCGCCAGTCCTAAGGATAATTACTATAGTAACTGAAAAATAAAGATTATTACACATATAATTAGCTCTAGATGCGTGGCAACTGAAGGTTGACAAGTGTAGTGTGAAAACTGAAAGTTTGTCAGAAGTAATAAATTTCGCTACACTCTGACTTAATTTAGCAAAAGAATTAATAAACCTGGAAAATCGAAAGTTAATTTGAGGCTGAAGTTAATAGTGAGCTTTCTTTCTGAAGCACATCGAAATTCAGTAAAATATGGTTAGTCTTGGACTACCTCAACAATCATTTCAAAAGCTATTTGAATCTACGCAATTTAGAAATAAGAGATTTAACTTTGAACTTGAATTAAATGATTCTGAACAATTAACAATAGTAAAATTTAGTACTTACCAAGCTGAGCTGCAGCCACAGGTAAGCTAAAATATGGTAACAAAACTCGCACTCTTAATTTTTGCTAGTGTAATCTAACTATTGTAGCCAGCTATGAATACTTTAACTGAACTTTGAAATTAAAGCAGTGAAATTGAATTATATTACTTTAATGCTGGCGTTTGAATTTCAACGACACTCGGGTTCATTTCAGAAAAGGAAGGGACCCTGCTTGACAATGCAATTGGGACAATGAGCAACAAAGGTTTATCCTAAGTTGCTGTAATTTTGTGATGCAACAATTTTAAAAGTTTGAAAAGCTGAGGTCTGCCATACAGTCCTAAAACTTTACGTGCTTCCAGTCTTCCTTGTTGGTTGATTGAAGATTTGAAGCCGTCGATCGAGGAGGTGGCGACAGTCACTCATTGTCGGCCGTCGCTGTTGCAGAAGCTGGATGTTGGCGTGCCTTCTTCTCGACACGGTCACCAGACGAAAAGGGCTCTTGATGTGCGCCAGCTAATGCTTCCGTCTGCGACACCATGTCAGAAACTAACATCGGAAGTCGAGCGCAATTACATGCTGCCAAACCCCGAAAGCGTGGCAACTCGCGGGTGCTTCACACAACACACCTGCTCCACTCGCTACTCCAGCCAGACTCCCTTCTGCCCGCGCTCCACACGACAGAGTTAACACTACCAAAGATCCTACACACTTTGATTCATCACATGACCTATCGATGTAATCGTTCGATAGCAGTTTTACCTAGGCAAAACCCAGCGTAAAAGTACAAATAATACTTACGAAACAAACCAATTATACATCGACATAGATGCATATATATATATATATATATATATATATATATATATATATATATATATATATATATATATACAAATAGTAAAACAATTACAATATACGAAGACACAGAAATATTATATATTCAGGTAACAAAAATAAGGAAAACAAATTTGTAGTACAATAGATGGCAATAGGAGGATAAGCATTTCCGGCGTTACATGTGTCCCACATTGTCTGAGGATGTTCGTGTGACCTAAACAGACTCAGAAAATGTCCCAAAAAAGAATCAGCGGAAATGCATATGCTCAAAACATCACAAAATTTTGCATTCGTCTAATTAACCATAAATCAATGGTTTAGACCATAATAATTGAGTGGTGACACTCCTAATCTTATTGCACTCCGTCATCTTGCACAAAATAAAACAGGTTGACAACATATTAAAATTCGTAGAAAACTTAGAAAATGGTTTAGCTATTCCAAAATCGTCAAAATCCGTAACACTATCAAGAAATGGAATAATATTTACAAAATTAATCAGAGTACATGGTCATAAAAACAGGTAGATCAAAATACGCAAAATAATAATTAATTACATAGAATACACATTTTATATAACCTTTTCATAATTAATACTCTCACCATGAGAGTCCACTTAATGCTGAACAAGAAAATAATATTCAGCAGATCGAAAAAACCATAAATATTGACAGTAGAATTCTTTCACCTGTCCAGGAAGAAAAACAATTCCGCCTTCCGTACTCGCAAGTACAAAGAATGCCGACAGCGGCACAAGAGCCGACAGCGACACAAGAGCTGACAGCGGCTCCGCCTTGCCAGTATTGTTGCGCCCGCCTGTGCGGCACGCTTGATCTCACTCGCCCTTGTAACGGCGTTTCCAGAACGACTGTTTCACTGAATTCTTTCAGAAAAACTCACTACCGAGTAATCTCAAGGAGTCCATAAACACTATTACAGTGGATAACTCAAAACTGTCCATCATCACACACATGTACTAGACTGAAACTTAAAACAACGTCTAAATACATCGGCAATGACTAGTAAATCACATATTTATGGAATCTTACAGCTATTTACAAAATCATATTTACATTCCTTAATCTATTGTGACTCAGCTGAAAACTTAAACTAGCAGCTTGGATTTTTCAGTTGATTAGATTATGATTAAATTGATTAAAATTAAATTCATTAATCAAAATTAATTACTTATTAATTACAACTTCTTTAATGACCTTGGTCAGTCAAAAGCATGGCAGTCTAGCAAATCGTTAAATCTCACACTCTTTTTTACATACTGTACAAATTACCCATTGTGTGGTATTAATCGATCCTAGGTTGGTACAATTTCAAGTCTACAATGTTCCGTATACCTAATAGTTTTCCAGAGCTTGGATACTCTAAGCAATAAGCATTTGTGTGAGGTATACCAATGACTTTATGTGGTCCATTATAAACAAACTTAAATTTAGAGATTTCATGGTGTATGTCGATCGATTTCTCATGAGCTTTTACAAGTACTAAGTCTCCGATTGCAAACTTAGCAAAAAGCGCTTTAGCGTCATGACCACGTATGCGAGCATCGGCTTTTAGCTTCATTACTTCTCGCAAACGATCTTTCTTCACACCAATACTAATGTCAACCCATGGAGGGAATTTGATTATCTCTTCCATTTCACTTTCTACACTTTTGTCAATGCCGAGATTCCTCACGTTACGGCAGTTCAAATTCATTCCTACGTCAATGTCATCCAGCCAGTTAACAATGTGTATGGGCTGGTATTGCCTATGCACACCGTCTCCTGCCTCGTCAAAACTAACTACTATTGTTTTATCTTGTGACGTACATGTCAAAGTTTTGCTTTCGCATTTAATCACTGCACGGTACTTTAATAGCCAATCTAACACAATAATTACTTCCGTAGTTAAGTCTGGCACGACGACAAACTCTTGTTCAAATCGTGCCCCACATATCTCGAAGTGGATAAAAATCTGTTTTGTGACCGGTTTACTGGCCTTCCCAGTAGCACCGATAAGTTTCACTCCTCTTACTGGCATAACTACGATGCCAGGTCTGTCTTTCAGTAACTGAAATATTTTTCCAGATAGAGCACTCAATTCTGCACCGGTGTCAATCAACACGTTTAGTTGTAGGTCGTGCATATTAACAGACACTACTATCTGTCTACACTGGTCCTCGACTGTTTCTTTATTTTCCCACAGTAAATCCTCGTCTGTATCCAGGTCATTCCAGAAAAAACCATCCGTCTTTGATCCTACATACTGCTTATCTGGCGGCTTTTTCAGCCTCTGTTCAGATACAGTGTTAATTTCAACACGTTTGTCCTGAGGCTTAGTCTGTAGCTTCGCCTCCAATACCGAAACCTTTTCCTGTAACTCGTCAACTATTGAATGTTGCTTTGCTATCAATTCATTAATTGTCACCGTCGTTGATTCCTCTTTGGTCAGATTGATCTCACCTGCCAATCTACCTGGAGGAATGTGCCCAGTAGTATCTGCAATTACTTCCTCTGGATCTGCGCAACCCACACTGCTACCGTGTGACCGTATAACGTCGGCTCTAACCTCATACACGCTGTAATCTACGTGCTTTTCTACTAATCGTGTCCGGCTATCACTAAAATTTTCGTAATTTTTCTCCTTAATACTCTCGCAATGTTTGAACTGGAGGTTTGTGTTGGATGGGTCGGCTACTTCTACCACTATAACTTTCGGTAAAGTCTGCCGGTTAGGTCCAGAACTTTCCGTTACTACTTCAACATCCAACTCCTGCGGGACGAAACACGACGAATCTTGCTCGTGCTCCCCATTAACATCAACTATTTCTAGTAGAGTCTGCCGGTTAGGGCCAGAACTTTCTATCATTTCACAAACACTATCTTCCTGCGGGACGAGACGCGGAAAATCCTGCACGCGCTCCCCACAAACACTTCTCCCATACAGGCCCCTATAATCTCTTAGTTCGTCGTATAAGCGACCGAACTGCCTTAACCAGACCTCCTCCCTCTCTGCATCCCCTCGCTCGGTGACGGACGTTTTATCCGACATCTGATCTTCTCTCAACACTTGTAAATCATTTTTAAACTCAATCTCCAGTTCCGCTGTGGGTATTACAGTTGCCACTTTATAATCGATTTCCGGAACACTACTTAAATTGTTCTCACTGACAGTGAATGTATTTTCTACTGCCGTGTATACAGCAGATCTACTACTTGTGGGCGCACTCCTTTCTCTTAACACTGGCGCACTCTCCCGCCGTTGAATATTCCATGCGGAATTTTCATAACGGCGACACCTGGGTTTTCTGCTGTTATTGGGCCTCCAAAATTTCTCCACGCCCGGTTGGCCCCTCACCGGCGGGGCTAATGGTTTCCCTGTCTCGTCCCAGCAGATACGCTCCCCGGATGCTGCTGAGGCGGCTGATCACACTCTGTGGCATTATTACTATTCTGCGAAGCCCGTATCACGCTAGTATGATACTGGTTTCCGTCATTCCTGTTATTATTTGCATTGTACCGATTGTCATTACGGCCCGAACCACTATTGTTATTGCTGCCATGGTTGCGGTATGCATTATTCCCATGGTTATCGTTGTTGTGGTTCCCGTTGTTGTTACCATGGCCTCTACCACTGTCGCGATTATTGCGCCAATTGTCCTCGTCCTCATCTCTTTAAAGGCAATCATTGATTGTCTTGTAATTGCTTCCTGTGTAGCGTTTTTCATCATCTGGAAGCTTCTTGTAGTGTTCCCAGACTATTTCGGATTCCGTGCGGCGATCACGCAAATATTCCAACTTGCGGATCCAGCCCTCACAAAACTAAGTCACCGAGCCACGCGAACTCGCATCGAAAGGCCTCGATACGACAAATTCGCGCCAGACACTTTGCTGTTTTTGCTCTGACCAGTATTCAGCCAGAAACAAATTTTTAAACTCGTCTAAAGTCAGGTTTGTAATGTCGAGGTTTAAGCCCCAACGCTTGGCATCACCAGCCAACACATCAATAATCGCATTAATTTTTCTCTCATTAGTCCATGATCTGGGTAAAACTCTTTCACAATTCTTAATGAAATCCGTCGCGTGTATACCGCCTTTTTTCAAGGGGTCGAACCGCTATTCTTTCGTCAACAATTCCGAACTATGTGCACAGATTGTCACATAGCTCTGTTTTTCGTCAAGTTTCTTTTCCAATTCCGAAACTCTTGTAATTACTTGGCAAGTGGTTGTCGCAAGCGTTTCCACTTCCCTCTTTTTCTCTTCGCAAGTATTAGCCTGCTCCCTCACTATAGTATCTACTTCGGACACTAAAGCCTTTAAAGTTTCCACTTTCTGTTGATCCTCTTTTTTCACTAATTGAATTTGTTCCGTCACCTTATTCTCGATGATCGGAGCAACTGCTTCTCCTACACTTTTCTCGATTCTGCTAATTTCGGAATAAAAACGAGTATTTATGCTCGCAATTTCCGCCTGGACGCCTATCATTTCGGTATTAATTACAACAATATCTTCTTTGATTTTATCAACTTTTGTGTTAACAACTCCAACATTGTTGTTAATAACGCTAATAGCTTAGTTCTGATTGTCTAGCATCCGTTCAATTTTTTCAGACTGAGCTTCTTGCTTGGCAGCCTGAGCTTCTTGCTTGGCAGCCTGAGCTTCTTGCTTGGCCGATTGATTCTTGATTTCGTTAATCAAAACATTCAATAAATCAGTTAAATTCCCGGAAACTACCGGCTTTACTTCCGTAGCCGCTTCCTCTTTATTTGTGCCCCGTATTCGTCATCAAGGGATTCAGACTTGATTTTCACTTCCGATTCCGAAACATTTTCTAAAGTTTGGAATTCCATTTCTGCTCTTTGTTGCGTTTCGGCAGTCGCGTCTTTCATGCTAGCCGCCTGCCCCTGAACAATGGGTACCGCGGTGCGCGTTTCCCACTGTTCGACCGATTGTTCCGTATCTAAGTCTACCAAATCTTGGCAATTGTTGCCTCCACTCATTTTAATAATATTCAATATAAATGCCAAATCTCAAATCTAATTAGGATTCCTCACACTAATATTCTCGCTGATGTATCGACCATT
The DNA here is from genome assembly GCF_023864275.1 of Schistocerca cancellata. Taxonomy (NCBI): domain Eukaryota; kingdom Metazoa; phylum Arthropoda; class Insecta; order Orthoptera; family Acrididae; genus Schistocerca; species Schistocerca cancellata. The sequence goes on along the minus strand of NC_064627.1, from coordinate 886,699,358 downwards.
TCGTAACCAGTACTTTGTTACGAGATTTGCACAATGCAAAATTCGTGTCCAGAACAACCTCAAATCCGAAGATTGTCCTGTCACCAGGTCGCCACGTGTAACCTCCCCCTCACTTATCGACCTTAATGACAGTGAAAAATTAAACCGCGTGTACCTAACGGAAATTTGGGAAGCCAATCGTCACCGAGGTTAATTTGTCGGTAAAGAGGGAGGAAAGGGTTACATCTAAATGAAAGGAAAAATGCTAATGAAACTGGCGGAAATTAATTTTGAAATAGGGGTAAAGTTAATAAAGAAAGTGAATGTGTGGCCGTTACGTTAACAATCAACTAGCGGTAATTAGATATTTAAGATTTGGGGGAAATTACGGTCGCCAGTCCTAAGGATAATTACTATAGTAACTGAAAAATAAAGATTATTACACATATAATTAGCTCTAGATGCGTGGCAACTGAAGGTTGACAAGTGTAGTGTGAAAACTGAAAGTTTGTCAGAAGTAATAAATTTCGGTACACTCTGACTTAATTTAGCAAAAGAATTAATAAAACCGGAAAATCGAAAGTTAATTTAGTGACTGAAGTTAATAGTGAGCTTTCTTTCTGAAGCACATCGAAATTCAGTAAAATACGGTTAGTCTTGGACTACCTCAACAATCATTTCAAAAGCTACTTGAATCTACGCAATTTAGAAATAAGAGATTTAACTTTGAACTTGAATTAAATGATTCTGAACAATTAACAAGAGTAAAATTTAGTACGTACCAAGCTGAGCTGCAGTCACAGGTAAGCTAAAATACGGTAACAAAACTCGCACTCTTAATTTGTGCTAGTGTAATCTAACTATTGCAGCCAGCTATGAATACTTTAACTTAACTTTGAAATTAAAGCAGTGAAATTGAATTATATTACTTTAATGCTGGCGTTTGAATTTCAACGACACTCGGGTTCATTTCAGAAAAGGAAGGGACCCTGCTTGACAATGCAATTGGGACAATGAGCAACAAAGGTTTATCCTAAGTTGCTGTAATTTTGTGATGCAACAATTTTAAAAGTTTGAAAAGCTGAGGTCTGCCATACAGTTCAAAAACTTTACGTGCTTCTAGTCTTCCTTGTTGGTTGATTGAAGGTTTGAAGCCGTCGATCGAGGAGGTGGCGACAGTCACTCATTGTCGGCCGTCGCTGTTGCAGAAGCTGGATGTTGGCGCGCCTTATTCTCGACACGGTCACCAGACGAAACGGGCTCTTGATGTGCGCCAGCTAATGCTTCCGTCCGCGACACCATGTGAGAAACTATCATCGGAAGTCGAGCGCTATTACATGCTGCCAAACCCCGAAAGCGCGGCAACTCGCGGGAGCTTCACACAACACACCTGCTCCACTCGCTACTCCAGCCAGACTCCCTTCTGCCCGCGCTCCACACGACAGAGTTAACACTACCAGAGATCCAACACACTTTGATTCTTCACATGACCTATCGATGTAATCGTTCGATAGCAGTTTTCCCTAGGCAAGACTCAGCGTAAAAATACAAATAATATTTACGAAACAAACCAATTATACATCGACATAAATGCATAAATATATATATATATATATACAAATAGTAAAACAATTACAATATACGAAGACACAGAAATGTTATATATTCAGGTAACAAAAATAAGGAAAACAAACTTATAGTACAATAGATGGAAATAGGAGGATATGCATTTCCGGTGTTACAAACGGAACGAAATATTGAATGCAATCACACCAGCAAAGTTTCAAGAAACAACCTTCAACGAAGGAAGATTAATAAATATAATTATAATAGAAATATACTAATAATATATCTGCTGTAAAACAATCATGTTTCTCCAATTTCTGTTTGAACATTCTTCGTCGTTCTTTGCCTTTTTGAACACTATCCTCCAAAGCTATTAATCATGTGGTTTTTCAAGGTTAACTTGAGCACAGCTTGGGTCACCGCAAATGGTTTACCTCAGAAAAATCGAATCACAAAAAATATAACGTGTTTTAAATTCTTATCTAAACAGTCAGTTTCCCTGTTTGAACACGCTTACTTCCGAAACTGCTAGACGATTTTTCGTGAGTTTCCAGAAGCGACTTGAGTATACGTTCGCGCCCCGTAAGGGGTTAACGGTATGACAATCTGCAGACGGCTAAAAAGATATCGTGATAGAAAGTATTTTCTTAATCCGTCGTATCTGTCTATTTGAACACGGTAACCTCTTTCATGGGGTTTTCATTGGCAACTTGGCCATAGCTTGTGGCACCGTACAGGCGCTATTTCATCAAAATCGGTTTACAGATAAACAGTACATCGAAACTGAAAGCTTTATTCCTACAGACATTATAAACGCAATGGTAACTCAGTTACGTTTTGATGACTAACCCGCTGAAGTGGTTTAGAATACAAGGTATTGGTTGATTTGAAGAATATCAAGCGATATGGGAAAGACAATCACTCTTTGAAAAAGCTGTACACTCTTTCTCACTTGATCTCTATCATGTTTGTGAAAACGCAATTATTGTTTGATATTTGTTAGAAAATGCGATTACAGGTAATGAATACAATGCTTATATAACCTTCAGTGTGATTAGTCTAATTTCACACAATTTGTTGCATAGTGTACACGTTGTGTAATGTATGGCTGCTTCAACAGTACGATGCGCTCCAGCACATGCCCATGTACGCACTGATCAGCAGGAACGCTGCATGAAGGGACTATGGCTGACAGCGCTGTTTGTGCAGTGACGTGTGTGTGTGTGTGTGTGTGTTGTGTGTGTACAACCGTGCGTGAGTGCGCGTGCGCGTGCTGTGACGCGTCTTTTTGTAAACCTCACGCTGTTAAAAATAGTTGATGAATCAGCCACCAGGAGTACTGTGTTTCTATAACGTAACACTATGTGATCAAATGTATCCTGACACTCCAAAAACACACTTTTTTAAAAATATTAGGTGCATTGTGCTGCAACCTACTGCCATTTACTCCATATCGGCAACCTCAGTAATCATTAGACATCGTGAAAGAGCAGAATGGGGCCGGCCGCGGTGGCTGAGCGGTTCTAGGCGCTCCAGTCCGGAACCACGCGGCTGCTACAGTCGCAGGTTCGAATCCTGCCTGGGTTATGGATGTGCGTGGTGTCCTTAGGTTATTTAGGTTTAAGTAGTTCTAAGTCTAGGGGAGTAATGACTTCAGATGTTAAGTCCCGTAGTGCTTAGAACCATTTGACCCATTTTTAGAGCAGAATGAGGCACTCGGCGGAACTCACTGACCTCGAACGTAGTGAAGTGGTTGGGTGTCATTTATGTCATACGTCTGTACGCGAGATTTCCACACTTCTAAACATCCCTAGGTCCACTCTTTCCGATGTGATAGTGAAGTGGAAACATGAAGCGACTCGTATTGCGCAAAAGCGTACAGGCTGTTGACTGACAGAGACCGTCGACAGTTGAAGAGGGTCTTAATGTGTAATAGGCAGAGATCTACCCAGAGCATCACGCAGGAATTCCAAACTGCATCATGATCTACTGTAAGTACTATGAAAGTAATGCGGGAGGTGAGAAAACTTGGATTTCATAAGCCACACATCACGCCAGTAAATGCCAAATGACGCCTCGCTTGATGTGAGTAGCGTAAACATTCGACGACTGAACAGTGGAAAAGCGTTTTGTGGAGTGACGAATCACGGTACAGAATGTGGCGATCCCATGGCAGAGTGTGAGTATAGCGAATGCCCGGTGAACGTCATCTGCCAGCGTGTGTAGTGCCAACAGTAAAATTCGGAGGCGGTGGTGTTACGGTGTGCTCATGTTCTTCATGGAGGGGGCTTGCACCCTGTAGTGGGACGCGAAATTGAAGCGTCACCCATCCACCAGTGTCAGCCCAGTTTGCAGGAAGTATAAGTTTAATTTATTGTTTTGTTTATGTATTTTTTGTAATATTTGTAATAGCTGTGAATTATCTAAAGTTTTGCATTTATTTTTTATGTTTCATGTACGGAGAGGGCGGCGCAACGAACGGAGACAGCATCTTTGCTGCCGGGACGAGAGAGAAAATTGCTGGCCACTATACGTCGCGGGCCGACAGCCAAAGAGCAACAGAAGATCCTAAAACCGAGTTGTTGCGTCGTGCTTCTAAAAATCAAATAATTGAGAATTTGTAATGTTTTGTACAACAATGATATCATAGGAAGTTTAATCTTATTGAAAATGTTAGTCTTATCTTGTCAAAGCCCGGCTTCACGTCTGTATGTAGGAAGATAATAAACTAGTGGGTGCTACTAGAATTGAAATACGTGTTCCGAGGATTTATTTATGAAGAATTATGTGAATGAATTAATAATATATTTGACAAGACTCTTGAATTTTGACAGCGTTCATTGCGACTTTAAATCTCAAAAGTTTATTCAATGTGGTTCTAATATCGATTAAATCAGATAACGTGTATCAATATAATTTCTGAGGAGAAACAAATGACATCTAAAATTGAAAAAGTTTACGCAAACCAATTGGCCCGAGTGACGTAATTCTGTGCATTCGACTCAAATGATGTTTCACAGTTTCGTTCAAGAACCATTCTGAGACAATTTTAAAAGAATATAAATAATTTTGAAGTGGATTGTAACTGACGTAGGTGACGAAGTCTGCACATGGTCATATGTCAAAAGAAAGTCATTTATAAGAAACTTACGTCGTTACACTACAACCCCTTGTTGTTTGCATGTCGTTATCACAGCACAGGCCTACATTGATGTTTTACGCACCTTCTTACTTGTCACTGTTGAACCTGAATCCTACAGAACACCTTTGGGATGATTTGGAACGCCGATTTCGTGCCAGGCCTCACCGGCCGAAATCGATACCTGTCCTCAGTGTAGCACCCCGTGAAGTATAGGCTGCCATTCCCCAAGAAACCTTCGAGCACCTGATTGAACGTATGCCTGCGAGAGTGGAAGCTGTCATCAAGGCTAAGTGCGGACCAAGACCATATTGAATTCCAGCATTACCGATGGACCGATGGAGGCGGTCACGAACTTGTAAGTCATTTTCAACCAGGTGTCCTGATACTTTTGATCACAAGTGTATCTATCTTCTGTTTATTCTTAGGTTGGTTGATTTGGGTGAGAAGACCAAACAGTGGGGTCATCGGTCCCCACAGATTAGGGAAGGTCGGGGAAGAAAGTCAACTGCGCCATTTCAAATGAACCATCTGGGGATTTGCCTGAAGCGATTTAGGAAAATCACGGAAAATACATATCTGGTTGGCCGAATGCGGGTCCTAACGGTCGTCCTCCCGAATGCGAGTGCTAACAACTCTACCACCTCGCTCGGTTTACTCTTAGGCCTGTAGGAGTTTTTTTTCCATGTATGCTCTGTGTATGCTTGTGTGTGCTCTCTACTCATATTCTTGTTTCATTTTAGTTATGGCAAAGTGAACAGTTTTTGTTGGTTGCTTACTAGCTTATATATTTGCATTCATGACTCTCCGAGACTTTGGTTGTAATGTCTAGTTTCGACAACGAATAAAGTTATTACTGCTTAAGAAAAAAGACGTAGTTTGTGCAATTTAATCATAATGATACGCAGGATTTACAGACATCTTAGATCAACGCCCAACCTACAAATGTTGAGGCATTGTGCGTTGGACAGTGGTACAGCTTAGGAGTGGAGAACGGGAAGCACATCACGAGCTACGCTTACCCAAACAGTCCGACACGTGAGGGCAGCTGATGTTATTCCAGTTTACTTACTCGCCATCAGTCATCGTAACAAAATTGCTGATGTGCAAGCGCAGCTGCGGTTAATAGCTACATTAGCGTCAAATTTACGCTCTAAATCAGTCGCATAACAAGGAAATTATCAGATCTTGAAGTGTGGTGATTTGCAAGACTACAGTAGCATAGTAATACTTTTATTTGTACGGGTACACAGATTATTGAGGACACTGACTGAGCAGAAGCATAAGGGGCAAAGACTAAGTGATATGCAGAATATCATCAAAATCAAACTGTTAAAAAAAACACTCATTATTCTAAAAACCGTATGGCACCATATGGTATTATTCGTCTTTTTTATGTTCGTGAAATTTCATTACTGAATTTTAAATTCTACCAGTAGAATATTTGAAATTTTGCTATTGGCATCTGTACATACTGAAACGTAAAAGTAGATTTGAATATGACAGTGGTTATATGACAAAAAATAATAAATCCAACATAGGAACGAAAATGAAAATAAATATTTCATACTATTTACACATTGAAGAACAGTTCTTCATGGAGAAGGTTTCTTCCTGACCAGCAGTGACGCTGAAAATTATCTTAATAAGTGTATGTGAGAAAGGGGGAGTACTGAGAAAAAATCGACTTTGTATTTTGCCTCTGACAGTAAACGGATTGCGTAACAGTCGTTATTTTTTTTAAGGAAATGCCATTTTGAAAATAAAAACTGTGAATATTATCTGAATTGCTTCCTCCTTAACTGAGGCGTTTCAGCATATTGTGAAACCCCTAAGTTAACGATATTTTTATCGTGATTGCGTAGAATGTGAGATACAGTTTCTGTTAGTACATATGTAGCAACTCGTTGCTCATCAAATTAACAGTTTCTTTGAGTCCCTGCTCTCTTAAAAATTAAGAGCTGTAATTGTCACGAATTAAAATCCATATACATTTACTTTTCTTTGCCTCGAATAGAGGTACGTATATCTGTGGTGTTATTCACAAGATTTCCTGTAACAATTAATTTACAGTGCTATAAAAGAAACTGTAATGATGAGTTGTACAACCATATTTCTGTATTTTTACTGGGATCGAAATATGAAATGTTGCTCCACCTTACATTTCAGGATCCCAAAAATTATAGGCAGCTGTATTAAAGCGTAATAGCCGTTCGGTAAAGTAATTGACATTATTCAATGGAAATTATCCTGTAGCAGCTGTGAAGAATGTAAATGAGCTGAAAAGTCATTATCTTCTAATATTAGAAATGGCTCCAGTTTTCATAACTGAATTGCCAGGAGGACTCACTATGGAATGTGGGGCCGCTATGCACTCATTTCCCACACCACTGTTCCCCCCCCCCCCTCTCTCTCTCTCTCTTTCTCTCTCGTTCCATCTCTCTCACACCCTCTAGCTGCGGCATTTGCCTGTAGGAAGTGCGGCAATCCTACGCCAGTGGAATTCTTAATGAAGCCCTGGTATAATTTGCCTACACATTTAGGCACGGTACCGCTGTGAAGAGGGTGCAAAGCAACTACAGCTAGTTTGGTGGCTGCGCAATAGGCGAAGATTTCCCAACGACGGTGCCACCCATTCAACACACAACGCTACACAATCTCTCTTTGTTAGCGATGTTCCGTGTTAATTGATTTTGCCTCCTCATTCAGCATTCGATGGTTATTAATGCTCTTGCTGTTGTTACGCTCTTCCCAACACTGTATCTGAAATCCTCCGTACACAATGAGTGTGTAGTAGATCATTCTGGGCAAACTCTGTTAATGAAATAAGACAAAGTATTTCTTAATAACACTGTTACCGCAAAAAAAAAAAAAAAAAAAAAAGTCATCCCGTCTAAGATGTGATACTGTTGAAAATAGACTGCATTAATAAAACAAGAAATATGGAGCTTCTCTGCAGGATCAGTGAAGACACGAACTTGTGGAAAACATTGACGAAATCAAGGAAGAGAATGACATCAAACACTAACCTCGATTTTTGTTGTGGGAGCTATGGAGGACAATAAGTGTATGAGAAGATAAGAAGTTGGAATATAGCTGATAAATAACAGTTGAGAACAAGCGCCATTCTGAGACGAATAGGTTGGTGTTGTAGAGAAATTTGTGGTGGAATGCTTAAAATCTGGTCAGAAAATTCATGACTCAATAACAAAAACTTCAATTTACAGCGTATATCGCCTTCTTAAGGTCATATACTACTAATACTTCTTACAAGAAGCTAATAAAATCGAAACTGTATTGCTAGTGTTCTCTGACTTGTCATAAAAAGGTCAATGTAAAAGCTATTTATGGTTAAGAATTGAAATATTTTTTGTTTCATCCCTGTTTCTCAGTTATAAAGCAATTCACAGAACACTAAGAGCCTACAAATATGAAAACACTGATTCATTAATTTAATGGAATATATTATCATTGAAGATGCTAATTTATTACTTACCTTGAAGTATGTTGGCTTCAGTAGGGAGGAGAAATTACAGACAAACAAAACTGTGTGTAATCACAGAAATAAAACGCATTTTGAAGTATCGTAATGAGTATTAAATATGATTGAGTACCATTTGTATAAGAAAGCCGTATTTATAACGTAACTGTAGGGACAAGGAAAACAAAATTGTGAATGTGTCAGAAAAAAATTGATCACTGCTAATTTCGTGAATGGCGTGAAATGACATAGGAGTATTAAACAAAACAGTGACCCTTTTCGTAATTTTGTGGATTGACTATGGTAATCTTGGGATTACGTGAATGCTTGTAGCGACTACACTTCACCAACCAATGATGTAATTTTTAAGCTTTTTTGCAGACAACGGAACCATCATGTTTGTGAAACATAAAAACTGTGGATCGTTATTTCTTTCCTTTCAGATTTAGGACCAGGCGCGGGTCGAACAAAGTTTTGTCTACGTGTTTCACTATTATGAGTGTAATTCCATTTGTTAGGGAGGTTTCGGTGACGGATTATGTCTATGTTGCGAACAGTAATATGAGACGTGACTGTGCAGTTTCGTTCTCCTCTATCACACACAGTGTCGGCGCTCCAAATATATTTCTATTTATAAACTCACATTAGAGACTGGCACAGTTACTAGCAACGGAATACACAATATTTGCCTATGAAATATTTTTGAGGCCATAGTCAGTACGTATATAAGGAGTTCAAATAGATTTTCATGCAATGTTGGGCACTGTGATGGATCTTGCGATCTTTGCTTTCTCCCTGACTTCCACAATAAGTGTCTTCACGGTAAACGACTATTTAAAAGTATTTTTAATATATCCAATATAATATGTATGAATAATGCGGACTTCGTTGCCAAGTACCTTCCAAAATACTTCTAATAAAATAATTTGGTTTAGTGATGACGTTGCTGCGGCTATACTACATTACCGATATATACTTCCAAATAATCGCCGGAGAAGGGAACATAGTTAGCTAGCTACATCTTCCTTAGATCAGATTTCCTTATTGAAATGATGTTGAACGATTCAGTTTACAGGGTATGAATACATGATTAGTGTCAGCATTAATCTCAATTTTTCTGGCTACAACTCTCTAATTAGAAATCGTCAGCGGAATGGAAGGAGCTGTCCAGTATTGAGAAGCACCATTCACCATTGCAGACGCAGTTTATGGATCAACATTCTTTGTTGCAACAGGATTCCATGGACTACATGTAATTATTGGAACAATCTTCTTATCAACATGTCTACTTCGACATTCAATAAACCAATATTTTAAATTAGACGTAAAGCTTACTTAGCGAGATGACAGACATTTTATCTTATTGATCAAAAATTTTTGTTGCTGCGTTATGAATTCCTTACCTGACCGTGCAGTTAAAATATATAGCTCCTTGAATAGGTATGTACATGAAGACCGTGGGTGAACACCAAATGTTGTTATTAATCATCGTTGTTTTGTAACCAGTACATTCTTTAGAAGTCGTGAGTTACCTCAGAAAATTATTACGTGAGATATTATTGAATGAAAATATGAAAAACATGCTCGCAGATCAGCAATTATACAAAGAAAAAAAGAAGCTAACTTAATTATTTGAGAATCTAAGTACCAGTTTTCTTCCAGTTCAAGATTCTTCAGTTTGTACACCCAAAAATTTATAGCATTCTACACTACTTACTGACTCTTACTCATGTACTACATCAATTGTTGGTATATTTCTGTTTGTTGTACAGAACTAAATCCCGTACGTTCTTTCTAAAATTAGGAAGAGTCCATTTCCAGAGAACCACTTAATAACTGTTCGAAAAACATCATTTACGAACTTTTCTATTGCTTTCCCTGTAATGGGTTTTATTATAGCACTATTAGTGTCTGCAGAAAGTACAAAGTTTTCTTGTTAAATGTTAAGTGAAACGTCATTGACATATATCGCAGTGGATCCAAAATTGAATCATTTGTAATTCCCTTTGTGATTTTTTTCCACAGTCACCAAAATTTTCTAATTTTCCAATATCGTCTGAATTATTGAGCACAGCCATTTTCATTTTGTTAGGTAAATATGATTCAAAGCAACTGTGCATAATGCTACCATTTCCAAAAATTTGAGTTTTTCTAGGATAGTAACACTATCTGCACAACCAAATGTCTTGGAAAGATCTCTAAAAATACCAACTGGCAATATATTATTACTTAAGGCTTGTACTGTTCGATGAGTGAATGCATAAATAGATTTCCTAGTCGAGCAGCCCTTCTGGAATCGAAACGGTGACATTCTAAGCTAATTGTCTCCACTAACGTGTGCGACTACTCTTGATTACATTACTTTTTTAAATACTTTGGAAATATATGTCAGTAAGGAAATTAGACGATAATTGTATAAGTCTGTACTGTCACCTTATTTCTGAAGTGATTTAACCATTACATGTCCTGGATATTTTAACGAGTTTTTTTTAAAAAAAACGTATTTTTTGTAGCATGCAAGTGCAGTTCAATCTGGCCTTTGTACACCCTTTGTACACATTTCACTCTTCCTCTTACATGTGATTTTATTCCCTCAGTCACCCAAAGCTTACTTGTTTTCTAATGTATCTTTGGATAATTGTATATATATTTCAAATAGTGAGACAAATTGTGGACTAAATTGAACTTGACATTAGCATCTATTTGCGTATATGTTTCATCTCATACCACTCGTTTTACCTTACTATTAAAACACTGTGTCCTGTTCTCATTAATAAGATCAATGCTGTATATGAACTTGTCTCAATGTAATAAGGATCAAAATTCTTTATTTCCATTAATTATACATCATCCTAAGGTAGACCGATAGCAACTGGATACTCATAATTTTTTTCAGCCTGAGCACTGTCTGTAAAAATGTTATCAATCAGTTACTATTTTGCTGCACATGAGTTGGAAATTTGACTACTGAAATTACACCGAAACACACAAATAATAATATTAGTTCATTTTTCTTGTCCGCATCTTTTAATAATCTACACTGGAATCTCCACAAACTACTAACTGTTTCTTTTCTTATGACAGGTAGCTCGATAACATATCTCGATTTCTCATAAAACACTGAAAGATTCCTAGTGGATATTTGTTCATTGTTAAATTATCAGATGTTTATTCTGCAGTAATAACTTACAGGCACATGCTCCTAGGCTCTGATCAGCACGGAAACTAATTGTTTCAATAGAATTAAGTTTTTGTCCACCTTTCACATGTGTGACAACTCCTACCTTTTCTGGGTTGACTCCAGACGAACACGATGCTAGTCGTTAATCCTTGATTTTTAACTACTCCATACCTGTGGTTAGATGGTATTCAGAAAAGCACAGGACACCTGTCACTTCATAATTTTTCACATCTTGCAGGCATGCAATAAGCTCACCCATCTTGTTTTTCACGCATCTAATGCTCTTATGAAAAAAATTATCTTTACTTTCCTGGAAAGAGTTACATGTATTATGGTCTTGCACTGCTCTCATTTCTTTCAACACTCTATGCCTGTGACCTGACTCTAACTTAGTAAATGCGTCCCTTTGATTTCAGTATTCATAGGGGTTTTATCTTGTGTAGTTTTGCAAGATGCTCAGATAATATTTCCTTCCTCCAGCCCCACCACCTCTTCAGGTGCATGCCATGACAAGTGTTCCCAAACTCCACATTTCAACAACAGGCAAGGCTCTCATATGAAAGTTTGCTCAGGTCTTTGTTCATATGACTAACGCCGTGTTAACGTAGGGCTGGTCATGTCCCTGCAAAACCTCGGCAAACGCCACACGAGAGTGTGCTGATGGTGCTCTTACTTCCTCCAGGTCACCTTTAATTGTTCTAAGTTGGTACCCGCTTTAATAAGCGGCTTGCAGCTCAGCACTGCATGGGATCCAGCGATCGCGCGGTTGAAGAGGGCACATCGAATGCCCACTCAAAACATACCCATATATGGCAATGTCACAGGCACCAGTGACGTCACAGCCGGCAGCTAGCGTATATAAGGGCGCACCAACAGCCCACTGGCAGTCATACCTCTTGAAAATGGCCAAGGAGTGGTTGGCCGGAAGCTTGTGTAGTTTTAAGCAATTGACGTGGTTGGAAACCCGATAACATTTTATTCGGATGTATCCTGTTAAGCTCAAATACTTGTTGGGACCCTTCTCCTACTTTAGGTAACAAGTCAGACTGATTGCTAGCCGAAATTTTAAATGTGATTTCTGAGGCTTGCTCCTTTTCTCGTAGCTTCCATTGTCTGTTTCACCCTTCAACCTGTCTAATTCAAAATATGCCATTTCTAATTCTGCTGGGAGGGAACAAATCTTACTACCCTGTTCCATGGTTTTTTTGTCTCGACTACATAATCTAAAACTCCATGGGAGAGCCTCATTATTTTTAGCTTCCTCGCAGCATTCTCCCTACGGAAACACCAACCTACAGTTCTGAAATGTTTCTCCCATACGAATTAAATTACAGAAACATCCACTTTTGTTACACATGCGACTACTTTTGTAGTAAACTGAAAATCACTACAACACGTTCCAACTATTATTAATAATCAGTAAAAAGTTAACTTCCGGTGAGTTTTACAGCTACCTTCCAGTCGTCAGGTGGATATAGAATAACACGACCGAAGTTACTTGGATGTAGATAGTATAAGACACGAAGTGAAGGAAAACTATGAAGCACGGTATTTCTAACAACGCTCTTAATGACAAACTGCCTATTGCCTTCTGTCTCGTGTTCTTCGGCCGACGTTCGTCTGATGATTTTACTGACGTTTCGCCGGCACGAGTGGCTGGCGTTGTAAAAGCTTCATTCTCCATTGTTGTTGGTGAACACAATGTGAAGCTTTAACAGTGCCAGTTACTCGTGCGGGAGAAACGTCAGTAAACTCATCATACGAATTTAGGCCGAAGAACACGAGACAGGAGCCTATAGGCAGTTTGTCAACTAGTGGCCACGTAAACTTTAACAATTTTAACACTCTTAACGTGAGGCACTGTAAAGGATCCAAAACAACACGCAACAATTACGTAGCGAGCAAATGTTAACACCAGCTTGTAAACATAATATTGGTTTTCACTTACTTTAGATTTTAAGTCACGGAAGACACGAAACGAATGAAAACTCTGAGAAGTGCGGTTTTGTAAACAACAGGCTAAACAGACACAATCCGTAAATTATGAACAGCACTGCACTGTATTCAAAACAGCTCGTAACGCTTCACCACCGTGGTTGTTTACGTCCGAGAACTTCAGTGTGTCCGTCCACGATGGCTGCGAACTGCCATCGTGTGTAAGACACTGATACCATTACGTCACTGGATCACAGGACGTTTGTAAGGACACCCGGAAAATCTACCATGGAACAGGAGAGAGCTACAGAGGGTAAAAATTATACCGGAATACAGAGATAGGAATGCATCCAGTAAACAATTGAGGACGTACGATACACATGCAACTCTGAAAAGGAGAGGTTGTCACAAGAGAGGAAATCATGGCGGGCTGCATGAAAGCAGTCAGAACATTCAAGAGTTAAAGTTAAAAATGTTTTTCTGAGTATCTCTTGAGTGCCTGAGCCATCTCTTCACTGCGTCGCCCCATGTACAATGATGCTATACACCCCTTAAATTTCCTCTAAACACATTCAGAAAACTGAAGCCAAAACTCTTCATTCATGAAAGGAATAAGCTATTGTTACACTCGTTGTATAACTAAAAGTATTGTTGTTAGAGCAAATATGGTACTGGAAAACAATTGAGCTTTGTGGCTCAGACGAATGGAAAATCAGAAAAGACAACTAGTGTGTTAATAATTTTCTGTGGAACATAATCTGTTAAGAGTACGTGCAGGTTACATAGAATTGTACTCATTTCGAAATGTCATTGTGTTGCCGTCTTTTGAGTTCATTAAGTACATTAAGGCAATTTGCGGGACAAGCATTATTCAGCGATTTCTCTTACAACCCACTAACATCACTATGAAACCTTGTTGGAACCTAGGGAGTGGGAAGAACTACTTTCATGTGTTGATTAAGTGGACACTATCCTAACCAGGAATGTGTTACCTTTGTGTGTGCTAGTGTTTGTGTGCGTGAGTGTGTGTGTCTGTGTAAATATCAGTGTCAAGCTCATTTGCTAATGTGTCATTAGAAAAATAAATGCTAATTAGATTAAAGGATGACGAAATAAATGGAACGTCGCCTATAGATGAATAGCCAAGTTAATGGTACATGTGATGACATATACCTGCTTCGTAACTTTGAAACAGTTATCTGCACAAGTTTTACGAATATGAAATGATGATTAAATGGACACCCTAGCTGCAAACAGGCGTTGATGTACTTCGTTGGGGACATGTTGAAAATGTGTGTCACGGTCGGGACTCGAACCCGGGATCACCAGCTTACATGGCCACCGCGGGCACAGAGGATATTGCGTCTGCAGGGACTTATCCCTAGCACGCTCCCCGTGAGATCCACATTCCCAACATGTCCACACAACTACATTCGTAGTGCGCCTAATAGATGTTTGCCAATCATACTCATTACTCGTGGCAGATTAATCTATCAAGTCCCGTACGAGTTCGGGCATAGCGTGTGCGTTCGCACAAGAAGGTCAATGGCCGGGAAGCCATATTTCAACTATATATGACGGTAGTATCTCTTCCCGAAAGAACAGTTACCGTGGATGACCATGCAGCTTTGCTAGAAATGAAATGATAATTAAATGGACACCCTAGCTGCAAACAGGCGTTGCTGTACTTAATTGGGGACATGTTGAAAATGTGTACTCCGACCGGGACTCGAACCCGGGATCTGCAGCTTACATAGCAGACGATCTATCCAGCTGAGCCACCGCGGGCACAGAGGATAGTGCCTCTGCAGGGACTTATCCCTAGCACGCTCCCCGTGAGATCCACATTCCCAACATGTCCACAACACTACATTCGTAGTGCGCCTAATAGATGTTTGCCCATCATACTCATTACTTGTGGCAGATTAATCTACCAAGTCCCGTACGAGTTTGGGCATAGCGTGTGCGTTCGCACAAGAAGGTCAATGGCCAGGAAGCCATATTATAACTATATATGACGGTAGTATCCGTTCCCGAAAGAACAGTTACCGTGGATGACCATGCAGCTTTGCTAGAAATGAAATTTTGAAGCGGTAAATCCAAGCGTACTGTTTCAAGACCTGCAGGGAGGTGTCTTTTTCGATGTTCTTGGAGCAAGTGCAGTCTTACTCTCATTTACTGAACTGAGGTGGTTCTGCCACCGTCATAATTTCTCCAGCCAGTTGTAACAGAGCTCATGAGCTGTACACGGCCATAATTTCATAAACATCCCAACAAATTCGCTGTTCTATCATGTTTTAAGTGAAGTATACTTCTCCCTTGAAATGGGAAGAAGGCAGAAGATCTCTCCCACTATGTAACAGATTTATAATTAAAGCTAATGACAAGGTGTTATTTGGCGTTATCTTTGTTTCTGTGAGATAATTTCACAACAATGTAACATTCTGTACTGTCGAAACAACAAAACGCATTAAAACGAAAGGATGATCTTATTCGTAGACGCCAGTGCACAGATGCAAAACTGCTGATATGATGTTGATGTCGCTACGTGAACAGGTCAGTACACTGTCGTCGTTATGTTTCTCCACTGCATTCAGTGAACTGATAGAGAGATGTATATCGGTAGAATCTTCATCAGTAAACCAATCCACAATGTTGTATACAACTGTTAACGTTCAACTCACACGGCCGTGAAAACCAACATGAGACTGGATCTAGCACTAGTGAACCAAAGCTCGAGAACGAAGATTAAAGCGGGCAATACTGTTCTCAACGGTAAGTACGGTAAGTGTACGGAAAAAGTTTGTTTCAGAACAAGACACTCAGCGCGCTTCGTCGACATGTTCATTCTTGTATAGATATTTTCAATGCAGTACCGGTATATGGATTAAGAACTCAAATGCTACGTAATTGCTCTATAACGAACTACCGGAGATCACGGGTACGGTACACCAAAATACTCGCTAAATATGTCTCGACAACCTCCGAAATTTTGGCGGAGTATTTTCGCTTTAGCCTGAATACACCCATAATGGCCCTTTTATTAGAATAACGCACCCTACGTACATTACGTGTACCCTGCTCTGATTCGAGGGTATAGGCTATATTTATTTTAATGTATGCTTTGTTCAATAGAAGACATACGATTTTTTTAAACCGTGTTTGTAGTTCAGTTTTAATGTTTTCCACTGTATTTCCTTACGATCCGGCCGTAAGTACAAAAATTATTTGGTCTGAGAGGGAAATTGAAAACATTATTATAATCACGTCCACCTGAAAAATTACGTGTTGCATTTCTTGCTCTAGCTCCTCCAGTCATCTTCTACCTGCCGGCCGACTTGCGGAGATGGCACTAGGGAATAGAGTACCCTTCCCCGACTTTTTATGGATGCAAATTTCACTGGATACAGGTTTCACAGGGCACAGTTTGCCGGAAAACTACGGTTCAGAGATCAGCTTATTCACATGTGATTAAGTACTAGGGAGGCACTGAGTCGACCTGAGACATTAGCCAACCTTTGTGGGGTGTGGACAAAAGCAATTGAACTTATTACTGCATTGTCGACACAGCAACATGCTGCATCACACTTCTCCGGAAGTCAAACCTGGGTGCACTCATAAAATATGAGACAAGTGACACCGATACTGTCACGATTATTTAGTAGACGTTATCAATATCTTTTCCATTAGTGGTGTGTGAAGATGAGCACCACCATGCCACTCACCTCAGTATAAGTTTTTCTGTGTTAAGCACGTCGACTTTTCATGATACTCGCTAAAATTATTAGGACACTGATGAGACGTTAGATCTGAGAGTTGTGAGCTTCATGACGACAGACACTGAATGTAATACAGAAGAAAGTGATCCAGTTGTTGAATGCGAGTAGGCTATGGACATGACCATTTATGGTATCTACACCGTTAGTTAAAATCGAGGTGTGGCCCAGATTAAACGAAATAACTGTTAACTTTATGTTGTAAATCGTGCCGCACTTCCACAAACATGTGTCTCATTTGTCGAACTATTGGTCAAGTGCATTCGTTCAATGAACAGTGTCTTTGTACAAGAAGAGTGAAATGTAAACATTTTTCTTCTTCGTTTTTATTTGTACGTTTACTGAGACATTCTTGTTGCTTTATATATACACATCACTTACGTATTTCTTAACAAAAAGTGTTTTCAGAAACTGACCTGTTCACCCATTCAGAGTACTATGCAATGGAGTGATCTTGATGCGAACCTTCAGCTGTGTTGCAATTTTTAAATGCTTGTAACTTAACGACACTTTGTTATGAGTGATCTAATAGGAAGGCAATAATGTTTTATATTGAACATGTCAGTGTTATATCTTGTTCCGTTTAATATCACAACTATGACACAAATTTACAAATCGGTGCTATTCACACATTGACACAAGTGTTGTTCTATTAGTATTTTTCTAATTTTTCAGTGTCAATGATGTTATATAGGGATATACGACGATATATTTAAACAATTTGATGACTTGCAAATTTGTACTCGATTCTGGTACTGCAGTGACACAAGTGTTGTACAGACCTTCTCATGTTCGGAATATCAACTCTTGTGCTTACTTATTACCGTATTTGTAACTGTCTACATGTAAAGTGCATGTGCCATCCACCATATCGAACGGAAAATTTTCTAAAAGAATGAATGATTTTCATTGGTAATACAGTAAATGAAGATATATAAGACAGAACTGCTCAGTTGATTTTAAGTATTAGTGTACTAGATCAAAAGCCACCCAAGTGTGCCTGAAGGCCTCCAGGTATTGTCTTCCCTTATAAATATTGTAGAATCAGTTATTAAGTGTTTGTGTAATTTTATTAGCATGTGTTCGCCTTACCTACTTGTAATCGATATACGTTTATCCTTAAACCAGTGAACATGAATAAATTTGAGGAAGCTTATCATTACATGTTTATATAAATTTCTATTTTTCACCATTGCACCTGGTCAACCATTTTCACCCATAATATATGGCATGAAGCATATCAGTCGGCGATCATACAAAATAAATTGAATAATAGTACCCACAGCACAATTAAAATGTCCTACAGATTTGTCACAGCACAACTGCAGTAGCATCCATTTTCGAAACGAGGTAGGAGTAACGTAATAATGACAGTGTTTCCCTAAAACTGTGACGAGACTTCTGTAATAATGCAATATGGGGATCCAAATAGCAAATCAAATGAAATTACCTACGATGGATGAAAATTGCGAGCAATAATAGCAAATTTCAACGATTGCAATTCTGATTTCCTCTTCTCTTTTCCCTTTGGTACGGTGAAGCAGTCTTGTAATTACGGCATCTTGCGACCTTTAGCTTGTTGTTGGAAGGAGAGGGGTTAAGGTAGGGTTGTTCGGGGAGGGAGACCTGACCGCGATGTCATCGGTCTCATCGGTTTAGGGAAGGACGGGGAAGGAAGCAGGCCGTGCCCTTTCAAAGGAACCATCCCGGTATTTGCCTGGAGCGATTTTGGAAAATCACGGAAAACCTATATCAGGATGGCCGGACGCGCGATTGAACCTTCGTCCTCCCGAATGCGACTCCAGTGTGCTAACCACTGCGCCACCTCGCTCGGTGATGGAAGGACAGCACAAGCTCTAAAAGCACAAGCTGCTGAAAGCCAGAGTCTCGCATTGGTTAACACAGGGGATAATATTCTGCCGACCGAGTGCCACAAGAACGAGTCGCGAGGGCATCCAGCCGATCATAAAGCTTCAGTTTTTGCAAAGCGAAAAGAATCCCTTTTAGCAATGATACCTGTAAATATGTGAATGACAAGAGGAAAACACACTCTTCATGATTGGGCTCAGCCATTAGGACTGGAAGAAGCCAGCGGGAATGTTTGTTCAAAGTTTAGTAAGTAGCTCTCTGATTTGCTCATAGTAATTATTTTGGTAGCAGGGAAGTGTTCAGGCACATTTATATGTGAACGCCTGCTCATTGGACATAACTAGAAATAGGTTACATATGGAGGGAGATTTTCTGTCTAATAACAGTATTGATTTACCAAGTCACCGGAGACCACGAATACCCACACAAAAATACTCAGAAAATATCCCTGAACAATATCCGGAATTTTGTTGATGGAGTTCCGGCTGTATTGATGAAATGAGTTACGAGTACCTCTCTCTCATTCCCAGCACTAACTGTGCACCTTTTCTATATGTGACTTTAGGGAATAATGTCATTTTCTTTATTACGATAATTCTACATTTACATCCATACTGTGCAAACCACTGTGAAGTGCGTGGCAGAAGGTACTTCCTATTGCATCATTTTTAAGGTTACCTTATTAAGGATTCTTGATGTTCCATTCACGTAAAGAGGGTGACAAGAATGACTACTTGAATGCCTCCCTGGGCGCTGTAATTAGTCTAAACCTGTCCTCGCTATCCCTATGGGACCGAGACGTGGGGGTTGTACTACAGAGTTATCATTTAAAGCTGGTTCTTGAAATTTACTAACTAGGTTTGCTCTAAATAGTCTGTAACGATCTTAAAGCGGTTGCCAGTTATTTCATTGCCGTCTCCGCGACATCTCCCACTGACCAAATTAGCCTCTGACCTTTATTACTGGTTTCCTTTTTCTCGCTGGATACCCCTGCTAGTCCAGTTTGGTACAGGTCCCGCACAATAGTGCAATATTCTAGGGCGGTTCACACAAGTCTTTCGTATGTAGTCTTCTCTGTATACTGCATGAATTTCTTTAGTGTCCTATCAATGAACCGAATCCTACCGCCTCCTTTCCCTGCAACTGAGTCTACGAGATTGTTACGCCCAGGTGTTAGTATGAGCTGACGATCACAATTGTGTCATAATGATACTGTAGTCGTAGGAGGCCACGTTACTTTCTTTTTGTGAATTGCACAATTTTACATTTCTGAACGGCTAATGCAAGTTTTCAACCTCAGCACCATTCTGGAATCTTACGAAAATCTAATTGAATATTTATCCATCTTTTCTCACATGGTACCTCATTATAGATAACTTCATCATCTGCGAAAAGGTTACTAAAGGATTGACTGCTAGGTCACTAGTCAGGAACCGCGTAAATGTTACGGTCGCAGGTTGGAATCCTGCCTCGGGCATGGATGTGTGTGATGTCCTTAGGTTAGTTAGGTTTAAGTAGTTCTAAGTTCTATGGGACTGATGACCTCAGATGTTAAGTCCCATAGTACTCAGAGCCATTTGAACCATTTTTGAGCTACGTCACTACTACACAACCTCAACAATAGAGGTCTCGAAGCTCTTCCCTAGGGCACTCTATTTCTGTTGATGGCTATCCATCCAAGATAACTTACTGATCCTCCCTATGAAAGAATCCATCGTCCAATCACCAGATTCCCTTCATACCCCATACGATCGAATTTTGATAGTAGACATCGGTTACGTACCGAGTTAAATGCTTTTGGGAAATCGATAAATACCACATCTACCAGACAGCCTTGATCCGTGGCTTTCAGTAAGTCGTGTGATAAAACAATGAGCTGTGTTTCACGTGGTCGATATCTTCGGAATCCTTAGTGTTTGGTATAGTGGAGATACGTGGTTACTTTTGAGCTCAGAGCAGGTTCTAATATTCTACAACAAATAGATCAAAGGATAATGGACGTTAGTTTGGTGGTTTGCTTCTGATACGCTTCTTTTAACCATTGAGCCACCATTTTTTATCTACTATAGATTGTGTTTATAAGAGGTACTAACTCAGACGAAAATATTGTATAGGATCAGATAGGCATTCCGCTGAGTGCTGAAGTTTTGTTCAATTTTAGTGATTACAGCTTTTTTTCAACACCACTGACACTAATGTCTATATCATTTCTCTTTGCAGTGGTGAATTATGTAGGTGTAATACTCCCGAATGATTCCGCGTATCATTATCGTTACTGCGATATGGAAGATAACCCGAGCGTTATAAAACTGTATATTACGTAAGATACAACTTGAAAGAACATAGCATTCATCACAACGTACGTAACATCATTAACTGTGTAACAGTAAAAAATTTACGGTGTCAAAGCACAACGATTTTTCATTTTAGAACAGAATATGCGTGATAATGTTACCGATGACAGCGCCACTGAAGAAGAGTAAGTAAATACGGCTTCCCGGAATTCCTTCACGAAAGAAGACGAAGTAAATACTCCGGAATCTGAATCAAGAATAACTGCCAGCTTGAGTAACTCAGAAGTGGACATTATGGACGGAACGAAGCAACTCAAACCACTTAATTAAGGCACGTCTTCCGGTCCAGATTGTATTCCATTTAGGTCACCTTCACAATATACTAGTGTAATTGGTCCAGATTTAGCAATCATCTCTCTCTCGACGAAAGATTCACGTCTAAAGACTGGAAAGTTCCATGGACCATATCAGCGCTCAGGAAAGGAAATGTGAGTAATCCGCTGAATTACAGGCCTATACCACTGACGAAGATTTGCAGTAGCATTTTGAAACATATAATGTATTGGAACATTACGAATTACCTCCAAGATAACAATCCACTAACACATAGTAAGCACGGGTTCAGAATAATCCTTCTTATAAAATACAACTCCTTCTTTATTCTCACGAAGTAAAGAGAGCTATCGACAGGGAATATCTAATTGATTGCATATTCATAGATTTTCAGAATGTTGTTGATAGCGATCCTTACAAGCGACGTCTAATCAAATTGCGTGTCTGTAGAATATCATCCCCGTTGTGCTGCTGGATTCGTGATTTACTGTCAGAAAGGTCACGCGCAGTTCGTAGTAACCGACGGTGAGTCATAAACTAAATCAAAACTGACATCTGGCGTTTCCCATAAAAGCGTTACAGTGCCACTGTTCTTCCTAACGTGTATAAAAGGCTTAGCAGACAATCTGAGCAGCCAGCTTGTAGTGTTGGCAGCTGATCCTGTTATGTATCTCCTAGTAAGATCAAAACCAATTACAGAATTACTTAGATACTATATCTGTATGGCTCAAAAAGTGGCAATTGACTCTATATAGTCGGAATACTAAAAGGAATCCTCTAAAGTTCGCTTAAACGATAAGTCACACAAATATAAGCGGAGTCATTGCAACTAAATATCTTCGTGTAAGAGTTACGATCAACTTAAACTTGCGTTTAGTTTAGTTAGTTACGTGTTCCATTGATCAATAGCACGGAAAACCTTTATGATGTCGAATGTGATAAATGCACAAGAAATGCTCACAGAAAACAAGTTTTCTTTTGTTTACATTATAGTGT
This sequence comes from Schistocerca cancellata, assembly GCF_023864275.1. Classification (NCBI taxonomy): domain Eukaryota; kingdom Metazoa; phylum Arthropoda; class Insecta; order Orthoptera; family Acrididae; genus Schistocerca; species Schistocerca cancellata. The sequence continues at coordinate 886,676,809 of NC_064627.1, read as the reverse complement.
TATACCTAAATATTTCTATTTTCTATCCTATTCCCTTAAATGGCACAAAATGCATATATTATATCTCCAGATTTATTTTCTCATATTCAAGAATTCAACTATGGCATAGCAGGAGTTGTCTAGAGGTATGATTTCAATTAGTTTTTGAAACTATTACTGCCGTGTGTCAGACATTTTATTTCATCTGGTAATTTAACACAAAGTTTTATAGCAGCATATTTTACCCCCTTCTGTGCGTAAGATAGGTTAAGTAAGGATAGTGTAGGTCTTTCTTTTTTCTGGTATTGTTATCATGAATGTCGCTTTTGATTTTAAACTGGTCCATGTTGTTGAGAAAAAATTTCATTGATGAGTAAATGTACTGTGAAGCAGTTGTAAGAATTCCTAACCTTTTAAACAGATGCCTACAAGATGTGCGACTATGAACCCCATTCTTTATTCTAACTACTTTGTTTTGAGTAGTGAATACCTTTTGCCTAAGTGTTGAGTTGCCCCAGAATATTATTCCGTATGATATCAGAGAGTGGAGGTATGCAAAGTATGTTAGCTTACTAATTTCTACATCCACAAAACTGGCAATTATTCTGACTGCAAAAGTTGGTCAACCTAGTCGCTTTAGGAGATCCATAATATGTATTTTCCGGTTAAGATTCTCATCTATATGTACACCCAAAAACTGTGTATGCTCTACCCTGGCTACTGACGTCTTTTGATGTGTTATGTTTCTTGAAGGAATTATACTTTTTGCAGCAGAAAATTGGATGTACTGGGTTTTTTCAAAGTTCAGAGCAAGCCCATTCGCAGAAAACCAATGAATAACTTTTCCAAAGACCTTGTTTGTATCATTTTCTATCAGACTTTCTTTTACTGGATTAATAATTATGCTTGTATCATCAGAAAACAGTGTCAGTTCAGCATCTTGTTTCACGTAAGAGGGGAGGTCATTCACATATATCAAGAACAGGAATGGACTCATGATCGAACCTTGTGGAACACCTAATGTAATGTCACCCCAGTTAGATGAAGTGGCAAACTCCTTTGAATCCCTTGAAGCATATAAAGATACTTTTTTCTTCCTGTTCTGAAGATATGACTTATACCACTCATATGCTGTTCCATTTATACCGTAGAATTATAATTTCTCTAACATTATGTCATGGCTCACACCAATGTTTTGGATAAGTCACAGAATATTCCTACTGGTGACATTTTACTATTTAAAGACTCTATTATGATGACCGTGAAATTGTATATTGCTGTCTCAATGGAACAGCATTTCTGAAATCTGAACTGTGATTAACTAAGTATCCCATTACTGGTTAGATTGCTATCCACTCTTGAGTACATTACTTTCTCAAACATTTTGGAAAATGGTGTAAGCAAGGATGGCCGGTAATTATTGACATCTGTGGTTTCCTTCTTTTTGTAGAGAGGCCTCACAATGGCATATTTTAGCCTGTCTGGAAAAATACCCTGAGTCAGTGATGCATTACATATGTGACTCAAAACATCAGCTGTAATTGCTCCACATTGTTTTAATAAATTGTTAGTGGTGTCATATACTCCAACAGAACATTTATTTTTCAAGGATTTAGACGATTTTCTGGAGAAGGTGAACAAAAAAATGGCATCTTATTGACAGAAGACGTAGAACATGTTACAATTCCACTGATGAGATTCCCTAAAGTATGCTTGTCCGTTCTGTGGTAGAGTGCTACTATGCAATAAGAGATCCTTGGCAGCGACTTCATGAGCAGGTGGTTAGCAGGTAAACTCAGTGAAAATTTCACATATTTCTTGTTGGGTGCAAATTGCACTTGTTATAGCTTTTATATATCAAAATTGCTAAGTGGGGTTAGCTGACAGTAATCTATTGTTGTAACGGCGCCAGTAACTGACTGTTGGTCGGCCAGCAGATGGGACCAATCGTCTGCTGTGCAGGTATGATACCTAGTGCTGGTCGTATGTTGTGTGTGCCACAAGCCATCGCAGGTGGGACTCTTGAGCGATGCGCCCAGTCGCACACAGTTGAAGCGCACCCAGCAGGTATGGCTCAGTGGAACTTCTGTTTTTCTGTGCTCACCCTGCAGCAGTGCGCAACGCCCAGCTTGCTCCCTTCATGTATCTGATTCCTCAGTGAACCGTCTAGTCGCCTCTTTCTTTCTTCATTGACTGTGCCAATTCTTTGCTCTCACGCAGCCTCACGACGATACATCAAAATTCAAAATGATGTTTACTCTTTCAGCATGGCAATACTAATAGTTGCTAACGAAGAAAGTAACTGGTACATTCACCATTACAAGTAATATTAACATATTGAACAATAAAATGAACACATTAAATATGAATCCCAAAGATGAACAAATTGGAGCATATTAAAGTTGAACTTCTTGGATCTAACTCTGAAAGAGTACAACACTCATCTTCTGAATACAAAGTTACAACTTAATAGACATGGTATTAATACATAGCAGACGAAAATATTTTTCCTCTTTGATGTTTCATCACTGATTGACTTGTAACCCATATTACCACACTTCATATGCTTATTGACTATGTTCATGTCAGAAGTCGAATAATATGCCCCACATTTCATCTTCATCACCTATGTGCATTGTCAGATCTACTTCTCTGTTTTTACTATCGGAACCACCAGACTTCCTGTCTCCATAACATACCTATTCTCCTGTGACTTTGTCATCAGTTCTCCATTCATGCACACAGATTAATCTCCAGTCGAATCATCACCTTCTCCTCGTAAATCTAACATTGCATTTCTCCACACACTCGTGTGGAGAAAATCACCTATAGTTTTTTCATCCTCTGGTGAAGTGGTGCATCCAAAGTGTTGTTAATCCGTCTACTTGTCTTCGGAATCGTTGGTCCAGACATCTTCCCATTTGTCAACGTTCTTCAGAACCCAATTCGCCGGCCGTTGTGGTGGTTCTAGGCGCTTCAGCCTGGAACCGCGCAGCTGCTGCTGTGGTCGCAGGTTTGAATCCTGCCTCAGGCATGGCTGTGTGTGATGTCCTTAGGTTATTTAGGTTTAAGTAGTTCTAAGTCTAAGCGACTGATGACCTCAGATGTTTAGTCCCATAGTGCTCAGAGCCATTTGACCCATTTGAACCCAATTCATTTCCTTCTATGAGTAAGTTCTTAGAACTTGTGGTAGAACGTGTTGCTTATTCCCTCCTCCGTCTTCATCTAACTTCTTCTCATGTACTTCCATTAATTTTTCGTCCTCATCTCCTTGTAATAATCTACATTCACTATTACAATCACTAACACTTGAATCTTCTTGATGACAAAGCTACCCAGATTTTCCCAGAAGCTTACTTTAATTTCTCCTAGACATACAAGTGAGTATCTGTACTCCAGGTACAGTACCGCACTGTAACATTCCAAAAAGTGGAGCCTGCGAATCGTCTTAACAGGCAGGTTACTTGTAACGAGAAAATTATCAGCAAGTGTATGTGTGTGTGAGGTTGACACGCAAAGTTGGCTCTGATCTGATCGCTAAGTTAGACGTAGTTCCAATACTCTGTGCTGTCTACTGTACTTCCTGGCACTCTGAACACCAGCCAATTATTTTCTTTGCCGCTGATTCTATAGAGTTCTTTGTGAAGCACTGAGACTTGTCTGCTTAAGCCCAGAATACATGGCATGGTGCATGGTTATGCCAGTCTATGTCACATCAGTTATGGAATATGCAGTTCACGAGTAATGCTCTGAGATATTGGATACCATCTGACAGTATTGTCATAGCCTCAGCTGCTAGTCAATTGTGCCTAGTATTTCTATCTTTGTCACTGTCTTACTGTATTCTTCATGGATGCCAACCACTGGTCACTGTGTTCTCTTTGATTCTGTATGTCACTGGCATGGTATGATGCTGACCATGATCTACGAGGATTGTTTCTATTCATGTGTTGTAGATGCCTTTCTCACCAGTTTGCATTAGTAAGTGCATGCTGCACTGGAGAGTAGTGGCTTTGCATGAAGTATATCTATTCTCTAAATTCTGCTGCTTTGTCATGTCTAAGTTCAACCAGTAATTTTAGAAATGTGCCTATAATACACACGCCTCTACATTCTGTATTCGGTTTGGCACCTTTGCGTGGAAGATTTTTATCATTCTTTCTGCTGAAATGGTGTCACGTGGAACTGGTTTCATCACCTTTTCGAAATAGTAAACTGGGATGCGGAACTACGAGTGAGCATGACGATGCACCATCAGAATTCCAAATTTCATGTTCTCCTCTTTCTTTTGTGCCCAGTACTCATGTAAAATGACTTTTTGTATTTATGATATCTTCTGCGTTTGGCGACGATTGCCCAAATGGTGTCGACGTCTTCTTCTAGAAGTTGTGTGCATACGATATTCATCTTGTTCTGGACAGAAGACGATCTCGGAAATTCGTCTGGGATTTGGTTGATCCAGATCTTTGAATGCAGACTGTCCGGCTGGTCCAAGAATAGCACATATTCCTGTACGGATTCGAAGTGTTTCCCAATTTCATGCTCTGAGACTTCTTCGTATACTGTTTCTACCAGTACCACTCACTGTCAGTCCCAGTTGACTATTCTAAATATCCACATCTATGTCAGAGTCTATCGATTATCTGATGTAGTTCTTCTTCTTCCTTTCACATGTCTTATTTGCTCAGAATTGTTTTCCTGATTCTCAAACTATTCCCTAAACCATTGCTTGGTTGTCTTTCTTTTAGTATTTCCATTACTGCTTCTTGGTTGTAATAATGTTCACGAGGATTTCCTTGAACAGGTGAAACATCCTTATTTCTTCCTGAACCCTCTCAGCTGCAATAGTACAGTCTTACCTGATCCCACGTCAATTCGCACTGACTACTGTTCGACTTGTTTCTTCACCTGCGTGACTCTTGCTTTCACCATCCAGCTTAAATCCCCAAGGCTGGCGCAATTAAAAGACTCCCTCAACATACCAAAAGGATAAGAGACAGAGTTAACTAGAATTCCTATCACTGGTAATTATTATGATTGCTTGCGGTTTTCAATCAGCGTTACATTTAATTTGTTAGATGGATTTACGTATTGCATTATTAGATCAGCTATCAGACTGTTTTGGGAAAGGGCTGCCACACAACAGATGGAACACTTTAATGCAGGGCTGTGATACTAAAAGTGTAGTTTTTACAACTACATACTGTACCATTATTAAGTTTGACTTCTTTAGTTCTCTTCAAATGTTTTATATAATCAGATGGAAATTCTTCAAGTTATTTTACATAATGTGGTGGAACAACTATTTTTCAGTAATATAATACCGAAAAATCACCAGATATCAAAGTGCTTATTTAATTTCATAAACCAGCGTGAATTAATGACCCGTTATTCTGTTGATCTGTATAAATTTGCGTTCGTCTCGTAGGAAATGCTAATAAAATTACATAACTTACAGTAGGAGGATTTAGTAAAAGTTTTCATTTAAAAAATATTTTAATGATGTTACCTCCATCACTCAAAAATTGCCAGGAAGGGATGATAATATGATTTTCTAAGCAACTAACTGCATTGTATCGCCTGTCAGACAATAATTCTGTGAGTCAGGGTCACTAACGTACAGAATTGTGTAAAATAAACATTTTAATACTGGAAGTCATCCAGTGTCTTTGAAAGCCAGAAACACGAGTTCTGTAATGGAACGTCTTGCTAGTCCCAAATTACCTTCTTTAAGTTGCAAGAAGCAAAACTACAGAGAGTTGTAGTTGTGCTGGGAAAGCCCCTGAGCTTCAAGCGCTAATAGAAAGCACGGAAGCTGAAATCGTTATAGGTACAGAAAGTTGGCTAAAGCCTGAAATAAGTTGTGCAGAAATTTTTACGAAGTCTCAGACGGTATTCAGGAAAGATAGATTAGGCAGAATTGGTGGTGGAATGTTTGTGTCTGTCAGTAGTGGTTTATCGCGTAGTGAAGTCGAAGTAGATACTCCGTACGAATTGGTATGAGTGGAGGTTATACTTAACAGCCGAACTAAGTTAATAATTGGCTCCTTCTACCGACCCCCAGACTCCGATGAAATAGTTGCTGAACAGTTCAGAGAAAATTTGAGTCTAACAATCCAGAGCTAATAGAGAACATCATGACTGATACACGGATTAGTGATCACGAGGTCGTTATAGCTCGGCTCAATACCGTTTCTTCCAAATCCACCAGAAACAATCGCAAAATAATTTTATTTAAAAAAGCGGATAAAGTGTCACTAGAAGCCATCCTAAGAGACAATCTCCATTCCTTCCGAACTGACTATGCAAATGTAGACGACATGTGGCTCAACTTCAAAGATATAGTAGCAACAGCAATTGAGAGATTCATACCTCATAAATAGGTAAGAGATGGAACAGATCCCCCATGGTACACAAAACAAATCCGAGCGCTGTTGCAGAGGCAACGGAAAAAGCATGCGAAGTTCAGAAGAACGCGAAATCCCGAAGATTGGCTAAAATTTACAGACGCGCGAAATTTGGCACGGACTTCAATGCGAGATGCCTTTAATAGGCTCCACAAAGAAACACTGTCTCGAAATTTGGTAGAAAATCCGAATAAATTCTCGTCGTATGTAAAGTACACAAGCGGCAAGACGCAGTCAATACCTTCGCTGCGCAGCGCCGATGGTACTGTTACCGACGACTGTGCCGCTAAAGCGGAATTATTGAACGCAGTTTTCATAAATTCCTTCACCAGGGAAGACCTTAGGGGTTGCGAAGCAAGGCAAGTCTTGAGGTCCAGATTGTATACCGATTAGGTTCCTTTCAGATTACGCTGATACAATAGCTCCCTACTTAGGAATCATATACAACCGCTCGCTCACCGATAGATCTGTACCTGCTGATTGGAAAATTGCGCAGGTCGCACCAGTGTTTAGGAAGGGTAGTAGGAGTAATCCATTGAACTACAGACCTATATCATTGACGTCGGTTTGCAGTAGGGTTTTGGAGCATATACTGTATTCAAACATTGTGAATCACCTCGAAGGGAACGGTCTATTTATACGTAATCAGCATTGTTTCAGAAAACTTCATTCCTGTGCAACGCAGCTAACTCTTTATTCGGACGAAGTAATGGCCGCTATCGACAGGGGATCTCAAGTTGATTCCGTATTTCTAGATTTCCGGAAAGCTTTCGACACCGTTCCTCACAAGCGACTTCTAATCAAGCTGAGGGCCTATGGGGTATCGTCTCAGTTGTGCAACTGGATTCGTGATTTACTGTCAGGAAGGTCGCAGTTCGTAGTAATAGACGGCAAATCATAGAATAAAACTGAAGTGATATCAGGTGTTCCCCAAGGAAGCGTCCTGGGATCTCTGCTGTTTCTGATCTATATAAATGACCTGGGTGACAATCTGAGCAGTTCTCTTAGGTTGTTCGCAGATGATGCTGTAATTTACCGTCTAGTAACGTCATCCGAAGACCAGTATCACTTGCAAAGCGATTTAGAAAAGATTGCTGTATGGTGTGGCAGGTGGCAGTTGACGCTAAATAACGAAAAGTGTGAGGTGATCCACATGAGTTCCAAAATTAATCCGTTGGAATTCTATTGCTCGATAAATAGTACAATTATCAAGGCTGTCAATTCGGCTAAGTACCTGGGTGTAAAAATTACGAACAACTTCAGTTGGAAAGACCACATAGATAATATTGGGAGGAAGGCGAGCCAAAGGTTGCGTTTCATTGGTAGGACACATAGAAGATGCAACAAGTCCACTAAAGAGACAGCTTACACTACACTCGTTCGTCCTCTGTTAGAATATTGCTGCGCGGTGTGGGTTCCTTACCAGGTGGGATTGACGGAGGACATCGAAAGGGTGCAAAAAAGGGCAGCTCGTTTTGTATTATCACGTAATAGGGGAGAGAGTGTGGCAGATATGATACGCGAGTTGAGATGGAAGTCATTAAAGCAAAGACGTTTTTCGTCGCGCGAGATCTATTTACGAAATTTCAGTCACCAACTTTCTCTTCCGAATGCGAAAATAGATAGTTGAACCCAACCTACATGGGTAGGAATGATCATCAAAATAAAATAAGAGAAATCAGAGCTCGAACAGAAAGGTTTAGGTGTTTGTTTTTCCCGCGCGCTGTTCGGGAGTGGAATGGTAGGGAGATAGTATGATTGTGGTTCGATGAACCCTCGGCCAAGCACTTAAATGGGAATTGCAGAGTAATCATGTAGATGTAGATGTAGATAAAGAGGGCTGACATCTATAAGTAGCTGGCTAATTAAAACAGTTCGCATCAGTCATTATTTTAGTTCTCCCATGTCGCTTTTCGAGGGCTCACATACTGATTTTCAGGTGGGTGCATTGATAGCAGGAGAATTTATTTTCCGTGTATGTGGATATCTGTCTACCTTACGCCTCATTCAGCTACAAATAATTTATTTTTGTCATTTGTTATCGTACTACGGCACTGAAATCAACATTATGAACAATAACAAAGCAATGCGTAGCGAGTTTCAGCAGAAGACATGTCGTAATTCGTTATATAAAGTCCTGCAGTGCAAACTTTCTTTTCTGGATCATCTCATAAGCTTCTTTGTTATCTGTAAATGAACTGTTTAGATACGAAGGTCTGTGATAAGTGTCCATGGGGATCCATGAAACATTTATCCAAGCTTTATTAATCACAGAGCAACATGAAAGACGTGAGGGTACTGCCAGTGTGTTGAATGTACTATCAAACACGCCCTACTAAGCTGAACATGGGTTTTAAAAATACATTTGATTAAACACGTTATTTTTAGTTGTGGAAATTATTTTACTATCTATATAAAAGAATATGGATCTAATTATCATACCGTTTCAACACAAAAGAACTTTATGCCGTAATTCCTGTAATAAAATTAACTCTTCTGTCGATGAAATGTCACAGTTAGAGATTGGTGTAGTAAGTGAGAAATATTATTATCAAGTCCTAATATTATTTCTTTAATTACATTATTCGTAACTGTGCAACTACTCGTAAACCTTTTCTCAGTCAACATACTGATGATACGAACATGCTCGTATTATACACAACAATTAGACTTACTTTAACTCTAAAGATTACACAGTACAAATATGACTTGGGAATAACCTTCTGAAGCACATGCGCTATATAAATAGGATGACTCACTAACTATTGCCACCTAGAATAACTCCGGAAGTGTTTAAGTAGATGAATAGTTTCTGGGACAAATACTACATGGGGCAACGGGAAACATAATAGACGGGATTTGGTTGCTAGGTGGGGTCACGTCAGAGATATGGTCAACTTTGTTTTCTAAATCAGATGCTGTAGTTTGTACTTATTTTCTGATAGCGGATATCGAGACGAACCCAATGATGTGTAACAGTAAGGTCTTCGAAGGTCAACAATGTGGCATGAATGTCCATTTACAGAAAGTGTTCGAAGTGATGACCATTGGTACCAGTGCAGTGCTGCGATCTTCTTATCGTATAGTGAGTGGTGTTCCTTATCACTTCGGTACTTATCGAAGCACATGCTCTAACAATTCTCTCTGGTATACCGTGCAAATAGTAAATATTCGCCGAATACGGTGTATCCATGTAACGTGGCATTGACATGTAAAAACCATTCGACGGCTTCGAAATATAACACTAATAGGAACGGTAAGACTAGTGCAGTCAAATGAAGCGAATATGAATGATGTATTCCTTCGACTAAACGGTCGATATGATTCTCATTTACGGAGATTGCCAAAGAAATTCAGTGAGAGCTAGAGACTTTTATGCTGAAAGATATCCTCAACGTACTCACCCCACCCGTCGTACATTTAAATATGTGTATGATAAACTGAGAACAGCAGGACCCTTAACGCATCAAAAATATATGCAGGAAAGGAAAGTTACTAACTAGGAAACGGAAATTGGTACTCTTGTCACTGTGGTTCGAGATCCTTGTGTTAGTGAGCGTCAAATCGCAAGGGAGTTTGGCATAAGCCAGAGTAGTGTAGTTCGTGTCCTGCACCGCCGTAATTATCGTCATTACCGTATCAGTCGCCACCAAGAGCTACCTAGTACGGATTGTATCCGACGCATTGAATTCTGCCCATGGACTCAACTTCATATTAAGAGAAATGACACATTTATTAATTTTATTTTATTTTCTGACGAGGCTACATTCACGAACCATGGAAAGGTTAATTTATGTAACATACATTACTGGGCAACTGAAAATTCATGTAAATCCATGTTGGCTGCAGCAAGTTGCACACCAAAAACCGTGGTCGGTGAATGTATGATGTGAGATTCTGGTGGACATAATTATAGGCCCGTATTTCATCGAAGGAAATCTTAATGAGAGGAAGTACACCAGATTCCTGCAAAAAACATTACGTCTGTCATTGGAAGAAATACCTTTAGGAACAAGGAACAGAATGTGGTATCAACACGATGGGTGCCCCGCACAGTTTTTGCTGATGGCTAGAAATGAGCTGCAGAGACAAATCCCAAATTGTTGGATTGGACGCGGAGGAGATGTGTAGTGGCCAGCTCGTTCGCCAGACTTGACCCCTCTGGATTTTTTTTGTGAGGACTCGTAAGGGACATTGTTTATAAAGACGTTCCAACTACACTTGAAGATATGCGAGAGAGAATTCTCAGAGCACGCGCTTCGATAAGTGTCGAAGTGAAATGGAATACCACTCAATCCACGATAAGGAGATTGCAGCACTGCACTGATACCAACGGTCATCACTTCGAACATCTTCTGCAAACGGCCGTCCATGACTGCTTTGTGACATTCGTTGACACATCATTGGATTCGCCTCCACTTCCGCTGTCAGACAATAAGTACCAAACTACAGCATCCCATTTAAACAAGTAAAGTTGTCCTTCATATCTCTGAAGCGGCCCCACCTATCAACAAAAAACCAACGTCATATTATGACTCCCGTTGTTTCATGCAGATTTTGTCCCACAAACTTTTCTGCTCCTATCGTACTTTCGGAGTTATTGTTGGTGGCAATAGTTAGTGACTCACCTAAGGAGGGATGTCATTGAAGGTCTTCGGAGATACTAGATGTAGCTTCTAGATTAGTGTTGTTACTCTGGAGCATAAGCGATGCCGTCCATTGGCACAGAGTACAATTTGTAATGTTGGAAATGGGCTTACATTGAATGGTACACCGTCAACAATTTGAACAGTCTTCTCCAACATACACGGCCAACACTGACCACTGAAGCAGACGAGTTGTAAGATACCAGCTGTAAGTAGGCTGTTTAGGTTTTTATGTTGGCAACGCCACGTAGCGCTCTGTATGACAATCACTGACTGTGGTGTGTGCAGTCTGTGGCCGGCTGGACTCATTGTTGGATATGAACAGCGTGTAGGGTTGGGCAGTTGGAGGTGAGCCGCCAGCAGTGGTGGATGTGGGAAGAGAGATGCCAGAGTTTTGAGAGATTGCTATAAGCGGACGATCTGGACTAGCGTCCGCCAGAAAAAGGAAACTTGTAAAGATGGATTTCATGAATTGATAGATATAGATACGATGACTTTTGAACACTATTAAGGTAAATACATTGTTTGTCTCATTTGCTAACTATGCCTATCCGTAGTTAGTGCTTTCAGTAGTTATGATCTTTTATTTAGTTGGCAGTATTGGCGCTCGCTGTATTGCAATAGTTCGAGTAATGAAGATTTTTGTGAGGTAAGTGATTCATGAGAGGTCTAGGTTATTGATAGTCAGGGCCATTCTTTTGTAGTGATTATTGTAAGTCAGACTGCGTTGCGCTTAAGCTGTCGTGTGTCAGTTTAGTGATGATCAAAACAAGTAAAGAGAAAACTGTTCGAGTACGTTGAACTTTGCTCAGCTGTTTGAAAATCAAATACAGTAAGAGTTTTTCCAGCACTGTCCTTCATAATTTTTCTAAGGGGATGTTTCAGCATATCCGATCTGTATCACAAAAAATATCACAACTTTCCAAAATGGACATGAACTCCATAACTTTCATCTGTCTTTAAATGTGAATGTACCCAATTGCGATTGGATTGGCGCCGACCGCGGTGGCCGAGAGTTTCTAGGCGCATCATTCCAGAGCCGCTACATTGCTACGGTCTCACGTTCGAATCCTGCCTCGGGCATGGATGTGTGTGATGTCCTTAGGTTAGTTAGGTTTACGTAGTTCTATGATAGGGAACTGATGACCTCAGATATGAAGTGCCATAGTGCTCAGAGCCATTTGAACCATTTGATTCCGTTGCGCTAAAAAATACTGTGTGTCAGTTTAGTGATGGTCAGAATAAGTAAAGAGATAACTCTCTGAATACGTTCAGTTTTACTCAGCTGTCTTTGTATCAAATAAGTTTATTAGAACAGTCATTCATAATTTTTCAAAGGGGATGTTTTACATCAACCTGCAGCACATTCTGCTGTGATGGTTCTTACGTTTTCCCCACCGGTGGTTCTTCCTCAGTACTGTAAGATTATCTGTACTACTAAACGCTACAGTACACTCACTAAGCTCAAATGTACAACATACACAGATAAAACCATTTAAAATATTTTCTGAGAATAAATCATTTGTAGAAAGACGAGTTATGTGCTCTTAAATGTGTTAGAGCACCGAAGGCAGGATAGCATTGCCTTTACCATGTTGTCCGCAGCTCGTGGTCTCGCAGTAGCGTTCTCGATTTCCGTGCACAGCGTCCTGGGTTCGATTCCCGGAGCGATCAGGGATTTTCACCTCCCTCGAGATGAGTAGGTGTTTGTTTTGTCCTCATCATTTCATCATTATTCAAGAAAGGAGCGAGACTGGACTGAGCAAAGTTTGGGAACTGGTACGGACGCTGATAACCGCTAAGTTGAGCGCCCCACAACCCATACATCATCATCTATCAAGTTAATCGCTCAGAGTATCTTCTTCACACAGATACATACGTCTCAGACAGGTGTTTTTGTATGTGACAATTGCACCATTGGTATCTATCACAGTACATGGCATCCCAGCAAGAGATCGGTCATAAAGTCAATTACCACAATTTAGCCAAAGAAAATTCTATCATTACTTGGAATAGCTCAATACACAAGCTGCGACATAGTTGCGAATACAAACAATGATCCAGATATTATCAAATGTTTTTTATTTCATTCTATGATCACAATGTAAAGTTCTTCGACGATGACCGGTTTCATTCAGTAATGACCATCTTCAGTCCTGTTTTACACCATGTACTAATGCGATAAAGCAGTAATGGTTTCGTCAAAATGTTTACTGGGTGTATTTATATGTTTTGACGATGCCGTTACGGCTTTATCACATTAGGACATGGTGTAGAAAAGATTGGAATATGGTCATTATTGACTGAAACTGGCCATCGTCGAAGGACTTTATATTGTGATCAAATAGTGGAATAAAAACATTGCTAGCTCAATAAGTGCAGAAATATTTCAGGAGTTTTCTGTAGCTAAGGAAGCCGGTATATAATGTTATAGATGTATATATTCATTAGATTACTCGAACGTATCATCGAGGAAGTTCTGTATGTCACACAACTCATACGCTATAATGAATTGATGAGAAGAATTTATCAAACTACGAGACAGTACTCTTACCACTCACCTAATTCTAGCAATACCAAAGCATTTTCCGTCACACTTAGTACCAAGGGGTGGGAGGAGGAGAGGGGGGTGTAAGGGTCCTTGTGCCCCACACCAAAGAAACTTAAAAAAAAAAAAAAAGATACGGACTTCGTTAAATGTGTTTAACTTTTACTAACAATATACGTTTGATACATACTGACGTATAAGTAGGGTACAGGACCTGTAATTACATTTTAGCACGATCTTTGCAGCACCAGTGCTTTTTCCATATTGTTCACACAGAGTGGAGGGGTACTTTCGTGACAGCCAAAAATATTTAAAAATACAAATTTCGTTAAGTGTCGGCGATTCTCATTCTCGAGGTACATTTTACAGTTCTACAGACATGTGAAAAAGGTTCTGAAACTGAAAAGATGAACATGACATTTGTTGTTCGGAGTAGTTTCACTACTAAGACTTCAATTTTTGGGTAAAGTTTTGCTAAAATATTTAAATCAAGTACAGAATATGGTATAATAATTCATTAAAAACAGTAAATATTTTTTTTTCAAAATTTTAAAATATTAAATACCAGAGTAGTTTACATTTGGAAAGATGGACGCTAAGTACCCCACGCCCCACCCCTTGGTAATCCAAGGGCTAATTTAAATTTGTCAGAATAACGTTATTAACGCTACCCCTAGTGTAGCTATGAAATGGCATCCTTCTTTATGGCATTTTGCTGGTTTCTACTTCCGAGAGTAAAGTGCAATTTTAAAACCGGTATGAATTCGATTCATCGTATGTGTAATACCACAAAGTTAGGGATTTCAAGATCCAGGTAGCATATCGAAATCAATTTTCATTCTGTTTCCAATTTCTTGGAGGTTTACAACTTGAAACAAATTTTCTAGGACCGACAGGGACGTGAGGTTCTACCGAGTTAACAACTATCCCGAAATGTGTTAATGTACCCAGTTGAATTGTCTATTTATGAATTTTCTTGTATTACTCGAATTTATTCAGTCACACTGCCAAGTGTTTACTTTGGCCAAATTTAGTGGCTACACTGGTGTCCGAAATTAAAGCAACAAACAGTTATTTCCTAATGTTGTGTCTAATTCACTCCATAATCATACAAAATGTCAACACATGTAATTATAATCGTGTTTTTCAGGGAATATTCCATTCTGCTCAACGGACAACCACATCACGAATGACGTCAGATCGCCTATCAAACGGGGTAAGGTCTTCCGGGTAGTCCCACATCCACAGCCGCTGTGTATATTCACAGACGGTGCAGTATAGCACAAAGAAGACGCCTACCAGATTCTCTGCGGTGGAGGGCCATAAGAAGAATGGAAGCAGAATAGTCACAGCTGATGTGGCCCGATGGCTTCATGTGAATCTTCCTGTTGTTTCTCGGATGCGGCGACAACTTATAGAGTCAGAAACACTACCCCGAAGACCGGGGCATGGCCGACCACGAATGATATCAATAGGACAGGACGGTTATTTGACCGTAAGGGCACGACGGTACCGCCTTAGTACTGACCGGCAATTGCCTTCTGAACTCACAGCATCCACTGGACGTGTTGTATTGAGACAAATGGTGTACAGAAAGCTTCCGCTGAGTGGCCATTATTGTTGTTGACCTGATTTTTGCTTTGCTTTGGCGTGTCTTCAGAGAAGGGAACGCCACTTGGTCGGCCGAACAGTGGGTCAATGTTCTTTCTGCAGATGAGTCGCGACTTGGTATGGAGAGTGATTGTCAACGCATTCGCATCTGGAGGGAACGGGGAACTCTGTTTTAGTATCAAATCGTTGTGTAAAGAGACCGATATCGAGGAGGATTCTTAATGGTGTGGGCAGGGATTATGTTGAGCACTCGAACACACCTTCATGATACAGTACGGGTGAATCGGGAAAATTTAGCAGCTGTAAGGTATTGCAACGAGATCGTGTGACCTCATGTGCTGTTGTTGCGAGGTGGTGTGCGCACAAACATCGTATTGATGGACGACAATGCTCGGTATCATAGAGCACGAGCGGTTAACGTTTTCTTGGAAATTAAAGATACTGCACGCTTGGCGTGGCCTGTTCGCTCTCCCGATTAGAATCCCGTGGAGAATATCTGGGGTGCTCTAGGGAGACAGGTTGCATCACGTCAACATCCGTCAACCACTCTCCAAGATTTACTAGCAGGTCTGCAGGAAGATCGGGCCTTATTGCCTCAACGTGAGACTCATGATATCACTCACAGCATGCCCCGTCGTTGTGAGAACTGTGTTGCAGCCAGACATGGAAACACACCATGCTGAGCCCATTAACCGGTTGTCAGAATGTGTGTGCATATCCGTTAAGTTGAATAAATCGAAGAACATTTTTCTCTACCGTTATGCATGTTTCAGTTGATTACGTTCTGTGTGCTTTAGATTGTTTATACTGTACTGTCACCTGTTTGCACTGTTTTTCGGCGAGATAAAAGCAACCTTGTCAAACTTCCATTCGTTGCTTTCATTTTGGCCATCAGTGCATATGTGCATTAGTGAATGGCAATCACTGACGATAAAGCTTGGGACCACACATAGTAAATGGCTCTGAGCACTATGCGACTTAACTTCTGAGGTCATCAGTCGTTTAGAATTTAGAACTAATTAAACCTAACTAACCTAACGACACCGCACACATCCATGCCCTAGGTAGGATCGGAACCTGCGACCGTAGCGGGCGCTCGGCTCCGCACTGTAGCGCCTGGAACCGCACGGCCACTCCGGCCGGCCCCAAACATAGTACTCTAGAGTATAGTTTACGGTGCATATCCCAGTTCTTTTAAAGTATGCGTGTAATTAGCAATTTATATTAACTGAGCGAATAGCGATCGTTTCATCTTATCATTAGAGGAGCTTTGGTTTTCTAATGCCAATCTAATCAAATTGTTCAAATGGTTCTGAGCGCTATGGGACTTACAGGGTGTTTCAAAAATGACCGGTATATTTGAAACGGGAATAAAAACTAAACGAGCAGCGATAGATATACACCGTTTGTTGCAATATGCTTGGGACAACAGTACATTTTCAGGCAGACAAACTTTCGAAATTACAGTAGTTACAATTTTCAACAACAGATTGCGCTGCGGTCTGGGAAACTCTATAGTACAATATTTTCCACATATCCACCATGCGTAGCAATAATATGGCGTAGTCTCTGAATGAAATTACCCGAAACCTTTGACAACGTGTCTGGCGGAATGGCTTCACATGCAGATGAGATGTACTGCTTCAGCTGTTCAATTGTTTCTGGATTCTGGCGGTACACCTGGTCTTTCAAGTGTCCCCACAGAAAGAAGTCACAGGGGTTCATGTCTGGCGAATAGGGAGGCCAATCCACGCCGCCTCCTGTATGTTTCGGATAGCCCAAAGCAATCACACGATCATCGAAATATTCATTCAGGAAATTAAAGACGTCGGCCGTGCGATGTGGCCGGGCACCATCTTGCATAAACCACGAGGTGTTCTCAGTGTCGTCTAAGGCAGTTTGTATCGCCACAAATTCACGAAGAATGTCCATATAGCGTGATGCAGTAATCGTTTCGGATCTGAAAAATGGGCCAATGATTTCTTTGGAAGAAATGGCGGCCCAGACCAGTACTTTTTGAGGATGCAGGGACGATGGGACTGCAACATGGGGCTTTTCGGTTCCCCATATGCGCCAGTTCTGTTTATTGACGAAGCCGTCCAGGTAAAAATAAGCTTCGTCAGTAAACCAAATGCTGCCCACATGCATATCGCCGTCATCAATCCTGTGCACTATATCGTTAGCGAATGTCTCTCGTGCAGCAATGGTAACGGCGCTGAGGGGTTGCCGCGTTTGAATTTTGTATGGATAGAGGTGTAAACTCTGGCGCATGAGACGATACGTGGACGTTGGCGTCATTTGGACCACAGCTGCAACACGGCGAACGGAAACCCGAGGCCGCTGTTGGATCACCTGCTGCACTAGCTGCGCGTTGCCCTCTGTGGTTGCCGTACGCGGTCGCCCTACCTTTCCAGCACGTTCATCCGTCACGTTCCCAGACCGTTGAAATTTTTCAAACAGATCCTTTATTGTATCGCTTTTCGGTCCTTTAGTTACATTAAACCTCCGTTGAAAACTTCGTCTTGTTGCAACAACACTGTGTTCTAGGCGGTGGAATTCCAACACCAGAAAAATCCTCTGTTCTAAGGAATAAACCATGTTGTCTACAGCACACTTGCACGTAGTGAACAGCACACGCTTACAGCAGAAAGACGACGTACAGAATGGCGCACCCACAGACTGCGTTGTCTTCTATATCTTTCACATCACTTGCAACGCCATCTGATGTTGAAAATTGTAACTACTGTAATTTCGAAAGTTTGTCCGCCTGAAAATGTACTGTTGTCCCAAGCATATTGCAACAAACGATGTATTTCTATCGCTGCTCGTTTAGTTTTTATTGCCGTTTCAAATATACCGGTCATTTTTGAAACACCCAGTAACATCTAAGGCCATCAGTCCCCTAGAACTTAGAACTACTTAAACCTAACTAACCTAAGGACATCACACTCATCCATGCCCGAGGCAGGATTCTAACCTGCGGCCGTAGCAGTCGCGTCGTTCCGGACTGATGCGCCTAGAACCGCCCGGAGACCGATGCCGGCTCCAATCCAATCGCATTGCGGTACATTCACATTTAAATAGAGATGAAAATTATATAGTTCATGTCCATTTTGGAAGTTGTGATATTTGTTTGTGATACAGATCGGATACGCTGAAACGTCCCCTTAGAATATCTATGAATGACAGTGCAGGAAAAACTCTTACGTTATTTGATTTTCAAACAACTGAGCAAAGTTCAACGTACTCAAACAGTTTTCTCTTTACTTATTCTGAACATCACTAAACTGACACAATTTTTTTAGCGCAACGCAATCTGACTTTCAATAATCCCTACAAAAGAATGGCCCTGACTAACAGTAACCTACATATACCTTTAATGAATCACTTACCTCACAAAAACCTTTGTTGCTCGAACTATTGCAATACAGCAAGTGCCAATACTGCCAGCTAAATAAAAGATTCTAAATACTGAAGGCACTTACTACTGATTGGCATAGTCAGCAAATGAAAAATTTTGATAGAGATGAAACAATATATTTACCTTAACAGTGTCCAAAAGTCATCATATATATTTCTATCAATTCATGACATCCCTCTTTAGAAATTTCCTTTTTCTGGCAGGTACACGTGCAGATCGTCCGCTTATAGTAACCTCTCAAATCTCTGGCATCTCTCTCTACACATCCACCACTGCTGGCAGCTTACCTCCAACTGCCCAACGCTACGTGCTGTTCACATCCAACTGCCCAACACAACAGAAGCGAATATTCCAGCACTGAGTCCAGCCAGGGACAGACTGCACACAGCACAGTCAGTGGTTGTCATACAGAGCACTACGTGGCGTAACCAACACGAAAACCTAAACAGCCTACTTACATAGCCCCCATGCTCCCCACAAAAAATTTTACAAATTGTTTAGGGCTGTGGCCAAGACATATTTGCTAATTTTTTTTTTTTTGTGAACGCTAATAAATATATCAAATGCACACACTTATTGATACACTGTTGGTCAAAATGATAAATGGTCCACAGTCCATGAAGACAGTCCTGATCATTCATCACATTAGCAATAGCATTGCACAAGTTCTGAGCAGTAAAAGAAAATGCACACGGAAGTAGTGGATTTCCATGCAGTCTTGAAGAAGTAGTGTTGTCCTTCCAACGGAAAGACAGTGCTAACTCTTGACATGCAGACATGTAATGGGCCACAACAGAGAAAACCCACAGCAGAGTCAGTCGAAGTTTTGAAGAATATTGGTAGGTAGGTCATCACAGAGCAGACCCACTGTAGTCCTGGTAGAGATTGTGGTAATGGTGGGCCATCAAAGGTGCAAACCCACTGTAATACTTCTAGAGATAATAGTATTGGTGGGCCATAAAATGAGCATACCCACTGTAGTCTTTGTACAGATGTCCAGCAGCCATCCGTTACGACTGTGCGGGTGCACAATCACCATCGAAGAGTCTTGCGAATAATATAGCAAGTGCGTGAACCACCACTCGTGCACTCACAAGGAATTTTTGAATTGTCCTTACAACCAGCAGTGCTGTTAACTAGTCCCTTGTGGAATTATCAACACACGTTGATATTAATTGTAGGCGCATTGGGAAAGAAAGTGTTTCTCAACAACAGCTCGTTGACATCGAATGTGAATTTAAGTGTAAGGAAGTCTTTTCTGGAGATGTTTGTTCGGAGTGTATCCTTGTATGAAAGTGGGAACATGGACAACAAAGGTAATACGGAAGAATGCTGACGAAGTACTCCATAAGAAAAAACGCACCATCAAAAAATAGACAATGTTGAGTAATGAAATTTAGGGAAGGCTTTCGTCTAGGTAAAATATATAATTGATTATCACTGCAAGGACGCAGATTAACGTAAGCGCGGAATAAGCCATTGCAAATGCGAAACACGTGTAAACACCATAATATTGAATGCAAACATGCGAACGTGCAAGTATGGTGCTACACAGCTGCCGAATGACAGTTTGTGGGATGGAGTACCATGCTTGTGGCATTTGGTCGGTCAGTACAGGGATCGTTAATGCTGTTCGTGCACAATGCTGTAGTTGTCGTCTGATGATTTCCCATGTGTGCACGACTGGAGACAAATTTGGTTGTCAGGCAGGCCAAGGCAACATGTCGACACTGTGTAGAGCAAGACGGGTTACAACAGCGTTATGTGAGCGTGAGCTATAGTATCGGGAAACGCAACCTTGGATGGCACCACCACCGGCCGAACCACCATGCAGACGTATAATTTTGCAGTGGGATAACTACAACAGTGGTCCTGCTCTTATACGAAATCGCGTTCCAGACCATTAACGCAGGCATAAGTTCGGAGTGTCCAGTACGCCGACAGGTTGGTTGTAGGTCCTCAAATGGCCTCGTTCTAACCAACACTCTGTCATCACTGGCACCGAGGCAGAACCAGCTTTCATCAGAAAACACAATAGCCTCCACCTTGCCCTCCAGCGAGGTCTCGCTTGACACAATTGAAGTCACAAATGGCGGTCGTTTGGGTTCAGTGGAATGCACGTACATAGTGTCTGGCATACGGCTGTCCTTGAAGTAATAGCATTTTAACGGTTCATTTTGTCCCTGTGGCGCCAACTGCTGCTCACATTGTTGCAGCAATTGTAGTACCATGAGCCAGAGCCATACGCCAAACGTGGCCGTCCAGATCCGGGTCTTCTTGCGAGCATATATTCCCGTGAACACCCCCGCGAGCAGTCATGTACAGTGCCTACATTCCTGCGAAGTACTTCTGCAGTATCACAGAAGGAATTCCAGCTTCTCGTAGCCCCATTACTCGACCTCTTCAACCTCATTGAGGTGTCGATAGTTGCGCCTTTGTCGCCTTAAAGACGTTTGGCTAATGTGAACTCACCACGTCCAGTCTAAAACACAACTAACACCACCATTACAGCCAGTATTTAAAACAAACCTGGTTTGCAATCTCGTAGTGGTGCTACTAGAGTCACTCTTACCCAACTAGCGCGGTGTATTAAAAGAGATCATCTCTCAAATATATAAACACGTCTACCAACCTTTGTTAATGTCGCACAACTCCCTAGGGGGAGAGAGAACAAAACGGCATATTCAATAACATTTTTTTCCAGTGGACTCCACCATTTTGTTTTGGCTTCTGTAGTGTATGGATTTTAATGTATACGAGGAGTGCCTTCAGACACCGGCGAAGAAGCAGAACATTAATGATATCACTGTAATTATTAGAGGTAATATTTGAATGCTTATGACCTGTCGTGTATTCCATAAAGTTCATGGAAGTATGTTCCATCTTTGCAACTAACTGAAAGGCAGTTTCCTTTTTACCACACCCGCTTTCATTCTTTTACTTACGAAGCATATTCAGTCACTCACACTTACTAGAACACTTCACTGCATATTTCATTTTGTACTGAATGTATAGAAATGGACTTCTCGAGAAGATCAACAAGAATTTATAGAAAAGAGAAAGTAATAAACGTCGAAATAATAAAGAGAATGGAAGAAAAGAGAAAGAATACATGACGTTACTCTGCAAATCACACTTAAATGCCTGGCAGAGGGTTCATCGAACCATTTTCATACTACTTCTCTGCCGTTCCACTCTCGAATGGCACGTGGGAAAAGGAATACCTAAATCTTTCCTTTCCACCACTGATTTCTCTTAGTTTATTATCATGACCATTTTTCCCTACGTAGGTGGGTGTCAACAAAATATTTTCGTATTCGGAAGAGAAAGTTTGAAATTTCGTAAACATATCTCGCTGCAAAGAAACCGCCTTTGTTTCAGTGATTGCCACCCCAACTCGCGTATCATATCAGTAACACTATCACCCCTATTGCGCAATAACACGAAACGAGCTGCCCTTCTTTGCACATTTTCGATGTCCTCCGTCAGTCCTACCTGGTAAGGATCCCATACCGAGCAGCAACATTCCAGCAGAGGACGGACAAGTCTCTTTAGTGGGTTTGTCGCATCTTCTAAGTGTTCTGCCAACAAAGCGCAGTCTTTGTTTCGTCTTCCCCACAATATTATTTATGCGGTCTATCCAAACTTAGTTGTTCGTAATTGTAATTCCTAGGTATTTAGTCGAATTGACAGCCCTTAGATTTGTGTGATGTATCGTACCCAAAATTTATCGGATTTCTTTAAGTACCCATGTGGGTGACCTCGCACGTTTCTTTGTTTAGTGAAAATTGCCACTTTTCGCACCTTACTGATATTCTCTCTAGATCATTTTGTGATTGGAATTGATCGTCCGATGATTTTACTAGACGGTAAATTACATCGTCATCTGCAAACAATCTAAGGGGGCTGCTCAGATTATCACCTAGATCATTTATTTAAATCATGAACAGCAGAGGATCTATGACACTACCCCGTGGAACGCCAGATACCACTTCTGTTCTGCTTGATGATTTACCGTCTGTCAATACGAACTGTGACCTCTCTGAGAGGAAATCAGAAATCCAGTCACACAACTGAGACGATATTCCATATGCACGCAATTTGATTAATAGCCGCTTGTGAGGAACTGTATCAAAAGCCTTCAGGAAATCTAGGAATATGGAATCGATCTGAGATCCCTTGTCGACAGCACTCATTTCTTCATGGGAATAAAGAGCTATCTGTGTTGCACAAGAACGATATTTCCCGAATCCGTGTTGGTTATGTATCAATAAGTCATTTTCTTCAAGGTGATTCATAATGTTCGGGTACAGTATATGCTCCAAAATCAAATTGAGGTCAGTGACATGGGTCTGTAATTCAATGGGTTACTCCTATTTTCTTTCTTGAATATTGATGTGACCTGTGCTACTTATCAATCTTTAGGAACAGACCCTTCCTCAAGTGAGCGGTTGTATATGATTGCTAGGAATGGCGCTATTGTGTCTGCCTACTCTGAAAGGAACCTAATTGGTATACCATCTCGACCGGAAGACTTGCCTTTCTTAAGTGATTTGAGTTGTTTAGCAACACCTAAGCTATCTACTTCTATGTCACTCATGCTAACAGCTATTCTGGTTTCGAATTCTGGAATATTTACATCGTCTTTTTCGTGAAGGACTTACAGAAAACTGTGTTTAGTAACTCCGCTTTAGTGGCACCATCATCGGTAACATTTCCATCGCTATCGTGCAGTGGCGGTATTGACTGGTTCTTTTTTTTTCCACTGGTGTACTTTACATACGACGAGAGTCTCTTTGGGTTTTCTACTATATTTAGAGACAATATTTCATTGTGGAAACTATTAAAAAGCGTCTCGCATTGAGGTCCGCACTAAATTTCGATCTTCCGTGAAACTTATCCAGTCTTGGGGATTTTGCGTTCTTCTGAAATTGGCATGCTTATTTCTTTGCTCTTGCAATAATGTTCTGACTTGTTTTGTGTACCATGGTGGATCAGTCCCATCTCCTATTAATATATGCGGTATGAATCTATCTATTACTGTCGATACTGTGTCTTTAAATTTGAGCCATATCTGGTCTACACTTACTTAATTAGCTTGAATGGAATGGAGACTCTTAGAAGGGCATCAAGCGAATTTTTATCTGCTGTTTTAAATAGATATATTTTGCGTTTATTTTTAGTGGTTTTGGTTTATATGGTTTTGAGCCTCGCTACAGTGCTAATCCCTGTATCCGTCATGACGCTCACTATTAGAGATGGATTATTTGTGGCTATGAGGTCAAGTGTGTTTAAGCAACCATTTACAATTCGTGTGGGCTCATTAACTAACTGTTCAAAGTAATTCTCAGGGAAAGCATTTAGTACAATTTCGGAAGATGTTTTCTGTTTACCACCGGCTTTGAACATCTATTTTCACCAACAAATCGAGGTTAGATTGAAGTCTCCACCAATTATAACTGTATGAGTGAGGTACTTATTTCTAATGAGATTCAAGTTTTCTTTGAAGTGTTCAGCTATTATATCATGTGACTTGGGTGGAGGGGCGGGGTCGGTAGAAGGAGCCCATTATTATTTTGGTACGGCTGTTGAGTAAAACCTCTACCCATAGTAATTCGCAGGAACTATATATTTCAACTTCACTACAAGATAAACTACTACCAACAGACACAAACACACCACCACCTACTTTATTTAATCTATCCTTTCTGAACACGGTTTGCGCCTCTGTAAGAATTCCGGCAGAATTTATCTCCGGCCTTAGCCAGCTTTCTGTTCCTATAACGATTTCAGCTTCGGTGCTTTCTATCAGCGCTTGAAGCTCTGGTACTTTTCCAACACAGCTTCGACAATTTTCAACTACAATACCGACTGTTGCTTGGTCGATTCTTGTCGTTCCTTTGCCCTGAGACTGGAGCCATTTTGGATCTTTCCCAAGGCTGCCTAACCCAAAAAACCGCCCAGTCCACGGCACATAGCCCCTGCTACCCGTGTACCCGCCTCCTGTGTGTAGTGGACACCTGACCTATTTAGCTGAACCCGAAATCCCACCACCCTATGGCGCAAGTCGAGGAATCTGCAGCCTACAAGCTCGCAGAACCGTCTGAGCCTCTGGAAGTTACAATGGTACGTGCATTGAAAGCAGAATGGAGGAAGCCAGAATTGCGCTATGACCACCTGGCTCCAAAATCTACGATTAACAAGAAGAAGACTTGGTGCAGAGGAGAAAGATATACAGGATCGAAACACCTGGAGATAAATTGCGAGGAGATAAATTAAGATCTCATGTAAAAGATGTAATAATTTCCAGTTATTTGTTATGTTGGAGATAAACCTTTGTACAGAGGAAAAACTAAATAAAACAATCAATCAATGTGTTAAATTTATAATGTGTATTGTTGCCGACTGTCGTGTGCTTACCTTTTGTTTTTGGTTTTTACCGTGTGTATGTTTGACATTTATTTAATTATGATGTGTTTGTGTGTGTGCGTGTGTGTGTGTGTGTGTGTGTGTGTGTGTGTGTGAGTGTGTAAGAGAGAGAGAGAGATGGGGGAGGTGATTTATTAATTAGCTATTCTGGTTATGTTTGCTATTTCTGTTAGTTTATGGTTAATAAATCTCCCTCTCTCTTTCTCTCTCTCGCTCCCTCTCTGTCTCTCTCTCTCTCTCTCTCTCTCTCTCTGACACACACACACACAACACACACACACACACACACACACACACACACACACATGTACACATACGCAAATATGCACGCTCAAGCACATACAGGAATGTGTGTGAAAAAATGCTCGAAATTTGACATTTGGAGTTTCTGGACAGAGTAAACACATCTCCAGGACCGCACTAGCAACATTTTAAATCGTAAGAAACATCAAACCTTACGAAAGTGGTGCTATAAAAGCCGTTTCTAAACAGAAGATTAAGAGAATAACATGAGAAATACGATAAGTTAACATGCTTATAACTACTACATAGTGGAATTATTATACATATAAGAACAAACATGTAATTCAGGCCACTGAAGATGATGCATAAATAAAAGATGCGGAACCTGCATGACAAGACACAAACATTTAGTTGCAAAGACTGGACATACCTCCATGAATTCAACTAAAGCGCGGCGGAGACAGCCAAAAATTACGATCTTCTAAAATATTGTTGCCCATTCCTAAAACGTTTAAGCTGGCCATTTTCACTGTACTTCGGCTGTATAAGGTAAAAACCGATCGTTGGCTCACTTTCACTCCCTTTACGTTAATCTCGCGGTATCTGCAGCGTGTACGGACAACGAGAGCGGCTCCACCCGAGTCGGCGTCAGCGTATTGATGGGATCCCCGCCGCAGTCGTCGATCAGGCGGCAGCAGAGAGGCAGCAGCCATTCGTCTCGACAGCTCGTATCGACACGCCGTGTTCTGCCCGCCGGTCCGTCTCTGCCACCAGAACTGACTGAATAACTGCGGCCCCGCTGCCTGCTACTGGCTGCCTCCAGAGCGTCACACGCTAAGGCGCGAAATCACTTTGTAGCAACCTCAGGTTATGACCATAGCACAGTGTATCGGGTACTTCGATACTTAATTAGGCCGTGTACTGGATCCCGCAATAGTGTTTGTCATTTATTGGGAACTTCAATAGAAGTCTGAATGCTGAAAAGTTGACAAAAACCCGTAAACGATTAAATACGCTTCACAATACTATCTTTGATATTTACACTTCTATAGTTTTATAATATTCAGTCTAAACTCTCGAAGATTAATAGAGAGAGAAAGTTTCTGACGAACAGTAATGGCAACCGTCTTTGCGAGATCTTCAAAACTTTGGAAGAATGAGACCCGTCTCCAAGTCGGCGGCATACTCACCGACGATGGCTATCCTGCTTAGTGAAGAATCGCGATTCATTACTGACCACAAAGCGACACCACTCACCAGTAGTCCATGATTCCCCGTAATGACACCACTCCCAATGCAGCAGTCTATGTTGTGAAGTTAACGGCAGCCTAAGCATGACACGGGGACATCAAAATCTGGCTGCTGCTAGTCCACGACATACTCGTAGAATGTTGCAAGAGGTCCATCACTTGTTTTCGGATGGCAGGTGCGGATGTGAAGTGATTAGGATGGGGTTGGTGCCCAATACGGCGGTCGTCCCTTGTGGGGATGCCAGGTGGTAGGCCATCAGAACGTCGACTACGATTACACCTAACCACACTTTTCCAAGCAGTTTCACATTGTTCCATTATGACATTCGAATTCCCCACAGATCTAGATAATGCACGAAGTGACCACCAGACCAAATGGACACCTGCAAAGAGGCCTTCTTTCAAACTCACGCTACAGTGGCCGTCACGAAATTAGACACCTCAAGGGCCGGCCGTTGTGGTGAGCGGTTCTAGGCGCTTCAGTCTGGGACCGCACGGCCGCTACGGTCACAGGTTCGAATCCTGCCACGGACATGGATGTGTGTGATGTCCTTAGGTCAGTTAGGTTTAAGTAGTTCTAAATTATAGGGGACTGATGACCTCAGATATTTAGTCCCATAGTGTTCAGAGCCATCTGAACTATTTGAACACCTCAAGGTCACGCCTGCTGTTTGCACTCCTCATGTGGGAAGCACTGTGATTCGCCGTTTCATAGCTCTGTTGCCACACTGTAGACAGTGTGGTAGGCCAACCGCAGCGCTCAGTGTTTCCGTGTGATATCATGTTCTCTGGAAACGTGCATCGGCATAAGTTTGGCAACGAGCGAAACGCAGAAGCATGGGCCGCTGTAGAAGGCGGAAAGACATTTGAAAACAATCTGAAAATGTCGTATCGAAGGCTCTAAGGACTTTTACTTTTCTCGCTAACGATGAAGAAAACATGAATAATATAACTTTTGGGAAAGTTCATAATATGACGACGAAACTTTGTGGTATTTCGCAATCGACACTATTCCATATTAAAAGTGCCGTAATATCGGAGGAAACACTGGATGTGGTCATGTTATGATTCTCTAAGAAAGGCGAGTAAACGGAAACGGAATTCTACGGAACTTGACGATTGTGACAAAAAGATTTGTGCATAGAACTGTACTTAGACACTACGGCCGATAAGAGCATCCGACGACTAGAAAAATGCATTGTGATCATGCTGAAATCTCTTTTTCTCACTCAGAGACCTCCGTTCTTTTTATTCTCCGCTCACCTGCTGTTTCATTCGGAAAGTGAAATTGCGTACGAAAATTTTTAATGGGATGAAGCAATACTGCAGATCATCATCATCATCATCATCATCATCATCATCATCATCATCATCATCATTTAAGACATTATGCCTTTCAGCGTTCAGTCTGGAGCATAGCCCCCCTTATACAGTTCCTCCATGATCCCCTATTCAGTGCTAACATTGGTGCCTCTTCTGATATTGATGCAAGAACAAAATACATGTACAATGACCTTGTTACATGCTAAGGGCAATAGGATATTAGTATATTTCGATAGAACTTGGCTTTCACCGAACAATATGCAGAAATGTATTTTGCTCAACTACAACGGAAGTTGTTGTTTTTGTGGTCTTCAGTCCTGAGACTGGTTTGATGCAGCTCTCCATGCTACTCTATCCTGTGCAAGCTTCTTCATCTCCCAGTACCTACTGCAACCTACATCCTTCTGAATCTGCTTAGTGTATTCATGTGTAGTAGTGAGCTGAATGTACCTACAGTTACTTTTGAATAGCGTGTATCGGCAATCTGAATGACGAAAGGTCAGCAAGAGCTGCATATAAAAAGGTTTCGGGAGGCAGTGAAAATTTTCGTTCGGGCTGCCGAACAAATATCCTGGCGCCGGCGTACAAGTACTGGCGCGCTGCCGCGCACAGTCTCTCCTGCAAAATGAAATGCTTTCATAGGTAACACGATACAGTAATGATGTCTCAAGTGTTACTGAAATTAATTTTATAGTGTTGTTAGCAGCATTCACGTTGCAAGTTTCTGCAAGGTTCAACAGAACGCAAATTCATCAGTGACGACATTTTTCGTTAGACAGGTCGAATAGTTTCGTAGATCTTACGGTATTTTATTTTTTATCTGGAAAACTTTTCACGATGAAATATGTACCCCATGCAGCTGTAAATTTTCAGAATGTTCAGAATGTTCATAAATTTTTTTCCACATTAAATGTGTCAGAGGTTGTGTTTTATCAACAGGTTGAAATAAAAATTTATTTCTTCTCAAAATTTTTATAATGTTAGCTTTTAATTTTCTCGTAGCAGAGGGCAAGAATTTTCTTTTAGAAAGTTCTCCATCATATTTTAGATTAAAAATAAAGATGTGGTATACTTTTTTCGGAATTCTTACTAACATTTGAAATTATCACTAACTGGCAGTCCTGTAACATATGGAGATGACGTTAAGGTGCCTAGTTTCATGACGGCCCCTGTAGTATCGGTATCACCGTGTCCTTGACAGTGGTCACTCAAAATCTCACACCATTCGCGTCAGGCTTCGTAACAATATTAAACACAAATAAAGCTAGTGCCCTCTGCCGGTAGTTCTATCTGTCACATAAAATAGCCACTCTAGAAATATTTACACACAGTCACATGTTGTGAATGTGTAGAAAGTTACACTGAGGTCTGACCACGACATCTTGATGTTTCTTTTTGTCAGGCAGTGAATATGAAAACTATTCGGTCACATGATAGTTCCCAGGATACCACCAATGAATGGCTGACTTGCATTAACATTATGCGCAACCAAGCCCGCCGGGCCGTGACTCTTCATACAACTTGAAAAAGTTTCACACCACTGACTCAAGTTGCGACGGAGGATACACACTTCTAAGCTTCTTGAAGCATAAAACACTGTATTTCTCTGCTATAAGAATTAGTTTCAAGCATTCGCAACTAGCTGCTATTTTTTGAGGTCTAACTTCATTTTTTACAATTTTTACCAAGAACGATTTTTTCATAAATAACTACATGAATTGGAAAAGTCCTGCGTTACAGGTAGCACAAGCGACAAAGTCATTAAAATATACACTAAAGAGCAAAGTAAACTGGCACACCTGCCTAATATCGTGTTGGGCCCCCGCGAGCACGCAGAAGTTCAAATATTTCAAATGGCTCTGAGCACTATGGGACTTAACATCTGAGGTCCTAAAGAACTTAGATCTACTTAAACCTAACTAACCTAAGGACATCACACACATCCATGCCCGAGGCAGGATTCGAACCTGCGACCGTAGCGGTCGCGCGGTTCCAGAATGAAATGCCTAGAACTGCTCGGCCACAACGGCCGGCATCACGCAGAAGTGCTGCAACACGACGTGGCATGGAATCGACTAATACCTTTAGTAGCGCTAGAGAGATTTGAAACCATGAATTCTGCAGAGCTGTCCATAAATCCGTTAGAGTACGAGGAGGTGGAGATCTCTTCTGAACAGCACGTTCCAAGGCACACCAGATATGCCCAACACTGTTCATTTCTTTGGAGTTTGGTGTCCAGCGAAAGTGTTTAATATCAGAAAAGTGTTACTGTAGCCACTCTGTAGCAATTCTAGACGCTTGGCGTGTCACCTCTCAGAGTCGTATCTAGACGTATCAGGGATCCCATATCGCTCCAGCTGCACACGCTCCACACCATTACAGCGCCTCCACCAGCTTAAACAGTCCCCTGCTGACATGCAGGGTCAGTGGATTTATGAGGTTGTATCCACACACGTACACTTCCATCCACTCGATACAATTTGAAAGCAGACTCGTCCGACCAGGCAACAAGTTTCCAACGATAAACAGTCCAATGTCGGTGTTGACGGGCCTAGACGAGGCGTCAAGCTTTGTGTCGTCCTGTCATCAAGGGTACACGAGTGGGCCTTCGGCTCCAAAAGTCATACCGATGATGTTTAGTTGCCTCGTTTGCACGCTGACACTCCTTCATAGCCGACCATTGAAATCTGCAGCAATTTGCCGAATGGTTGCACTCTGTTACGTCGAACGTTTCTCTTCAGTCGTTGTTGGTCCCGTTATTGCAGGTTTTTTTTCGGCCGCAGCGATTTCGGAGTTTTGATGTTTTACCGGGTTCCTGATATTCAAGATTAACTCGTGAAATTGTCGTACAGGAAAATCTAGACTTCGCCGCCACCTCGGAGATGCAATGTCCCATCGCTTGGGCACCGACTAAAACACTTCTTCAAACTCACATAAATCTTGATAACTGCCATTATAGCAGCAGTACCCGATCTAAGAACTGAGTCAGACACTTATTGCCGTATATAGGCCGCTTTGATACCTCTCTCTGACATGTTGCGACGTTCTGCCTGTATAGTTGGCAACCCATATGGCAAAACAACGTCGCCATGTTGCCTACGTGACACGCAACTGATCTGCACCAGAACACAGTTTTGCAGCAGTTACGCTAGCTGCCCTAAAAGTGATAGCAGGGGTCACGGACCAGAAGAGACCTAACATCTATTAGCATCCGTGACCCACGTGACCTAAAAATGTTCTTGCTATATCCTGCCGTGCGACAGTATTTAGCCTGCACACTGTCTTGCAGGGTGAATTCACGTCGAGCGAGAGCTACTAACGGACATCCACTCCATTGAGGCACCGCTGCCTGCTGCCGACCAGGTGCCTCCTTGGCGAACGTCGCCTGGCCTCTGCAACTCCGCCGACAGTACTTTGGTAGAACATTAACTGTACTCTGTTTTCCAAAGGTTCGATAAGGATGTGCATGAACTGAAAGGAAACTGTTGTGGAATTTCTTTCCATGCGCAGCAGTATAGCTTTGTAAATATTAGTTTTGCAGAAAACTTGACAGATTACGAGATTTTGAGTTGTTGAACAAAGGCATTCTGGCTGTCAGTCATTTTTGAGTGTTGCGTTTGTTTTTGTTTTTTCGTTGGTGGAAACCAGCATACTATTTTCTACTCAGTTCCTATACTAGTGGAAAATTTGTGACTTCAGTTGGGTCTACAGTAATTTACAAATGCGCCGATAGGGCTGGTTAGAATATTGAGAGTGCCTTCCTGAAACAAGTATTTAGGGTGTTCAATGGCTGACACCTTGGATATGAACTCAAAGATTGTGCTCATCCTGCAAGACATGCAGCAGGCATTTCAAGTCATGATGGTGAGGGTGGCCTCACTGTCGGCAGCAAAGCTGGAGGTCTCCAATCGAGAAATTTCACATGGTGAAAAACATTTACACTTCAGCAGACTGCAAACTCGAACCGTGCACCAGAAACATCAAGCAGATGGAGCCACACGTTTTCGTTCACGGTATCTCTAGTATGAACCGCAGCACACATTCTTGTAAGCTCATGCTGAACCGTAATCAATGAGCTGGTACAAAAACTGAACCGGGAGACTGAACCCCCACACTGTTCCTTAAGACCACCTCCAGTAAAGCTTGTTTGATTATTTGGATTCACAAGTGCGTGTCGCAGCCGTCCATCATAATTTCTTCACCTGCCACGAACGCTCTGGAGTCTCTGACAGGGAATGGACTGCCTGGTTGCTGGGCATCTCACGGGGCTGTCGTTTCATGCCCTAAAATATGTCCAGTCAAAGATCTTTTGTGACTGCCTCAGTGAGGGACGTGATGTTGGTGCACTGCTCAAATGACATATCCCGCACACACTTGTTAACATTGAAGGACCCCTCTCTAGAGCCATGTTGGCCACTCAAAGGGTTTTCGAGCATTCGGTATGTCAGCAGCCTCAGGTTTTTGTTGCTAGGCGCACCTGTCATTCCCCACACATATCTGGATGGACTGAAAATTGAGTCATAGTGACCAGTTATCCAATTGCCTACCCCAGCAACTGCCTTCCTGTAGCCAGCGTTTTGTGTCACACCCTTGTCATCAATGCCGTTATCGACGGGTGAAATGTATGGAATGTGAAAAATCAGGTCACAGGGCAGAAGTATGCTAGTCCAACAAAATTTCGGTGTACTACAAGTGCATCAACCCACAGTATGGTGAAACCATGGCCAGAGGTGAGCCTTTTGTCACTGTCGCCTTTTACCCCCGACCATGAAGAGTCTTCCCCCGACAATCTTCACTGTTAATGTGCCTCTCTCCTTGGGAATTGATATCGGTTCTTCCACTACGTTCATTGACTGGTTCTCCTACCAGGAGGTAGGCCCCTCACCTCTTCCTGCCCATGGATTTTCAGATATGGTCGTACAGTAATGGCATCATCTGTTTGTCATGTCTATTCACAGCAATATGCCACCTACTCCATTGAGGCGTGTATCCTAGTGGCAGCCTTCCCAGAAGCTGTAAAGTTCTTGCCGATGGATCTGTTCGGAGCGTTGGGCTTAGAGACCCGTGATTCCACGGCTACCGCTCATTCCCTTGGCGTCTCAGGTGTCCTGAACGATCGTTTTACTTCGGTGTCTTCGCCACCCGACATAGGCGTCAAAGGTTTTGAGTCCCTTATCACTCTGTTCCCATCTGCTGTCCCCAGGTTTATCAGAGATGCCCTTCTTGATGAGCTTTGAACTCCAGATTTTGTAATAAAAGGCGTCCTTACCCCAGTCTCTAATAGTTAGTGGTCGACGCCTATCGTCCTCATAGAGAAGCCAAATGGCGCGAGGCGCGTTCTGAATCTGTGGTTACTTCTCAGACACAATCAACTCCCAGCTGTTGGTCGACTCCCACCTTACCCTAACCTCAATGAAATATTTATCTCCTTAGCTGGTAGT
This sequence comes from Schistocerca cancellata, assembly GCF_023864275.1. Taxonomy (NCBI): domain Eukaryota; kingdom Metazoa; phylum Arthropoda; class Insecta; order Orthoptera; family Acrididae; genus Schistocerca; species Schistocerca cancellata. The sequence continues at coordinate 886,643,511 of NC_064627.1, read as the reverse complement.
ATTATTTTAGCAAAGATTGGTCTCAAGGATGCAAATCTCCATCTCCTCTTGGATGCAGAATCCCAACAGACCTGGTCATCAACATGCGCTTCAGGCTCTGTCAATGTAACCACAACACAGTGCTGATTCATTTATTTACCTACAACATGCTCCATTACGTTAATTGTAATACTAATGACATCAACTTTGTGTGTAGGCGCGCGCGGGCGCGCTCGCGCGCGCGCGCGTGTGTGTGTGTGTGTGTGTGTGTGTGTGTGTGTGTGTGTGTGTGTGTGTGCGTGAAATTTAGTGTTAGTGTTTTAGAATGATGATGTTGTTGATTATGATGATGGTCACAGGATGGAGAGGGTGAAAACCAGTGTCTTCACGCGGCCTACTCCTCGCCAATAGCACCGAGGTGGTGGTGTGGCGGGAGGGGGGGGGGGGACGGCAAATTTTATGTCGCAATCAGACAGACGGATCATCACGAACTGTGTCACATGTCCTCATGAAGAGACACTGCGGAGAGGTCTGGTGATTCAACCCGAACATTGGCTCAAATTCTGGTGATCAGAACGTTACATGTCCTCCCTGTTCCTCTTGTCGACCAAATACTGATATTGAACATTTCTTCCACCGTCAGGATTCGAGCCGCCTTATGCTTCGATCGAGCAACACCTTACAACGGAGGCGGTTGAACTAGATGCTGTTGAGAGTTTCAGAGATAGCGTTGGAAAACTTAACAGCGGCAAGGAATACAGTAGAAGACGTAGGGGGAGCTTTGAGAGACGAATCTGAGAAGGCAACTGAGGATCAAATAGAGAAGAAGACAAGGCCAATTAGAAATCCTTGGATAACACAGGACACACTGAATGTAATTGCTGAAATAAGCAAATGTAAAAATGCAAAAAAATGAGGCTGGTGAGAAGGAATATAGACATCTACAACGTAAGACTGAAGGGGTGTGGGAAATGGCCAGAGTATGGATGTAAGGAGGTAGAGTAGAAAGGACATACAGATACCACCTACAGAGAAATTAAGGAAACCTTTGGGGAGAAGCGAAGCAGTAGTAAGGATATCAAGAAATCTGTTGGAAAACAAGTAATAAGGAAAGAAGTGAAAGTTGAAAGGTTGAAGGGGTATACAGAGGGTCTATACAAGGCAGACGAACTTGAAGGCAATATTATAGAAATAGAAGAGCACGTAGATGAACATGAGGTGGGTGCTATGACTTTGAGAGAAGAATTTGACAGAGAACTGGAAGACCTAGTAGAAACAAGACTCTGGGAGTACACTACATTCAGTTAGAACTATTACAGAAATGTCAGTTTAATAACTCATGTCTGCAGAGTACTAAATCGAATTCCTTAAGGAAAATGGAAAAAAACGGGTAGACGCCGATCTTGGAGAAGATCAGTTTTGATTCAGGAGAAACGTAGAAACATGAGAGGAAATACTCACCCTACGACTTATGTTAGAAAGTAGGTTAAGGATAAGCAAACCTATGTTTATAGTTGCTCTATCTGCGAGTGTAAAAGGAAAGAAAATGACTAATTTGACCCACACATAAAGATACAGGATATCAACACGAGATAACTGTAAAAAATTATTGAAGGTATATCCGCGTGAGGTAGACACATTGTGTGCTCATACGGTACTTCATATTTTTGTGGTGGTGTAACGTGGATTCTAGAAGAGGATTTCAAAACACGTTGGGGGGGGGGGGGAGTGTCCACACTCCCCTCCTCTTCTTTCACCTTCGGCAGCCCACCCATGCAGTACTTCGTGCTCGGGCATTTGGCGGCTGCAGTGGGCTGGAGCGAGTGACAGACAACTCCTGCACACGAAAGTTTAAAATCTGTACTCACAGGCCATAACCGCGTACTATCAGAATTATGATCCAAAATTCAGCGCCGGTCGATGGGTGAGGCTCATATATTGCAAGAGTATTTCTTTTCACGCCGTACAATATGTGGACAACAAGGTGATGTTTACTTGTAATATGAACATTTCATATCGCCCGAAGTTCAATTTAAAGACTTTTTTGTATCAGGAGTCATACACGGAACTGTTTTGCTTCATTAGAAATGCACGTAATGCTCCAGTGACGGTCGTAGAACCGTGGAGAGGTAATCAGTGCGCAAACCATTTTGCGGTGCAGACGGGTCTGTATGTGGCGTTACTCGTGGCTGTGACCGCAGGTGATCTGAATCCGCCAGGCCCCGCCGTGATCTCTCGCCAGCCGCCGCCTGCTCGCTGCCATTAGCAGTGTGTGTGTATGTGTGTGTGTGTGTGTGTGTGTGTGTGTATGTGTGTCTGTGCCACTGGCGCCCTCTGTTGTGGTTGTCGTAACGGCGAGCTGCTGCCGGCTCCTCTCCCCTGCAACAAGATACGGCCAGCCAGCCTCACACGCTACCGACTGTATGTTCACTTGCATTGCAGAGTAGTCTCTTGATTAGTCGATGTGAAGTGAAATCGGTAATTTCTCCTCAGCAAAACTCTTCATCTCAGCATACCCGCTGCGGCCTACACCATTCTGACCCTGCACACTGTAGTCATATCTTGGTCTGCCTCTGCATCTTTTATCCTACTCGCTTCATTCCATGAGCAAACTGACTACTCCTTCTTGGCTCAGGATGCGTCCTATGAAATGATCCATTAGTTTTGCCTAATTATGACGTCAATTGCTTTTCTATCCATTTCGAAACAGTACTTCGACCTAACCTCTCTATTATGTCCCATAGATATTGGATGGAATACTTGTCGGGCGATGCCAAATTATTTGCTCGAATCGTTCAAAATGTTCTTCAAAGCAGTCACGAACACATGTAGCCTGGTGACATGCCGCATTGTCGTCCATGAAAATTCCGTCTTTGTTTCGCAACGTGACCTCCATGGATGGCTACAAATGGTCTCCAAGGAGTCCAATATCCAGAGGGCACATCCACTGCACGTGAACATGAGCCACCACCAGCTTGCACAGTACCTTGGTGACAACATAGGTCCATTGCTTCGTAGGGTATGCGCCCCCTCGTACCGTAACATCAGCTCTTATCAACTGAAATCGGGGCTTATCTGGACCGGCCACAGTTTTCCAGTCACCAGGGGTCCAACCAATGTAGTCAATAGCCCAAGAGAGGTGCTGCAGGCGATGTCGTGGTGTTAACAGATGTACTGGAGCTGGTAGTGTGCTGCCATAGCTTACGAACTATATTCGATGTTAACAAGTTTAAGAATGCTTTTCTTGCTGTTAATGGGCTAGGAATAAGATCCTCTCTACTTCGACCATTATCAGTTATTTTGTTGCCCAAACAGCAAAATTCATCTACTACTTTAAGTATCTCGTTTCCTAACCTGAGTGCATCAGCATCACCTAATAGTACAAGTGGACTACACTGCATTATTCTTTTTTTGGTTTTGTTGATGTTTACCTTATATCCTCCTTTGAAGGCGCTGTCCATTCCGTTCCACTGCTCTCAAAGCTTTCCTTTCTTCTTCCTCAACTTAAGTTCCTACTATTAATTTTTCTTGGGTTTTCTTTGCTCCTTGTTAAATGTACAGATTCGGTAACATCGGGGATAGTCTACAACCCCGTCTCACCACCTTCTGAACTACTGTCTGCCTTTCATGCACCTCAACTCTTATAATTGCCATCTGGTTTCTCTTCAAGCCTTCAAGCCTTTCGCTCCCTGAATTTTACCGCTGCTATGTTAAGAAATTCAAAGAGAATTTTAGAGTCCACACTGTCAAAAGCTTTCCTTAAGTCTACAAATAGTATAAACGTACTTTTGTCTTTCCTTACCCTACCTTCTAAGATAAGTCGTAGCGTCAGTATTGACTCGCGAGTTCCTACATTTCTGATCTTCCCCGAAGTCTGCTTCTACCAGTTTTCCCATTCTTCTCTAAAGAAGTCGTGTTATTATTTTGCAACCAAGACTTATTAGACTGATAGTTCGGAAAAAATTACAGTAAGACAGTAAATCATTCAAGCCCCTCCGTGAAACTATCATTAAACTGCGACTATTTCGTTTAGGATATTTGCAAGTAACTCGTAATGGGAAGTCTAACAAAGGGAATGCTACATTCCACTGGGCGCCTTCTGTTCCGGTTTTCTATGGGCGAAAAATATATTCTTTAATGTTTAATATTCTAAAGACTTATATTTCTTTGAGGATATAAAAAGCACAGTTTGAGTATTATCTTGTAACTAGTACATACCGTGCGACTCGTGGCATTCTCCAGTGTGTCAGTACCATACAGGCAAATATGTGTACACTACCGTACGCGCTCCCTAAATGTTAGTGCCAGCCATTGAAGATTCCTTCCCAGCCGTCTTACTCCTCTCTGTTCCAAGTTTCTGTTACTGTGCACGCGCCGGTGGATTACTTCCAACAGTCCCAAGTTTCTAGCTAACGGCTTGTTTATAAACAAATGCAAGTTTTATTGTAAATGTTGAGGATACTTGGAGAAACAGCGAGCTACACTTATGTTTGCCTCCCGTGGACAATCTTCAAGCGAAGCTGTTTCCCTATGCTAACACTGAGCCATCGACAACGAGGCCTACTGGGATACATCGTCCTTCCTGGCGCATCTGCCTTGTCTGCAGCCCAGACTTCAAGGAAGATGGACCGCCCAGGTAAACACTGAAGCGGTTTCTGTGATATGTCGGATCGGCGCGCCTCAGTGGCTGTGTCATTAGTTTCAAGGGACGTGAAGCTAAGAATACTGTACCACCGAAGAACGCATTGAGGTTCTGATTTGCTTCATTAAAAGAGGTTCCTTCTTGATTAATATAGTTTAGTTTTCATGATAGGGAATTTCGTTGAATATCTTCCTGTTTGGAATTTCTCTCCGTCATTATCAATAATTTGAACATTTAGCACTGACGTAGACTTTCTTCACTGTACTAACAAAAGCTAATCCGATGCTCTTTTCTCTCAAGACTGCGACTCTCAAGATCAGTAACGATTTATACATATTGTTCAATGCATGTTTTGACGACGTCAATATAGCATTTTATGCAATACCTACTGCTAAAACGGATCAATCCTTTGGATAAGTTTTCTTCTGTTCATGTTCAAATGTTCAAATATGTGTGAATTCCTAAGCGACCAAACTGCAGAGGTCATCGGCCCTTGTACATACACACTGCTTAAACTAACTTATGCTAAGAACAACACACACACCCAAACTCGAGGGAGGACTCGAACCTTCGGCGGGAGGGGCCGCTAATACAATCCGTGCCATGGCGCCTCAAACCGTTCGGCCACTACGCGCGATCTGTTGTTCATGTTGTTGCTGATAATTGTAGTGAGTCCCCTTTACATAACGCATAGAAGGTTTATAGTCACATTACTTTCCATGTCTTATTTGTAACTTCATGTGAGATTAAAAATCAGCTAAATTCCTTCTTCGAATAACTCTCTTATTTTGCTTACATTCTCTAAAAAAATAGGAAGTCTCTTTTGTATAACTGTTCTTCCGGTTCATAAACTATCACTTCCACTGAAGCACAATAATCTCCAGATGTCTTTTTTCACAATCCTTATAGTTCTATACATATCCCCTATAATTTGTTTCGGAAAATTATTATTCATATCATTAGCTTTACAAATACTTAAGGAGATCTTGAAAAATTGCGTTGGCGTGTATCTGTTGTTAATTACCGTGCAGTGTGCAGTCATCCACCATGGAATTTTTTCCATTTACTAACTAAATTGTGTCACTGGTTTGTTACTGTGAGGTGTGGGATTTCACCAGATAGGACTGATGGACATTGGTAAATTTCAAATCAGGGCAGCTTGTGAGGCGGCGGGTGGAATTAATTGGTTTATAAATGTAGAATGTAAAGTAGAAAAGAAGCATTCCCAGCCGATTAACCATATGTGGGGCGGCGGGTGGAATCAATTGTTATAAAAATGTTCCTATTATTTATTCAGTCTTTTGCCGTTCTCAACACTGGCTCTTTAACTACAATAATGGCAACCAGAAAGTGATTAGCAAAACGTGAAGCCTGTAATTAGAATTCCTAGTGCCCACTTTATCTGAGAAATACAGTTATAGCTACAGCTTATAGCTCTGAGGAATTAGGAGATTGTCTGGGATTCATAATCAAAAACGATTCTCTCTAAAATGTTCACTATATTCTGAAAGTCACAGACCAAAAGAATCCACGCAATCCAACTACCAGAGCAGTTCAGAGTCTAATGCGCTGATGCAACTATAACTGTTAAAATTAAATGTTTAAGTGAATGTTCGCCATCATTTGATGATAATGTTCATCAAACGCCACGCTAAATAACGGTAGAATGTCTGTCCCGCGGCGGCACGTGAAAATACGACATACGCACACTGAAGATAGATCATTAAAGTCATCCCAGAATTCATGGTTACGCGTAATCCCTAGTAACTTATTACGGCATCCGAGGCTGTTTATAGCAATGATACCGACGCGACGCGACTCCCGGCACAGGTGGTGTGCTAATCAGCGTCTGGAGAGAACTGGGGCCTTCTTCTCTCGCGCCGCATTCTTATATATAAAGCCGCGGTGCGGACGGCTAAGGGAACGCTTGATTAATTCCGCTCTCCCGACTAGCCGCTGGGTTAGTAATGCACCACTTTAAGTTTACGGAATAAATCATTGCTTCCTTTGCTGATGGCCGATGAAGCTCTCGATTTAAATGTGCAATCAGCACACAAGTAAGTAATCATAATAAAAGTCTGACGTGGCTAAGTCAAATATTTTGGGCGAGAGAATTAATTTAATTACACTACACGCAGTAGACGAGCTCTGAACTTGCTCTTTGGAGCTACGCTATAGCTACAGTTTTATAGTTGTTCTGTTGAAATTTCTCACATCTTTATGATTATAGCGGTTCTCCCTTCTACTTAAATTTAAACATCCTAGCTTTATTTATTAGCCTACTTAATCTATCTTGCTTCCTTAATTTCTAAGACAAAAACCCGAAAATCATGAATTTCAACAAAAATTTCAATTTGTGAGATCCAGAATACTGTTTCTACTAAATTATTATGCAAAAGGGATCTAATTACAAGTTTTTAAGTTTCTAGCTCTTTTCTGTTGCGCCAATGATTTTTACAGAAAAACGTCCACATTTCGAAAATGGTTAAAGTTATTGAACTGACATTCAACACATATTGATTTAGTATTACTACTTACATGCTAGAAACGTTTCAGGTTATTTACTTGATTTTTATAGTATTGCGCAACATTTATGACGTCAGAGCTAGTTACAGCGGACTAGGCTGGCACACAATGGAGAGACTGATGTGAATTTTATACGGCGTGAGTAGGCTGCTTCCCTACAAGCTCGTACCATATTATTGTGTAATAGTGGAGAGAATGTCACGTACATAATAGGCGGCGAGTTATGATGACCATCATAAAAAAACCGTTGTTTTGATGCAGGATCTTTTCACAACACTTCCATAGCCAACCTTCTGCTCAGAATAATAAAATATAAGAAGAAATGAGCTTCATACTTCTAATAAGGGGAATCTAAGCTCACACGGAAAGTTGTATGTGGTCGCTTTTGCCAAGTTCTCGTCGAGTGTGGTACGGTAGAGAACTAACTTGAATGTGGTTCAATGAACATGAAACGTCCCCATAGAAAAATTATAAATGACTGTGCTTAAACTGACACACAATGTAACATCCCCTTAGAAAAATGTATGATTGACTGTGCTGATAAACCTCTAACATTATTTGCTTTTCAAACAGCTGAGCAAAACTGAACGTACTCAGACATTACTCTTTGTACTTTATCTGATCAACACTAAACTGACACACATTATTTTTAGCGCTACGCAATCTGACTTTTAATAATCCCTACAAAAGAATGGCCCTGACTAACAGTAACCTATACCTTACCTCAAAAAAATCTTCGTTACTCAAACTACTGCAATACAGCGAGTGCCAATACTGCCAGCTAAATAAAAGATTCTAACTACTGAAGGCACTATCTACTGATAGGTATAGTTAGCAAATGAAAGATTTTGTTAAAGAACAAACAATGTATTTACCTTAACAGTGTTCAAAAGCCAAAATATATATCAGTTCATGACATCGAGTCTTACAAATTTACTGTCTCTGATGGACACACGTCCAGACCGTCCGCTCTCAAAACTCTGCCATCTCTCTCCCCACATCCACCACTGCTGGCGGCTCACCTCCAACTGCGCAACGCTACGCGCTGTTAACAGCCAACTGCCCAACACTACAGTAGCAAATTCCAACAATGCAAACCAGCCACAGGCTGCACACAGCACAGTCAGTGATTTTCATATAGAGCGCTACATGGCGTTACCAACATAAAAACCTAAACAGCCTACTTACAAACTGTCTGCCGACCACTTGATTGTGAATTGAAGAGCAGCCAGGTTGATGCAGATGCATAGGCACAATGTCATTTGGCAGCAGACAAGTCTGTAAACTATGACCACATGTTTTCAACACGGAAGGTGTACGATAACTGAAGAAAACTTCATAAGTCAAGATTGCTAAGAAATGCATTTTATTTGATGACCGGTTCCGACACAGTTATACTGCCAGCATAAGATTGCAAGGGGATGAACAGATGTTGACAGGAAAAGTGGTGATACGTAACCTGACCGAGCTAGGTGGCAGAGCGGGTAGCACATTGGACTCGCATTCGGGAGGACGACGGTTCAAACCCGGCCATCCTGATTTTGGTTTCCCGTGATTTGCCGAAATCGTTTCAGGCAACTCCAGGATGGTTCCTTTCAAGGGCAGGTCCGTCTCTAGTGACCTCGTTGTCGACTGGACGTTAAACGCTAATGTCTCTATCCTCCTCCAGCTACTTGATGAACCTTATTGTTAAATGACTTATGGAATTATAACATACCTTATGATTTAAAATATTTACAAGACATCGACCATCCGCGTTGCACTTCTCACTACCATGACGATAACTACACATCGGCATAGCAAATGTAAAATAATCTATTGTACAAATTTAAGCGTAACCTGACAGAGAAGTGGTGCAAACACAGCTACTACCCTATAAATTCACCATATATCAACTAGATAGCACTGTCCCTGTTGGCTGAATTATCGTCTTCTCTACAGCATTAAACATACCTATATAATTCCATATAATTTGTAGTACACTATTAAGGACCATTTTATTTTCATTGTTATAGAATTTAACTCAGAGAAGTATATAAATTTTACGTTTATTTAATGTATATACCTTTGATAACTTTTTAGGATGAAATATGTGCGACATACGTGAGGGAAGAGTACCAAGGCTTGCAATATATTAAATGTAGACAGGCAGGATGTCGGTATCATGGTGTGCTCTACGTCGCAATTTACATCCTAACGTCCGTAGTTATGTTTCGAATTTTTCGTCATAATTACTAGTCAGTATATTTATCTGTTTATTTTAAAAAACAGTGCCATAGACACCATATTATAGACAGATCGCAATTAAAAAATAAAAGCCTTATATACTTTTAACCACGGAATTATGATGTTCATCTACATCGCATACGTCGCCCGACATCTAGGTAATCAATGGGAACAGGAGTAGGAGAACTTTCGTCATGATCTATTTCATAAAACGGAATTAGAATGAAGTTGACTTGGAATTGGTACAGAAAACAATGTAAATCTATATAATACATTCAAATAAAGGATAATTTTTTTCAGCAGCGTTATGTTGAAAAATTAGTGCACTGTCCTTTGTTACTGGATCTGAAAAACTGCTAAACGCGCTTTGAATATCTAAATGAATAATCTCCACAACTGGGATGTGCATTTGCACTGTGCAGTGACTTTCAGCAACACCGATGGACAATATGTTGTAAAATCTTTAAAGCTTAAGGTACGTTATAGTTCTGTAGGTTATGTAATTAGACAGTTTATCAAATTGCAATATAACGGTTATAAAATATTTTCCTATCAACTTCCGTTCATCCTCTTGTACATCCGATGATGGCAGCACAGCTCTGTCGAAACCGGTCATCCAATCAAATGCTTTAAAGTTCTCTTTAGTTATCACACATCACAAACAGATAGACAGTGTCATGAATATACAAAGAAAGAAACATGTTTAACTGTGGAACAGGATATATCTCCAGTTAAGTACAGCGATTTACATACATACAATACGCTATTACTTAAAATACTCTCTACTGGACGAGAGAGTGTTAGAGTGTTGTAGTAATTAAAACGTTATCACAAGGGATCAACTGCAGCTTTCGCGACACGGCGATCCATTCATCTCAGCGGAGTGGACGTCCCACACGCTGGGGGCCCGGAGCAACGTTGGCCTGTTATTAAACTTGTGTGACGCGCGCAGCGGGAGGCTGCGTTCTCATTAATTCGCTGAAAGAGGAGCGGGTAAAATATCAGACTTGCGAATTACTACGAAAATGTGTCTTCCTACAAAGGCTGACCAGCTGCTTTCAAATTAATAACGAAAACCACAGGTTCTCATGGTGACGAAAGGGAGTACCAATTTTACTTCATACAAGTCGATAAAACCGCCTGATTTGTGATTGTCCCGGCGACGTATAGATGTTCACATTTCACGCTAGAGGATTAAATACACATGCCTGCTCCCAAAAAACTATAGTGGGAATCTAACATTTCTTTACTGTGTTTCGCTCTTCTTTTGAGTCATCAGTCTTCAGACTGATTTGATGCGGCTCAAAGTAACACGTGCAACGTACGTCCTTAATAATTTTCTGGATTCGTTCTAACCTTTGTCTTTATCTATAGTTTTTATTTTCTACAGCCCTCTCTGGTACCATGAAAATTATATGGTGATGTCTTAACTGATGACCTACCGTTCTGTCCCTTTTACTTGTAAGTGTTTTTTCATACATTTCTTTCCTCGCCAACTTTCCGGAGAACCTCCTCATCCATTACCTGATCAGTTCTCGTAATTTTCGACATTCTACTGTAGCACTACATATCAAGTGCTCCGAATTTCTTCTTTTCCACTTTTTCGACAGTCCATATTTCACTAACAAACGATACTGTGGTCCAAACGTATCTTCTCAGAAATTTCTTTCTCAAATTGAGGCCTATGTTTAATATTAATAGATCTCTCTTGGTCAGCAATGTCTTTTGTCTTAGTTCTAGATTGCTGTTTATGTCGTCCTTGTTCGTCCGTCATGGGTTATTTTGTTGCCTAGGTAGCACAGTTATTCGCCAATCTTGATGTAAAGAGTATGAGACGAGTACGAAATTGAGACAGTCTTTCCAATCAAAATAAATGCACCAGTTGCATTTTTATTCTCCTTTTAACTGCCACGACCCATTCCGCCACCTGAAGACCGTTTTTAGTAGCTTTTTAAATAATACTGAAAAGTAAATTACAATGGAGTAATGTATATGATAAAGGAAACAAATACAAAGAAGAAAAAGAAAATAAGTACCGTTGCGTAACAGCTAGTCTACAACCATCATCAAGCCAACATTCTAAAATAAGTAATGCGATAAATAAATTTGTCCACAGTTTTTAGAAAATTATGTTTATAACCTGAACGTACATGTCTGTCACTGTGAGAGTACACATGCAGATCTGTGGAAAAATTGAAATGACGGTACTTAAACTGCAGAGGGGTGGGTTACTGTAGAGTGCCGGGAAATTGGACTAGTGGAATAGATATTAATATGGGAATAAGTACAATGCTTTAAATATAGAAAAAGAAAACGGAAACACTTGCCATATAAAACTTTTACAAAGATACGTAAGAGAAAGAAATGTAAATTGTAAGAATAAAAAACTAAGAATGAATAAGATGTTCAGAGAACCAAAAACAAAAGAAGAGTAAAATTTAGGAAGTCAGCGATGGCAAACAGGTGGTAAAAGGGGTAACACTCCTCAACACTTCCCCCAAACGTGTGTCATTTTGACGTCACACGCAGTATCGACGAGTGCATCATCTGCTATCGACTTTGCGATAAGGAAGATTACGAATGTTATTGCTTCTCGATTCAATCGCTGTAATTTAAACTGTTCTCTTTGATTCCTGCCTAATCACACATTCGGAAATAATCGCTGAGTATTTATTTCATCCTCCGTTCTCTGATCACACGTAAGTGAAAATAACATTAAATATTGCAGAATATATTTGTATTACACTCTTCATAAAAGCTCACAATATCTTAATAATACTAACACGAACAAAATTATTTACATGTGGTGAGAAGCGAACCTACATCTTTTGTCTCAGTATCTCACGATGTTACCCATTACACTTACACATTTTTCATGTAAAAACATCGTTACTTGTGATGTCGCATGCACAGCCGACGGTTCAACGTTTGTCACCGTCATACTCTGGCCTTTGTGCAACTTATTCTTCAACGATTAAACTTACTTACATCTTTATTTATCTATGTTTGTCTCGGGCTTTCCAAGCCTGTCCCTTTAATATGGAATACAGTCGATTCCGAAATACCACAAGGTTTTGTCGTCATTTTATGAACTTTCCCAAAAGTTATATTATTCCTGTTTTCTTCGTCGTTAGCGAGAAAAGTAAAAATTCTTAGAGCATTCGATACGATATTTTCAGGTTGTTTTCAAATGTCTTTCCCCTTTCTACAGCGGCCCTTTCTTCTGCGCTTCGCTCGCTACCAAACTCATGCCGATGCAAATTTCCAGAGAAGATGATATCACACGGAAATACTGACCGCTGCGGTTGGCCTACTACACTGTCTACAGTGTGGCTACAGAGCTATGAGGTGGCGAATCAGCGTGCTTCCCATCTGGGGAGTGCAAGCAGCAGGTGTGACCTTGAGGTGTTCAAATGGTTCAGATGGCTCTGAGCGCTATGGGACTTAACATCTGAGGTCATCAGTCCCCTAAAACTTAGAACTACTTAAACCTAACTGACCTAAGGATATCACACACATCCATGCCCTAAGAAGGATTAGAACCTGTGACCGTAGCGGTCACGCGGTTCCAGACTGTAACGTCTAGAACCGCTCGACCATCACGGCCGGCCTGTCTGCAGGTCGAAGCGTCCAGACGTACGGCAGTTCCCAGTACCTCAGCTGATTGCACTTACAAGGGATTTAACATATCATGAAAGGCAGACATTTTGAGGAAAACTTTTTAAGTGTGTGGTCGTTTAATCACCTATAACTATCAATATAATATTTGGTACGACAATGTAAATTAGGAAACAAAATTGGAAATTCGATAATAGTTCACGCAGATATATTTATTTCCATCACACTACCTTTCAAATGTAGTATACATCAAATAATATGACTAGTATTGGAAGAAATATAAATTAAAAATAGTTACACGTGAGCAGGACTCGATGCAGCGATCAACCGACTACGGAGCACTTTTTTTGGATTTTCTTTATAAATATATATGTAACTACCACCGAATCGTGCATTAAGGAAACAAAACAATCTCTAAACTTTCCGTCGCCTAGATAATATACACTCCTGGAAATTGAAATAAGAACACCGTGAATTCATTGTCCCAGGAAGGGGAAACTTTATTGACACATTCCTGGGGTCAGATACATCACATGATCACACTGACAGAACCACAGGCACATAGACACAGGCAACAGAGCATGCACAATGTCGGCACTAGTACAGTGTATATCCACCTTTCGCAGCAATGCAGGCTGCTATTCTCCCATGGAGACGATCGTAGAGATGCTGGATGTAGTCCTGTGGAACGGCTTGCCATGCCATTTCCACCTGGCGCCTCAGTTGGACCAGCGTTCGTGCTGGACGTGCAGACCGCGTGAGACGACGCTTCATCCAGTCCCAAACATGCTCAATGGGGGACAGATCCGGAGATCTTGCTGGCCAGGGTAGTTGACTTACACCTTCTAGAGCACGTTGGGTGGCACGGGATACATGCGGACGTGCATTGTCCTGTTGGAACAGCAAGTTCCCTTGCCGGTCTAGGAATGGTAGAACGATGGGTTCGATGACGGTTTGGATGTACCGTGCACTATTCAGTGTCCCCTCGACGATCACCAGTGGTGTACGGCCAGTGTAGGAGATCGCTGCCCACACCATGATGCCGGGTGTTGGCCCTGTGTGCCTCGGTCGTATGCAGTCCTCATTGTGGCGCTCACCTGCACGGCGCCAAACACGCATACGACCATCATTGGCACCAAGGCAGAAGCAACTCTCATCGCTGAAGACGACACGTCTCCATTCGTCCCTCCATTCACGCCTGTCGCGACACCACTGGAGGCGGGCTGCACGATGTTGGGGCGTGAGCGGAAGACGGCCTAACAGTGTGCGGGACCGTAGCCCAGCTTCATGGAGACGGTTGCGAATGGTCCTCGCCGATACCCCAGGAGCAACAGTGTCCCTAATTTGCTGGGAAGTGGCGGTGCGGTCCCCTACGGCACTGCGTAGGATCCTACGGTCTTGGCGTGCATCCGTGCGTCGCTGCGGTCCGGTCCCAGGTCGACGGGCACGTGCACCTTCCGCCGACCACTGGCGAAAACATCGATGTACTGTGGAGACCTCACGCCCCACGTGTTGAGCAATTCGGCGGTACGTCCACCCGGCCTCCCGCATGCCCACTATACGCCCTCGCTCAAAGTCCGTCAACTGCACATACGGTTCACGTCCACGCTGTCGCGGCATGCTACCAGTGTTAAAGACTGCGATGGAGCTCCGTATGCCACGGCAAACTGGCTGACACTGACGGCGGCGGTGCACAAATGCTGCGCAGTTAGCGCCATTCGACGGCCAACACCGCGGTTCCTGGTGTGTCCGCTGTGCCGTGCGTGTGATCATTGCTTGTACAGCCCTCTCGCAGTGTCCGGAGCAAGTATGGTGGGTCTGACACACCGGTGTCAATGTGTTCTTTTTTCCATTTCCAGGAGTGTATATGGGGAAACGGAAAACGTACTTCGTAGCACGATGCAGGACGGTGCAGCTACTGCTCTCCATAAGCTTCATCATCCAGGTATGTCAGCTCAGTCATCCGGTATTTCCTCCTACCTGTTGATGACACAGCTGCGAATAGGGTCGCTTATGCCACTTCCAAATTAATCATAAAAGTATTGCCTATGTGTTCTGTACAATTGTACAATGACATTCTTGTAGGTAGTTCGAAACGTCCAATACATCTTTAGATCAATCCGCGTGTCCACGGACCCACGTGACTGTGTTGGCTTTGGTTCACGGGAAACACAGTTTATCCGGAAAAACGTAGAAGTCAAGGTGCATTATGTGCCCTTGGAAAGTACACACCGAAAACTGTGCTCGTTCGTGCCTGGTACTCCGTATTTCGTACATAAAGCCGACTCCGCTCTGTGTATCTTGTGGAGGAGCGATCTGGTGATATGTTTACTGTGGACTGTGATGTAACATGTTGATCGGACAGGGGAATCCAGTGTGACGGTGTGTATCGGCCGCCGCACCACCTTCCAACGAACGTGGGGAATCTTGACCTCCACGACGTTTTGATGGACGCCATTGTTGTAGTACGCCACATTCGCTCGCACCCTCGCCTCTTTCGTCGGTGGTACTGAGATACGGACATTACTGAGTTCAAAGTTGTTGGTGGAGGTATATCTTGCGTCATCAGTGGGGGCGTAAGGGAGTGCGGAGCTAGACCCTCCAGCAGCAAATCCGTCAAACTTTCCGTGCGGTGGCGCTACAGCTAGATGTGCGAGTTGACAAACAGGGCCACCGCTCTGTCGTGGACGTGGACTGGACCACGACCTCTCCTGTCTGCGGGAAGGGCCAACGATTCATAACTGACTTCGAAGAGCATGACTGCTCTGACATGGACTCCAAATGCCTCTAATACACGTCGAGCCAACAGTAATCGTATTGGAAGTGCATGTGCTAGATGTGGGATGCTTTATGACAGGTCAGTATTGACGATGTGTATCCTTTGAAGATTGTCAAGGGTCCGCAGATGAAGGTTAGCGATAAGAACCAGAATATTTTGAAACAAGCGACTATAGTTAAGGGCCAGTATGCGCCATATTTTGTCGTGAAACTTTACTCCGAATCATCTGACAGTATCACTGAGCTGTAGAGTGTCGACACGTGCTGAGTTCAGCCCATCTGCTATGTTTATGGCGACCGCTTTGGTGACGTTGAGACAGCTGCCGGAAGCCACACCGTATATGGCAATCCATTCAAGTGCACTCTTAGATACTCACAGTTGTGGGGCACGAGAACAATGTCGTCTGCACATTCTGTACAGCGAAATTAGGCACCACATACTGTTAGTTCGGTGAGGCGTTAGTGGTGGCCAGAGGAGCGGTTCCAATGCCAGAGCATATAGTAAGGTCGACACCGACATGGATATCGGGAAGGGTTGCGTGAGACATCCGCTGACGAGCACCTTGGAGGTCGCTCCTCTGAGGATACGTATCCCGTCTCCAATGAAATTCTGATGGTACTGTACTTGATGGGGATCGAACGTCAGGTTCACGTAAACCAATTCATCAAAAGCTTGGCTACAACCTAATGATGCCAGCGCTCCTGGGATGCAGCGTACCCTCGCTAGGGCTATTATGTCACGTTATTGACAAAGTTCTCCATGGATGTTGTTGATACTCCATAGGGACCTGTTTTGGTGAGATGAGGTGAGGCAAGGTTGGTCGTATGCGGTGCGCTAAATCAGGTGAATAGCTTCATGTCGCAGTTGAAGGGTGTCAGCTGGTGGTAATCATGTATCGAGCGTACCTGTCGGTTTGTGAACCAATATAATCGCCGGCCGCGGTGGTCTAGTGGTTCTAGGCGCGCAGTCCGGAACCGCGGGGCTGCTACGGTCGCAGGTTCGAATCCTGCCTCGGGCATGGATGTGTGTGATGTCCTTAGGTTAGTTAGGTTTAAGTAATTCTAAGTTCTAGGGGACTGATGACCACAGAAGTTAAGTCCCATAGTGCTCAGAGCCATTTGAACCATTTTTGAACCAATATAATCACTCTGTAGTAACCACAACCAACTGCGGGAAAGCCTTGGGCTGCGGATCGGAGCCGCCAGGCGGGGAAGCCGCCGGCGGCGGAGCACGCACCACCGGGTAAACACAAGGACGAGTCGAACGACAGACCAACGACAACCGACCACGACCGACTATGACCGACACAACAAGGAAGAGCTAAACAACAGAGGGTTGTAGAAACCACAACACGAAACACGAACAGTAAATCCACACGGAACCAGAGCCAGGCAGACGTCAACAACGAGCAACGACAAGAACGCAGTACCGTCGAGATAGAATCTAAATCCAGAGCGAGTACCAGACTGGCAGGACTAGGTTTTTTTTTCTTTATTGTGATTTCATTCCCCTACCCCATATGGGCAGGGGAGGGCTGTCAATGGCACAATCCGCCGATAAGGAGATGACAAAGGGGAACATAAAACAGAGTAAGGGGAGAAACAGGAGGTAAAAATACACTGACATGTAGACGTTCATGGGGGACAGTTAAAAAAGTCACCAGAAAGTTAAAAAAACACAGTTGGCGATTCTTAAAACACAGAGAAGACACTGAATGCGCATGCACAGGTTAAAAGTTGGCCACAGTATTAAAAACATTCCGAAACAACACACTTAAAACCCACTTGGAGCACACACGACGAAGAATAAAACTACCGGGTGGGATCTGCCGAGGGAAAGGTCAGAGAGGATGAAAAAGGAGGGGAGAGCACGGGGCAGCTGGGGAAGCGGCGGGATGAGGAGAGGAGGGGCGACCGTGGGTTCACGAAGAGGCAGGAGACACATGGGGTGGGAGAGGAAAAGGGAAGACAGGGCAGGAGGGAGTGCAGAGACACTGAAAGGAGGCACAAGAGATGGAGGTGGAGTAGGAGGGGAAAGCCGCTTACAAGGAGGGAGGGGGAGGAGAGGGAGCCCTGAGGAGGAGGCAGAAAGAAGGGGTTAGAGTTGGTAGGAAGGGTAGATGTCAGGCCGAAGCTCATCATCCGGGAGGGGTAGACTGTGGAAGTTGTGTTGGGAAAGGAGATGGAGGGTGTGGTGATGGAGAAAGGGAGGTAAACAACGGCAAAGGCGCGGCAACTGGTTGTGGGTGGATAGGAAGTGAGACACCAGGGGGTGAGGGGGATCAAGGCGGCGGACAATATATAGTGTGCAGATGTGTTCAAGGAAAAGAGAAGGTGGGGAAGGCGATGAGGTCGTAGAGGATGCACATGGGGGACGGAAGGCGGATGTGGAATGCGAGGCGGAGTGCATGGCGTTCGAGGATTTGGAGGGCTTATGGAACTGGGGAGGGGCGGAAATCCAAGCGACACTGGCATAACAAAAGACGGGGTGGATCATGGTGTGAAGGATGGTGGAAGGATGCAGACCCCACATCCGGCCGGACAGGAGTTTCAGGCGGCAGAGGCGGTTGTCAGCTTTGTTTTGGATGGTAAGGAGATGGGGAGTCCAGGTGAGGTGGCGGTCGAGTGTGAGGCTAAGGTATTTGAGGGTAGGAGTGAGGTGGATAGGATGGCCATAAATGGTGAGGTAGAAATCATGGAGGTGGAAGGAGTGGGTGGTGCAGTCTATGATGATCGCCTAAGCGATGAATTGGTCAAGGTGGGTTTGAAGGGTCCGTTGAAGGGTAGGATAAAGGGCTAGGAAGGCGGTGTCATCAGCTAACTGGAGAAGATGAACAGGAGGGGGAGGTTTGGGCATATCAGCAGTGTACAGGAGATAGAGGAGATGGGGAAGGACAGAACCTTGGGGCACGCCGACAGAGGGGTAGAAAGTACAGGAGTTGGAATTGTGGATAGTCACATAGGAGGGACGATGGGAATGGAAGGAAGCAACGAGACGGACGAAATTGATGGGGAGAGCATAGGTCTGGAGTTTGAAGAGGAGCCCGGTATGCCAGACATGGTCATTGTCGTTCTGAAGATCAAGGGAAACAAAGACAGTGGAGTGACGGGAGTTAAGTTGGAGGGAAAGAAGATTGGTAAGGTTAAGGAGCTGGTCGTCAGCAGAGAAGGAAGGCCAGTAGCCACGTTGGGTAAGAGGAAGGAGGCGGTGTTGGCTAAGGTGGCGGTGAATACGGCGAGAGAGGATGGCCTCAAAGACCTTACTGAACATGGAGGTGAGGCAGATTGGACGATAGGAAGAGGTAGCAGAGGGGGAGTTTGTTAGGTTTAGGGAACAGCAGGACACGGGAAGTCTTCCACAGGTCAGGGTAAAATCCAGTGCAGAGGAGGACATTGTACAGGGTAGCAAGGACAGACAGGAACGATGGAGGGAATAACTTGAGGGGACGGTGATGCCATCATGACCAGGGTTGGTGTTGCATTTGGAGCGGAGGACGAGTGTGATGTCATGTGTGGTGATGGGAGTGTTGATGTCTGAGGGGGGTAACCGATCCAAGTACTGGAAGCTAGGGGCAAGTGGGGGGACAGAGGTGTCAGTGCGGTCAAGGATGGTGGGAAAGAGGGAGTAATCCAAATGGGGATTGTCAGGAATGGAGAAGACCTTGGATAGGTGGGAAGCAAAATGGTTAGCCTTACTGTGGTTGTCAGGAAAGGGTCGATCGTCATGGAGGATGGGGTAATGCGGGGTGGGATGGCTACCAGTAAGGCGGTGGAAGGCTGACCAGTACTTGGAGGAGTTGACAGGGAGGGTGGAGTTGAGGTGTGTGCATGTCTGGCGCCAGTCCCAGCGTTTCTTTGCTGTAAGGGGGTTCCGGATATGTCGCTGTAATTGCTGGTGGTGGGTGAGAGTATCCCGGTCATGAGTGTGGAGGAAGGAGCGGTAGAGCCTGTGGGATTCACGCAGAAGAAGGACGACAGGTAGAGGAAGCGTAGGGTGGTGAGGGTGTATGAGTTTGGTAGGGACATGAGCCTCCACAGCGTCAGTGATGGTCTTCTGAAGCAAGGAAGAGGCATGGGTGATGTCATCAGGGTGGAAAAAGGTGAGAGGGTGGCTTTCGACCTGTAAGGCAATGGATTCCTGGTAGGCATCCCAACTGGCATGGTGGTAGTCATGGACAGACATTGGAAGGGCAGTTGGGTGGGTGGCTGCAGTGGCGGGACGGGTAGAGGAGATGGTCACTACCGACGGGATCGAGGACATCAATGGCAATGCGACCAAGGAGGTTGGGGGAAGCGAGGATAACATCAGGGGTGGAGTTACTTTCAGGACGGGTGTGCTGTGGGAGAGGAACAAGGTCACCATGGAGAGTGGCAAGGAACTGATGCCACCACCGAAGGGTGGCAGGGTCACAGCTGTGGATGTTGAGGTCAGCGGCGATCACATAGTTGGAGAAGGTCCGATCAACATGGGAAAATAAGTCAAAGGGGAGAGGAGCTGCGGGGCGGATGTAGATAGTGGCACAGGTGATGGTGAGGGAGGGAAAAAAAATAGGCTGAGGAGAAGGTGTTCGGTTGGGTCATTGAGGAGGGGTTGTGGCTGGACCGGGAGATGCCTGAGGTGGCCTATAGCGACCCCGCCTTGAGCTAGGGGAAGGGGATTGTCAGTGCGGTGAAGGAGACCAGGGGAGATGCGGACTACATGGAGGGGTTGGAGGAAGGTTTCATTAAGGATGAAGGAGTCAACCTTGCGCTGGGAGAGGGTATGCATGAAGAGGTATTTTTTTGCAGGGAGGGAGCGAATGTTGAGGTATAGGAGACGATACTGTTCACGTGCCATGAGGTTGGGGGTGGGAAGAGTTCGGGAAGGGGAGAGAGGGGCTTAAACGAGGGTGTCTAGGCGGGTGAAGGTAAAGTGGGCCTGGTTGTGGGAGTTTGTGGCGTAGGTGTTTAAGTGGAAAACTCAGCGGGCGGCATGGGAAATCTGCTGGAGTGTGTGGGGGTGCTGGAAGGGGTGGATGTTCTGCAGGATGATGGTGAGGAACTGGATGATGTCTTCTGCTGTAGGGAGAGGGCGGAGGGAATTGTTAGGGTGGATGGGTGTGTCAATGAGGCGAATGGGGACAGTGAGTTCAGGGTTGGCGGGAGGGGGCTTGACTTTGCATTTGGAGGAATAGGTGGGGTAAGGTTCATTGCAGTTGTTGCAGGATGAGGAGGGGGGGAGGCGAGGTTGGGACACTTTTTGGGGAAGTGGGAGGCTTTACAATGGGGGCAGGTGGGTGGGTTCTTGCCGTTTTGGATGAGGTGGTCATTGTACAGAAGACAACACTGGCAGCGGTAGGATTGAGGAGGGGAACAGGATGGGTCAACAGGGTGGCAGCGATTGAAAATCAGGGCTCCCTGCTTGAGGAGGTGGTCGATGGAGGACACGGACTCTGTAAAGATACGCATGAGGAAAGTAGGGCCAGAGGAGTTGTAAATACAGCGGGCAGAGTGGACTTCCAGGGAGGGGTGGGCATTCAGTTCCGCCAACACCTCAGCCTCCGAGACCACAGGGCTGAGTTTTGTGATGACGGCAGTGAGGGTCAGCAGACGACGAGGCTTTTGGGGTTGACGAGGAGAGGTGGATGCAAGGAATGGGGTGAGGGATGCATGGGGCCCAAAGATGATACGGGGAAGGCGCCAGAGGAGATCAGTATGGAAGGATGAAGAGGGAGACTTGATGAGAAGAGAGTCTCTGTGAGGGATAAGTTGGGTGATGGGTGCACTGGGGATGTACTTCCGGATTTCAAGGGTGAGGGTGCGGGCATCCAGGAATTTTGGATCAGGGTTGGCTAGGACAATGGTATTCAGGGAGGGGGCTGGAGAGGAGGGAGGTGAGGTGGTATCCATAGCGGGGTCGGTGGGAGGTGGGGCGGGCAGTGGCTTTTTGGATGAGGGTGTAGAGGAGAGGTCGCCACTGGGCCGTTTGGAAGATTTTTTGGCAGGTGTTGCCTGGGAGGAGGGATGAGGGACTGGATGGATGGGGAGGTGGTGGGAGGCAGGGCCATCCTGTGAGGCAGTAGCACCAGTTGAGAGGGTAGGGCGCTCTGTGGCGGCGACTGTGGCGCTGCGTGTGGAGACTCTGGCAGGGGAAGCAGTGGTAGTCGCAGGGGGGAGAGGGGGAAGTCGTCTCGGCGGGCGACAGGAGCGGGAGGGGGTTTGGGAGCAGGGACAGAGGCAGAAGCGGGAGCAGCAGCAGGGGCAGTAGCAGGGGTAGGAGCAGCAGTGACGTACAGGTGGGGATACAGCGATGGAGAGGATATAGATGGGGAGGAGACTGTGAGTAGGGGAGGTGCTTGAGACGGGTGAAGCCCAGAGGAAGCACTCCATGACGTTACAGTGGGGGCAGGTGAAGGAGAGGTGTAGATGATGGTGGTAGTTGGGGCGTCCATGATTGCAGGCAGCAGCGAACACCGAGAAGCGGCGAGCACCGAGAGGGCGGCAGAAGAAGCGGCGAGCACCAAGAGACGGTGACAGCGGCGGCGGCGGCAGAAGAAGCGGCGAGCACCGAGAGACGGCGACCAGGCAGCGGCGGCGGCGAAGAGACGATGGCGGCGGCGGCGGCGGCGGCGGCGGCGGCGGCGGGCAGCAGTGACGGCGTGCAGACGGGCAACAATACGACAGACACGGTCGGGGCTCTTCCACGTCGAAGATACACCCTGAGAGTAGCCCAGGCAGTGCGAGTCCTCGATGAGGAATTGAGGGAATCCAACCCCCGAATATGCTGGACTAGGCCAGAGCGGGTCCCTATATACGAAACCGGAGGGAACGGCTATTGGCCGCTGTCTGCACGTGGCGTAGCGGTGGCGCCCTCGCTGCGCGAGAGCCGATGCGCGGAATAGCCACCGCGGACGCGGAGCCCTCTATGGGCTGACCACGTCCATATGGTCTCGCGCGTGTTCGACTTCCGCGGCGTGAGGTACTAGACACTCCTTCACCGAAGGCTGCGGGGACCGACACCGCTTTGGACATAAACTTCCGACCAATGTCCGTTAACCTGGGGTCAGTATATACGGAAAAGTTATGTAAAACTCCACATGGAGTCCGTCGAGGCCAGGAAACGTACCTACGGAGTCGAGAACTTCGTCTTGAGTAATTTCGTCAAATATTTCAGTTTGTCAGTCATGTGGAATAGTACCATATACGAGTCATGAGGCTCCTGTCACCGTCGTTGGGTCGGAACGTCGAGCGGAATAAAATAGTGCGGAAGAAGGCTGCGTTTTATGCTCATCCGACGGCCGTACGGAGTGGAGATGGGCGGTATGAGCACCCTTCGTCGTAGTTTACATTCTCGAATGATTTGGTATATGGTCGGTTGCTCCGTAGCTATGCTGTTATGTTTTCTCGCTCCGACGATCGTCCCTTCGAAGTGTCCGGGCATATGGGCTACGATCTGTGCCTTCGCACGGTGTACATTTATCTGTCGTTCCGGCGTGGGCGGCTAGGAGGCACATTCGCGAAGGAAGATGAAATAAAAATAGAAGGTGCGCCTTCTCCTAGCAGCTGTCTCACGAGTGTAAGTAATCAGAATTCTTCATAAGGCCGGCATCGCACAGTTTAATCACTCCGGTGTTGCATACATTGGGAGGCAACGGACGCACGAACTCCACTGTGTCCTCGACGGCACGCCAACAATCCGGAGAAGCGAGATGAACAAGGCTTAACTTCCAGGGATGTCGGATGAGCCACACCCGTTGGCGACGAATGGTGATGCCACCATCTATTTGCAAGATGAATTAAGCCATTTGCGAATGACTTTCAAGAGAAATGGGCACACTGACAACGAAATAGTTCGAGCACTCCACCCTAGAAGAAAAGTGTCCGAAACTACACGACAACAACAACCGTCGGCTGGAAAAGTTTTCTTCCATTTGTTCATAACATCATGTACCATATCGGGAAAGTTTTGGCTAAGTTTCAAGTGGAGACAATCTTTCGACCTACCAAGAAAATTAGTGAAAGTTTAAGATCGGTGAAAGACGCACGACACCCCTTAGCTACCCCAGGTGTGTATAAAATTCCGTGTAGCTGTGGCATGATTTATATTGGAACAACTAAAAGGAGTGTTTATACCCGCCTAACGGAACACAAAAGGAACTGTAGATTGGGGCAAATTGACAAATCAGCTGTAGCGGAACATGTTTTCAAAGACGGTGATCACGAAATAAAATTTAGTGAGACAAACGCGATAGCTAGGATCTCACATTATTATACCCGCATGTATAGAGAAACTATAGAGATCTACAAGCACGAAAATAATTGTAATAAAAAAGAAGTATTAAAGTCGTCAAGATATGGCGGTCGACTTTGTACCAACGAAGTGACAATCGATTACCTGTAATCGAGAGAGATGGAACTAGCCAGAGATAGTTTTGAAGTTGAAAGCACGTGGTGAGTGGTGGTGCCGTCTAAGCAATCTATGTAAGCAGGACCTCCAGCGCCTAGCAGCCATTCGTCGACTCACCTCAGAAGATGTTGCCTACAGTAAGCAACGAAACGTTAGGAAGGAGAAGAAGTTTATGCATGGACCACGGCAATTCAGCCCTGCAGTTTTAATTAATAATGAAAGTCACCTGTTTATTTCTCCCATTCGGTTGTTAATGATAATCCAGGATGTATTTTACAACAGATTAGATTATGGTTAACAGATGACCAATGCGACAAATAAGCAGCTGATGGCTAAAATGCACTTTATAAAATACTTCACAATTTTTGAACGTCAGCTGTAAATGCCAGTAGAAGAGTGAATCCCGGCCGATTTCCATTGGCATGTTACCATGTGTCTACCAGCTGGAGATCGCTGGCGACTGTTCCAGGGTGAATGGCCCGGCAGCCGATCCTTACGCGCCAGGGCGCTATTGAAATCGCCCTCGGACACGAATTCGTCGTGCCTGCCTTGGTTCAGTGTAGGCTGTGGTTGTTTTAGCAGTCGTTAACGCTTATATTGTCTGAGGTTCAGTGGAACTTGAAATTTACATGTGTTAAACAGACTCGAACACAGTGCAAACTGACGTCGAGTTGGACTTCAGCTTACCCTGTTTCGGGGAGAACCTGATTATTTTAGTAGTAGTCGACAGTTCGAATCATTTTGTTGAGTGTATGACGAGCTCACGTTTATTGTGTTTAGTATAGATGAGCACAGATCAATTTTGGGCTGTGAAGACGTGTAGTATTACCGGTTTTTTAAATACATAGTGACTTTGCAAAAAAAAATATAATAGAGGCACGAGCTATTTTATACTCACTTACCAACCGTGAGAAGATTAATCACCAGTCTCCTATTTCAATACTTGTTAAATATTTGATTTAGCTTTTAATTTTGTACTTTAAATAAAGTGTAATGGCGAATGTTATTCTGCACGCTGCTACCTAACATTTATTTATTTTATTTATTATTTTGAGCTTTTCTTCATTACAGAGGCTTATCTCCAACATAATAATTTACTTGGAAATTACAATACAAACAATAAACGTTCTTAAACTACAATCTCAAAATATTTCTCCAGGTGTTTCGATCTTGTGTGTCCTCTTCCTCTGCGCCCATTCTCCTCATTGTGTGCTGTACATTTTGGAGCCAGGTTGTCATAGGTCGTCCTCTTCTTCTTCTCCCCTCCGGTTCCCACTCCAGTATCAATTTTGGTATTCTGGTTTTCTCCATTCGTCGTACATGCCCGTACCACTGTAATTTCTTCCTATCCATTACGTCATATATTCTTTCTTTTATTTCCATTCCCCTTATTACTTCGGTGTTCCTTATCTTTTCTTTCCTGGAGATTCTTGCCGATATTCTCCAAAAGTCCATCTCTAGAGCTTGTAATTTTTTAATGTGCTTCATGTTAGTTGTCCAGGTCTTCGTTCCATACAGAACCACACTCTCTAATATGGATTTGTATATTAGTTTTTTAGTTCTGCTCATTACATTACTGCTCCATAAGACTGAGTTAAGCATCCCAATGACCCTCCGTCCACTACTAATTCTTTTATTGATTTCTGACTCTGATTTCCCTCGATTTCTAAAATGGACCCTAAATAACAGAAAGTGTTTATCTTTTTGATTTTATTTCCTTCAATGTATAGCTCATCTGAATCATTAGTCAAGTATTCTGTTTCTTGGTAATTGATCTTCAAACCCCAAGTTTTGTATGCTACTGCTAGTTGATTGCACATATAGTTAGCATCCTCCCCATCTTGTGCTACGACTACTTGATCATCAGCAAATAATAAATGATGTAGGTAAACTCGATCTCTTATTTCTAATCCCATACTATTACATTTACGAGACCATGTTCTAAGGCTAATATCTATATAGATTTTAAATAATGATGGTGACATGGGACAGCCTTGTAAAAGGCCTTTGCTTGTTCTAAATTTCTGTGAAAGTTTATTACCAACTATCACTTGGCAAATGTTATCTTTATACATCTGTTGTATTATTTTAATCAAGGGAGGGTTTATGTTTGCCATATATAGTGCTCTCCAAAGTAATTTTCTTGAAACAGTATCATATGCTTTTCTAGATCTACGAAAATTAATCCTATATTTTTTGATTTTTCCCTATGTTTCTCCAAAATCTGTCGTAATGTGAAAATATGGTCTACACATGATCTACCAGCCGTGAATCCACATTGTTCTTCTTGGGTTCTAAAATTTTTTTCCAGTTTGTTTTTAATTACTTTCGCAAAAATTCTCATCAATTTGTTTGTAACACAAATTCCTCGATAGTTTGACAAATTTTGCGATCCCCTTACTTAAATATTGTATTAATGTAACCTAGCTTCATCTCGTTGGGTATTTAATCTCCATGTATCATTTTGCTGAAGAGCTGTGTTATCAGTTTCACAATTTTGTCACCACCATATTTCAGACACTCCAGATTGACATAGCCTGGTCCCGGTGATTTACCATTCTTTCCTGTTCTCAACGACTGAAGTACTTCACTTTCTAAAATCTGGATCTCATCATCTTCATGTCCTTTATCTTCCCCTGTTCCTTCTTCTAGATATTCTTCTCTGTCCTCATTTAATAATTTTTGGAAATACTCTTCCCATTCCTTTTGTGTTATCAGTTGGAGATTAGTTTTGGTTTTTGTATCCTGTCGAAGCCCTTTCAATACTGACCACGCTTCATTTGCTCTCCCAAATCCTAATTAGCTACTCACCTTGGTACATGTTCTTTCCCATGCTTCATTTTTTGCCATCCTTATTTTTTTCATCACTTCATTCTTCTTTTCCTTGTATATTGATCTTGTTTCTTCTGATTTATCATTCAACCACTGAAGGAACGCATTTCGTTTTTCTCTAACGAGGACCTCTAGTTCCTCTGACCACCACTCTGTTGCACGGTTGTGGTTGCTATCTTCTTTCCCCGACACCTCCGTTGCTATGATTTTCACATTAGCTTTTATATAGTCATATATTTCCTCTGTACTTCCTTCAAATGATTCAACCAGTTTCCTTTCCATCCTGGCCGCAAAGAGTGTTCTGATACTTTCGTCTTGTAGGCTGTCAATATTAAAATGTAAAGTTTCATCTTTCTCAATCTGATTTGTTTTATTTATGTTACTTGTATCACTCCTTGCATTCTTCCATGGCCAGAAAGACTTCATTTTAACTAGATAGTGGTCTCTTCCACACTGGGCTCCCCTATAAGATCTGACGTCTACTGCTTTGAAACTACTTGTTTGCCTAATGATAATACACTCCTGGAAATGGAAAAAAGAACACATTGACACCGGTGTGTCAGACCCACCATACTTGCTCCGGACACTGCGAGAGGGCTGTACAAGCAATGATCACACGCACGGCACAGCGGACACACCAGGAACCGCGGTGTTGGCCGTCGAATGGCGCTAACTGCGCAGCATTTGTGCACCGCCGCCGTCAGTGTCAGCCAGTTTGCCGTGGCATACGGAGCTCCATCGCAGTCTTTAACACTGGTAGCATGCCGCGACAGCGTGGACGTGAACCGTATGTGCAGTTGACGGACTTTGAGCGAGGGCGTATAGTGGGCATGCGGGAGGCCGGGTGGACGTACCGCCGAATTGCTCAACACGTGGGGCGTGAGGTCTCCACAGTACATCGATGTTTTCGCCAGTAGTCGGCGGAAGGTGCACGTGCCCGTCGACCTGGGACCGGACCGCAGCGACGCACGGATGCACGCCAAGACCGTAGGATCCTACGCAGTGCCGTAGGGTACCGCACCGCCACTTCCCAGCAAATTAGGGACACTGTTGCTCCTGGGGTATCGGCGAGGACCATTCGCAACCGTCTCCATGAAGCTGGGCTACGGTCCCGCACACCGTTAGGCCATCTTCCGCTCACGCCCCAACATCGTGCAGCCCGCCTCCAGTGGTGTCGCGACAGGCGTGAATGGAGGGACGAATGGAGACGTGTCGTCTTCAGCGATGAGAGTCGCTTCTGCCTTGGTGCCAATGATGGTGGTATGCGTGTTTGGCGACGTGCAGGTGAGCGCCAAAATCAGGACTGCATACGACCGAGGCACACAGGGCCAACACCCGGCATCATGGTGTGGGGAGCGATCTCCTACACTGGCCGTACACCACTGGTGATCGTCGAGGGGACACTGAATAGCGCACGGTACATCCAAACCGTCATCGAACCCATCGTTCTACCATTCCTAGACTGGCAAGGGAACTTGCTGTTCCAACAGGACAATGCACGTCCGCATGTATCCCGTGCCACCCAACGTGCTCTAGAAGGTGTTAGTCAACTACCCTGGCCAGCAAGATCTCCGGATCTGTCCCCCATTGAGCATGTTTGGGACTGGATGAAGCGTCGTCTCACGCGGTCTGCACGTCCAGCACGAACGCTGGTCCAACTGAGGCGCCAGGTGGAAATGGCATGGCAAGCCGTTCCACAGGACTGCATCCAGCATCTCTACGATCGTCTCCATGGGAGAATAGCAGCCTGCATTGCTGCGAAAGGTGGATATACACTGTACTAGTGCCGACATTGTGCATGCTCTGTTGCCTGTGTCTATGTGCCTGTGGTTCTGTCAGTGTGATCATGTGATGTATCTGACCCCAGGAATGTGTCAATAAAGTTTCCCCTACCTGGGACAATGAATTCACGGTGTTCTTATTTCAATTTCCAGGAGTGTATAATCTATTATAGAACGAAGTTCTTTGGTGTTCTGTTGCCAAGTATATTTATGAATGTCCTTATGTTTGAAAAATGTGCTGGTAATTTTTAGATCAAATTGATCACAAATTGCAATCAATCGTTCCCCATTGTCATTATATTCGTCCTCTCCATGTTTTCCTACTATTCTACAAGATTCTCTAATTCCTACCCTTCCATTCAGATCTCCCATGACAACCAGTTCCTTTCTTCTCGGGATTTTTTCAATAGTCTCCCTGAGGGTGTACCAAAATGTATCTTTCTCCTTATCATTTGTGTCGTTCATGGGTGCATATTCGCCAATAATCACAACTTCCCTAGCAAATAATGTCATTTCAACGGTTATAATACGTTGATTGATGAATGTCCAATTTGTGATTCTTTCTTTCCATGATTTCTTTATCATACTGGAGACTCCTGCTTTGGCTCTTACTGCTTTTGATACCCCACTCCAGATATGTACATAATTAGCCAGTTCTTCTTCTCCTTGGCCTTTCTTCTTTGTTTCAGAGAGTACGACAACATCCATGTTGAACATGTCAAGTTCTGCAGGTAGTAAATTTATTTTAGTGGAAACACCTTGCACATTCCAGCATGCAAACATCGCCAGTTCGTCGTCCAAAGTTCCAATTTTTCCGAGGCATATTATTAGGTTTTTTAGCATTTTTATGTTTTTATGTGAGTGAGGAGCTGGCCCACTGCACAACCCCCAACCCGGAGGACCAGGTAATTTTCACTCAAGGTTTTCTTCCTTTAGCCTTTGATAAGCCAATATCATACTACAAGGCAGCAGTTGCTAGTTTTGGTCCACCTCGGGTATTTTATTTCCCCGGTACCCACCATATCTGGTGAGCATTCCCCTATCCGCCACCTGGGGAGGCGCCCGATGGGAGACCAGCAAACTCCACACGGGACACATTTATTTATTGCCATTTAAAAAAATCAATAGTAATCAAACAGCTTAATTTAAGGAAGCGTAACTTGCAGTTAACAGCATCCACTACTAAGCTGACTGAGGCAATGAGTTAACAAAACCGTATAAACGCATCACGGCGTAATCAGGGAATCGCTGAGCGAAGGTTCTCGTCTTTCATACGTGTCGTCCCCACCAGATGTTATTTCAGCTAGTTACGAAAAAAACCGGATGCTGTAAGATCTGGGCTTCAATATGAGCATCATTCACGTGTGTGCGGCTTTGATCAAATTGTTAGCACCATTTCACTACGGGGGGAACGTGATATTGTATTTTGTCCAAATATTCCCAGAATTTCAAGGTGAAATAATTGTGCAGTTTAGACGTTCTGTCCACAAGAACCGTACCGTCTCACGTACATCAAATTTGTAGAACGTGTCCAGTTGCCGCGCCTTATCACTCCCATACTGTGACACACGTGTTTGAGCAGTCTCTGACGGAAAAACGAAACATCTACTATCGTCTCTCAATGTGCCACTGCAGTTGCGCAATGGTCTTAGCGTGCAATGACGTGTGTAGCTCACACGTTGAACTCCCTGCTCCCTGCGTTTTACTAAATGTCAGGACGGGAAGAGGACAAAATTTCCGGCAACTGACGACAGAGTTCTGGCTACAGATGAACTTCGCTGACGTGGTGTCAATCATTTTCTATCGGATGACATTTGAAATTCACTGCAGTCGCATTTATATGGTGAACGAGCTAAATGTAATGTAGCTTCTGTAGAGACTGCTCTAGTAGAACACGTTCACAAAACGCTTTTATCGATTATCGGTCACTGAATATTGTAACCCTAAATATTTAGAGGAGTGATGGCTTCAGTAAGTACAGTCGACATGCGACGGGGAATCAGTAGCGAATCAATAGTAAATTTGACGTTATGGCTCAGTGCATTTCCGTAGTAGCTGGAGAATGCTCCGCACTGGGTAATAGTAGTGGAAGATCATTCCGTTTCTATTGGACACGGAGATAACATCGGCTTACCTCCATACATATAATAAAATTGTTATACGGAATACCGAATGAAAACTTTCTGTCTATGAAAGTGTTTTCATCTCAGTATTTACGTTTTGTAATTTGTAGGTTGCCCAGTCCTTTGAACATTTTCTGTAAACTGTTAATTTGCCTTGCCTGTTGTTTGTTTTTGTGTTGACTCGGCATCGGACTTGTTAGAACAGTATTTTCGGAGAGTTTACTCCCGAGGTACCCCTACCAGTGTAATAACTTCCATAACCGTGTGCCTATGTGCTATATTTCCTCTCAGTCTTCCACTGGTATTCATCGATGTAATACAAAAAAGGTATTAGGATGAAAATGCCACCTTAAAAATGAGATCAAGATATAAGTTCGTAATGAATTCTGACAAGAATCGCGCCTACTTCGTTGTCACCGCTTCCTTCCAAATTTATGGTAGATGCAGGACATGACCAGAAAAGAGTGTGACGGAATGGGAGCACCACATGGCCGAGCATTTAGAAAAAAATAGCATTTTTAACACGGCTCGGGCGACGCATGAGCCTGTTACGTCAGCGTAATATTCAGGCAGCGATTGGCATTAGGTAAGGAGTACGCAACGGTAAACCGTGGGTCGTTGTGTCGAGTCCTCATACGGAAAGTTTTGTTTAATTTTAAATTGTTACGTTACTTACAATGCCCACAAACCGCAACATAGATCAGTATATTGGGTTTATTAATATTTTCACAAGAGACGCGGAAAGGAAAGGAAAAGTAAAATTTTGGACCGTGGATTAAAAAACAGTGGTTGAGTACGAGGCAAAATATAAGAACGTCGTCATCACTTCATTGAAATCAGGGAAACTTACAACACCCTGATAAAATTTTCTTTGATTGATGTAACGAACGCGCAGAATGGCCGTGCGGTTTGGGGCGCCTTCTCGCGGATTTCGTGGCCTCTCCTGCCGGAGGTTCGAGTCCTCCCTCGGGCATGGGTGTGGGTGTTGATCTTGGCATAAGTTAGTTTAGGTAGTGTGTAAGTCTAGGGACTGATGACGTCAGCAATTTGGTCCCTTAGGAATTCACACACATTTGAACATTCTTGATGTGATGTTAACTGCTCTAGGTGACGACAAACAAAACCACAATTAATAGGACGAGATTTTTCAAGGTAAATGAGGATTTCCATCGTACATTTTTAAAGTGATTCTCCAGAAGTGCATTTCGCTAGTGCAGCCTTGGGAGGTCTGTTTTCGTCAGATAAAATATTTGATTGCAATGATTCAAAACTGTTCTTACGTCATATAGAAAAAGAGAGGAAAAAATGATGTTCCGAAAATGATGCAGCAAAATTCATTGGACTGTACATGACTGGCTATCCTCCACATTATTCGGTGAAATGATGTGTTACACGTGGTTTGCTGCCAAATTGTGAGATGAGAGAAACCTTTCACCAATGATTACCAAGTTAGATTTTATCTAGGCGTTTTAAAAATCCACATAATTCAAAAAAGGTGTGCAAGATGCCTAGAAAATTGCTGCTACCCTTGATTTAAGGACGCAAATCAATCCAATACCTGTAAATTGTCAACTCCTAAACAACAAAAGCATATAACTTTATACACAAAGGTCTCGTGTTCACCTTGCAGTTCTTTCCTGGAAATTTATTTTCAGTCCCCAATTTTTCTTTGCCTTTTATGAAAATATTAATGATTACGTTATATTGAGTATTGTTTCGGTTTATATTCATGTAACGTAAAAATTAAAAGACTTTGCCTATAGGAACTCAGTCTAACAATACTCAGATTATCGTTCTTTACTCATCTCGATGCGCCAAACGGTAACGTCAATGGCTCATACCTCGCCCGACACGCACCAAAATTACTATTTTTTTCCTAGCCCCTTAGCCATCTTGATTTACCACTTCCGTCACTTTCATTTCTGGCAGAACCCTGCTTATACCACACATCTGGTCAAAATTTGTGACAGCGAATGGGAGCGGTACCCTAGTGATTTCTTACGTCTTGAATTCATGAAAAGGCCTCTTAGTCGATCTTAATCCACTCAGAGTACTTACATAAGGACATTATTTACATGAGTTAACCATTACACATTAAGATTCCGTTTGGTCGCGTTAAAGAAAAAACGTAGTCTTCCACATCGCACAATACAAACCATAGAAAAATTACCTCTAACCCCTATCCTGCCTTCCGGGGCCGTGCACCAGCTAGTACTTGTTCACTCCATTCTCCGATCTTCCACTGTGTTTATGCGCTTTGTTACTGGTGCCAAAAATTCACACTACTGCCTATGTGACGGGGCAACATGTCGACTGTGATCTCAGATCCGGAAGACACGATTAAGGATGATCTTAAAAATTAAAGAAATAGGCAGATATCTCGCATATCTTTGCATATCATTTTCGTGAGTGTCTAAATAGCCAAAACATTTCATAAATGATATGTGCAACTCTGCAGAAAACAGTACACAGGAAGAATTACAAGGAAATGTTGCTAACTAGCGAATTAAACTAGAAAGTCTATTGATATTTAATATCAAAAACAGTCTTGATCACAATTATACCACAGCTGTGGTCACCTTCAGACCAACGAGCAAGAGCCTCCTTCTGGTGGTAGTGATTTACCACCAGAAGGAGGTTCTTGCTCATTGGTCTGAAGATGACAGCAGTTGTGATCGAAACCTGTCATCGGAATAAATAATTTGTGATCAAGACTGTTTTTGGTAGTAAATATTAATAATAACACTGATCACTGATTGCTCCAACAATTTATTCCAAAGGAATTAGAAACCCTATGTCTAACGAATATTCAGCAGTACTGTAATAATATTTAAGGTGACCAGAATAACAGCATAATACGCTGTGGAATGATTCTGGGATTGTGAATCTATGGTAACGTTTACTTGTTAACAATAAGGACCGACGTAACACAGATCTCTGCTGTGGCGCATTGTCATAAAAAAAGTGACATCAGGGCTGAATGCACTCCTGAACGGATGATCATGCTGAAGAAGTACTGTGTCAAAATCACGCTAAATGGTGAGTGTACCGTCTTCAAAGATTTGGAAGTCAGTATGCCCATGCAACAATATGCTTTCACCAGCAAAACGATCGTGTCCCACGATGTTGTTTGGCGAAGTTGTTCGACGACGTCACTGGGTGCACTACGTGTTCCCACCACTTACAGGATGAGGGTAGATCCAGAATCACTACCGACACTGAATCTGCCCTTTTTCTGAAAAGAGCAGGCTATACCACTCCCAGTGGGTAGAATCCCTGTGCCCTTGGAGCCATAGCTAACGGAACACACCGTGCTGGTCCTCGGTAAAGGATACACTCTCCATCCAGTGACCGTGATACTGTGGAGACTGAGAGTGGGTGCCTTGCAGTCCTTTTTAATATGGCTGCAGTTGCACCCGCTATTTCACATGAGTCTCTTCTTGCCAGTACCACATTGTAGCAGTCACTTGCTGCTGTAGTTGACTCTTGTCGACCACCTTCTCTCCTTCGACCGGTAACACTGTCTGTTGTTCGGAACGTGAAACAGTGCTGTGAACCATATCAAACTCTTGGGTTACAGTCGTCAAACTTTGTTTTCTTACAGTTTCCTGTTGATTCTTCCCAGTTTTAAGTCATCCAGATGTTGTCTCCAGGCCATGTTGAAATGCAGTACTCTACCACAATCCACAGTAACTGCTCGCTGACAGTCACACACTGTCTTTACCCATACCTTCTACCGTCTTGTGTTGCGTGCCAGCTCCATTTGGCGCTGTAGTCACACTGACCCCGCGCCGTGTAAAGTCCAGCTTCCTGTGAGTGCCTGTGAGACCTGTGTCATCATCCTATCATACTTTAATTCATATCCACAGGGTTGTTGATCTATAATGTTACTTCAACTATTTCGTACCTAAGATTCTGCAGATCATTGTAATGATACAGGCTCTTCAAATGGTTCAAATGGATCTGAGCACTATGGGACTCAACCCTTGAGGTCATTAGTCGCCTAGAACTAGTTAAACCTAACTAACCTAAGGACATCATACACATCCGTGCCCGAGGCAGGATTCGAACCTACGACTGTAGCGGTCTCGCGGTTCCAGACGGCAGCGCCTAGAACGGGCTCTTTGGTTCGCAGAATTTAAGCTCCTATCTTTTTAAATCACCTATACCTATACACAACGCTTCATTCCAATATCAATAAAATTCTAAGACTAACGAGTACATACTTCCAGTGATGTTTATTTTTTCGACAACTGCGGATGGTATATGCCGCATCTTAGATGACTGCCCGGCGCCTTCACCGTTTTCATGTCAGCTCATCCCATTATATTAGTCCCCGGTCTCGAAGGTGGGTACGGTTCAGAAGTTCATTAACGTCGATATGTAACAATTTCTTCCAAAATTCATTAATAAAAATTACTTTTTTTCCAACTTGCTACACCTCACCCTGCACTCAACGACGATTTGTAACCAACAATTTCCGGAAGTTGAAGTATGTATTTTACCTGAAAAGAGTAACGAAATGAACTGAACTGTTGCATCGTTCAGGCGATACAAGACTTCTGTGATGAAAGAGATATATAATTCAATGCACTATAGGTGAGGATACCGAGGGCAGCGTAAAGAGTAATGGAACAACCAGGAACATTCATGGAGGTCACAGTGATACACATTGCTGCCATACATCTGAAAGAATTTGAAACAAGTAAGTCGCCATTTCCGGATGGAATCCCAGTTCGGTTCAACAGAAAGCAGGGGAAACCCATACACGTTTTCGCACGAAGCACGTTTACGCACATCACTTTTCTCGGGAACCTTTCTTGCTTGAGCGCTACTACCAATGGAAGATTAGTACTGCCATGGGGTTTCTCGCAGGCTTCAAGGCACCAGTTGAGTGAGCATCATTTGCGTTTTTATGCAAGGGGAGTAAATTTAGACACTCCATTATCGAAGCTCCTAAGACGCATACAATTTATAATGGAGAATAAATAAGTGAAAGCTCTTATACAGAAGATTATTGTAGTTTGCAACATGTATTTGTATAACTTTAAAGCCTGAAAGTTGCTACAGTAATTTCCATATTAATTCAGACATGGTGATAGCGGACGTTCACGCCGTATTTTGCATTGCTATGCTAACTGATACTCCAGTCAAAGAAACTTTCACTACAGCAGTTGGAAACAACCTGAAAACGAAGACACAGGAGACTAAATGGAGAAAAATGGAAGCTATTAAAACCTAATGAATCTCAAGTAGGAATATTTAATTCTATGGCAGCAAGGATTAATAAGGACAAGAACTTCGTAAGAGCAAGATCAAGAAATATTAAGAATAGGCCGCCTTCTCGTGTCGTCATTAGATTTCCGCCCAAAGACAGGTTTTCCCACGATAACTCTCTAGGATTTCCTGTCTTCTTCCACCCTCTTCAGATTAGCTTTATTTCCGCTTCCTTTTATGTCCTCTATCACTTGTAGCTCCTCCTTCCTCTCCCTCTCCTTTCACAAACTAGCCCATCCAAAGCATCATTCACCATCCAATCCCGTTTCAACAAATGTCCCATAGTTCTGCTTCCTTTCTCTTATAACCTACAGCAGTCGGATGAAGAGTATGAAAATTGCCTTTTCATTTACTCCTTCAAACGATGCAGCCGATCATAAATCAAGGGTGGTACCAATGCCTTAGGTGTAAAAAGCGGGCTCACACCGAATGTGTCACAGTAAACACAGTATTTTTTGGGCGTAAATTGAAGCTCGGACAATGAAGATGATCAGGCATTTAATTAACATTGAGACTTCTATGTAGGCCATCTTACGCTAGCAGGTAGAAGTTCGCCAAAAAGTTGTTTTCTGGCAGTAAAATTGTAGTGTTTTAGAATGTTAATTGATGTAAGCAAGCCAGTAATTTTGTTTACAACAGTTGCGACATGATCGAGAACATGAACAGTGATCCATTACTGTGAAATGTTTTTTATTTCACTCTTTCAACACAATATCAATTATTTTGACGATGAACGGTTTCAGTCTGTAATGACCATCCTCAGATCTTTGCTACACCATATCCTAAAGTGATATGGCCGTAATGGCATCGTCAAAACATTTAAATATAGTCAGCATAGCATCGTCACATAGATCTAAAATAAGGTGCAGAATAGGCCACATCGTCCACACCGTAATTTTTGCAACTGCCATTAAAACATATTTTCAAAATTTCAGTATTGGATTTAGTTAACTCATTATTGGATTCTATGTTTGTGCAAACGTGCTGCTATAGGTTCATGAACGTACTCCATACCCGGGCCAGTTTACACCAATCAACTCGAGCCCATATCATAAAGTTTTCCACTATTAAATGTGATGTTAATTTAGAAATATGTACCATGTTATAATATTAATCAATTTTAAATATGATAAATCTAACTAAACAAATCGAAATATTTTCGAAAAGGAATCCGCGTTACATTTCTCACCCACCCTATTTCTATGGGTCCTTAGGTAGATGATATTTATCACGAATATCTACCCCAGATCAAAGTCCCAAGAGGCTGGAAAAAGACAATAAGACTCCTGTATGCAAGAAGGAGAAATGTACGGATCAGCGTCCTTAGCATTGTTATGCTGCAGAATTCTTGAACATAATGTCTGTTCGAATGTAACAAATTCCCTTGAGACGAATAAAATTATGTCCACAAATGAACACAGATTTAGAAAACCTCCGTCTCGCGAAACATAGCTTGCCCATTTCTCACATGATATCCTGCGAATTATGGATGCACGGAAACAGGCAGATTCCATATTAGGAGTCCGCCTGCTTAACTAGATGGTAACGTGCTCACCTCCCATGCGAGTAGGCCCGGGTTCGGTTCCCGGCCGGGTTGGAGATTTTATCAGCTCGGGGCCTGAGTGTTCTGTTGTCTTCATCATCATTTCATCCTCATCAACGGCTCCCAAGTCGCCCAATGTAGCGTCGACGGAAATAAGACTTGCACTTGGCGGCCGAACTTCCCCGGATGGGGCCTCCCGGCCAACGATGCCATATGCTCATTTCAATTTTTTCCCATATTACGAGCAATCTGAATAGGTTGCCAAATATGTGAGTGGTTCGAAGAATTCTTAACAGAGCCAATCCTCAATGGCCATTGTTCATCAGATACGAGAGCATATTCTGGAGCATTACTCTCTATATATGTACGTAAATGACCTAACCAGTATTTGATCAATGCATTCTTCCTGTGATGCATTGAACTCATTCACAAAAGGGAAACTTAGGACAGCACAGAGAGCCATGGAGAGATCAATGCTGGGCTATACAAGAAAGGACAGGAAAAGGGCAGATGACATCCGGTCTGTGACGAAGGTTAATGACATCTTAGAGAGAGTAGGTTCCTTGAAATGACAGTGGGCTGGCCACGTTGCAAGAAGAGAAGACAACTGATGGACGAAGCTAGTAAGTACTGGAGTGGAGTCTGAGAGAAGACCACCAGACAGATGAGACTAAGACATCAAGAAGATTGTTGGTAACATCTGGCAGAGAACAGCCCAAGACCGTCCCACTTGGAGAAGACTTCTGAAAGCCTACCTGAATCCACGACTCGAAGAGGCCACATCATCTAATGATTGAATTGGCTGATGATGATTATGATGATGACCTAACGGACAGCGTGAACAGCCATCAATGGCTGACTGCTGATGGCTCTGTGGTGTACGGGAACGCGACTTCGTAGCGTGGCTGTCGGAGGATAGATGAAGTACACAAAGTGTCTAGTTCGTCTGATGATAGGCAGTTTGGAGCTAAAAGCAGAAAAGCAAATACGAGAAACAATTCCGTAATGTTTGAATACAACTTTTCTAGTGTGCTGCTAGACACAGACACAGCGTTTAAGTATCTAGGCGTACCGTTGAAGAGCGATATTAAATGGAGCGAGCAAGTAAGGACGATAGTAGGGAAGCGAATGTTTGTTTTGTTGGGAGAATTTTACGGAAGTGAGATTCATCTACGTATAAAGAAGACCGTGAACAGAACGCAAGTGCGACTCACTGTCGAGCATTGGTAGAGTGTTTCAGACCCACACTAGGTCAGTTTAATGCCAGGCCACGAAACAATACAGAGGCGGGCTACTAGATTTCTTATCGGTACGGCTCGATCAACACGCTGGTATTGCTTATATGCTTCGTGAACTGAAATGGAAATCCATAGATGGTAGGCGCTCTTTTCACGAAACGCTATTGATAAAATTCAGAAAACCAGAGATTGAAGATGACCACACAAAGATTCTGCTGCCGCCAACGTACATTTCACGTAAGGACACCGGAGATAAGAGAAGTTGAAACGTCCCCTTTCAACAATTATACACGACTGTGCTTAAACTGACACACAATATTCTTTATCGCAACGCAATCTGACTTTCAAAAATCCCTACAAAATAATGGCCCTGACTAACATTAACCTATACCTTTCACAAATCACTTACCTCACAAAAACCTTCGTTACTCGAACTACTGCAATACGGCGAGCGCCACTACTACCAGCTAAATAAAAGATTCAAACTACGGAAGGTACTAACTACTGATAGGGATAGTTAGCAAATGAAAGATTTTAATAGAGGACAAACAATGTATTTATCTCAATAGTGTTCAAAAGTCATAATGTTTATAGCAGTTCATGATATCCAGTATTACAAATTTCAAAACTCCGCCATCTCTCTCCTCACATTCACCACTGCTGGCGGCTCACCTCCAACTGCGCAACGCTACGCGCTGTTCACATCCAGCTGCCGCTGCCCAACACTACAATAGCAGACAACAATGCAAACTAGCCACAGACTGCACACAGCACAGCCAGTGATTTTCATACAGAGCGCTACGTAACGTTGCCAATAAGAAAACCTAAACAGCCTACTTACAAAGTCAGAGCTCGCAAGGAGGCATACAGACAATCGGCTTTCACTCGTTCTCTTTACGAGTGGAACAGAAAAGGAAATATGATTCTTCAGTTTCTCCCGGCGTATTTGTTGCTCGAGCAGTCCACGGGTATACTGCCGGTTCATAGTGTCCAACAGGCACAATATTCCGGCGATCAGACATGTCGCCATCGTCAGGTGCACTGACGAACTGAGCTCCTGATGGCGGGCGGCCGAATGTAATTAAGAAGATTCTCAGCAAAAAGTACGAACTGGCGACCAGAGCGGACATAGCAAGCGCTACGATAGTTCCAACGCCCACGTCTTCGCGACCGCCGGCACGTGGGCGCGGACGGCGAAGAGAGCGCCCAGCGGGGGGAGGCGATTTAAATCGGCCGCCCTCCCTCAAGAGCTCAGTTCGTCAGCGCACCTGACGATGGCGACTTGTCTAATCGCCGAAATATTGAGCCCGTGGGACACTATGAACCGGCAGTGTATCCGTGGACTGTTCGAGCAGAAATGGAAATGATTAGTAATGTTCCAATGTACCCTCTGCCATACACCATACGATGGCTTCTGGAGTATGTATGCAGATGTGGATGCAGAACATGAAAGTTTGGACATTTAAACGTAGCTTCATAGAAAAATGCGTGTGTAGTATAAGGTATGTACTGTAATTAGGCTGTTTAGGTTTTCTTATTGGTAACGTCACATAGTGCACTGTATGAAAAATTACTGGCTGTGCTGTGTGCAGTCTGTGGCTAGTTTGCATTGTTGTCTGCCATTGTAGTGTTGGGCAGCTGGACGTGAACAACGCGTAGCGTTGCGCAGTTGGAGGTGAGCCGCCAGCAGTAGTGGATGTGGGGAGAGAAATGGCAGAGTTTTGAAATTTGTAAAAATGGATGTCATGAACTGCTATATATATGATTATTAACGTAAATACATTGTTTGTTCTCTATTAAAATCTTTCATTTGCTAACTATGCCTATCAGTAGTTAGTGCCTTCTGTAGTTTGAATCTTTTATTTAGCTGGCAGTAGTGGCTCTCGCTGTATTGCAGTAGTTCGAGTAACGAAGATTTTTGTGAGGTAAGTGATTTGTGAAAGGTACAGGTTAATGTTAGTCAGGGCCATTGTTTTGTAGGGATTATTGAAAGTCAGATTGCGTTGGGCTAAAAGTATTGTGTGTCAGTTTAAGCACAGTTATGTATTATTGTTCTAAGGGGACGTTTCATATGGCGAACCTGCCAGGATACCTCACTGGACTCTTCTGATTTTTTTCTTGTAGTTTGTGTAATTAGTGTAGCCATTATTTATTGCTAGCGCGTAATTGTAAAGAGAATTTCCTTTGTAGTTGCAGTTTTTCATTGTTGTACAGTAAAACACTTGTGGCATGCCTGTAGATTTGCACCAAGTATTTCGAAGCTGCGCTTGCAATTAACTAGATATTATATTCAGTGCTATGTTAATGTGTTCCCCTATTTTTGCTCTTCAAATTGTGTTTTTCTGTGTTGTTGCGTGAAATATTGTGACAATATTGGCGTGTGAAAAACGTAACACTAGGCTCCAAAGTAAACTGAGAAATAATAGTGACGACGAGCGTAGCTTATCAACACCACTGTGTAATGAATTAACAGACATTCGAGGTAGTAATTTGGTAATTGTGCATAGGGAAATGGAGCGGGCGGCAAACAATGGCGTAGGCAGTGAAACAAATAGTGAACAGGGAAGCATTATCGATCGATCGCTTGGCAACAGCTCGCCTCAGGAATCCGAAATGACAGGACACAATTTTGCAAATACTGTAGCTTCAGGTTGTGCGTCCTCACCGTTTTCTCAAATAAGTCAAGACACATTTTCTGCTTGTCAAAATGTGAATGTTGCCGGTGCAAATGCACTGCCGAAAAGCGTAGAGGAACAGATTCCAGACACTAATGCATTGTTATTACAGCTAATGCAACAAATGGAACAAAATCAGAGACAAACACAGCAAAGGCTTCAAAAGTTCGACACAATGGAACAAAATCTTCAAAAGTTAGACACAATGGAACAAAAGCTTCAAAAGTTAGACTCAGTGGAACATAAGCTTGAACAAACACGTGCAGATTTAACTACTGAGTTACATAACATTGAATCGAAATGTCAGAAAGTCTGTAATGATGTAAAAACACAAATTTGTGAGCATTTTCAACCTATTTTTTCGCGGCATGAAAATGCATTACAGAATCACGAAGCAGCCATAAAATAACTCCAAACTATTGTTCATGAAAATCACGACACCTTACAAGCTAAAATTGACTCAGTTGCATCTGCCGATTTGGTTACACAACTTGCAAATACTCAAGAAAACTTAAAGGACACAGTAGATACGATTTCAACACAAATGGACACTCTGAAACTTGGTTCAGAAAAACACACTGAGGAAATAAGTACACTATCGGAGAAAGTAGCCGAACTTTCGAATCAGTTCACTAACTTATCTGCAAAGGTAGATGATGATCTGAATGACACAAGACCTGTAGCCATCACTGACACAGAAGAGTGCGAACAAATTAGGAAATTCAAACTAAATCAGAATCAAATAAATACCCAACAGCAAAGAGAAATCCGGGACGTACAAGGTCAATGGTACAGGTAATACAAAATTACGTATATCAGAGGCCACTCGCGCTCCAATACGGGAAGAGGGACATAGAAATACGGAACAGCCACAAAATAATAACTCAGGGCACTTCGGAAATTATGAAAGAAATTGGCAAGGTACACCGAATTTTGAGATGGAACCGCCGACACGACGTAACAATGACTGATATGCTACTCGCCGACACAATGATTTTGACTATAAGCTGTTCATTACTACATGTAAATTCAAAACGTTTAAGAATTCTGCCAACGACATTCATCCACAAGCGTGGCTCCATCAATTCTCTCATTGTTAACCTCCCAACTGGTCATTGGAGCACAGGTTAGAATTTATGTGTGGCTACTTGGAGAATGAACCATCTGTAAGAATGCGATTGGTCATTCACGATTGTCACAGTGAAGGAGAATTTTACCATGCATTCCTCGCAGCATATTGGTCTCAAGCTACACAAGACCGAGTAAAACATAGCATCATAATGAAGAAACATTTCGAACAATCTGAATTTTCCAGTCTTGTGAAATATTTTGAAGACATGTTGCACAAGAATCAGTACCTGTCAAACCCATACAGCCCCTCAGAACTCATCTGCATTTGCTTAATCAAACTGCCTGAACATTTACGACATATTATTTTAGCAGGACGTTGCAAAGACGACATTGAAGCTTTTCAGGGACTGTTACAAGAACTGGAAATTGACACTGACAATCGTGGAACGCGAAAACAGGAGCACAACAATTACAGATCACATCCGTCACAATTCCGCGATGACAGAAATAATATACGACAAGGCTATTCTTTCAATGTAAATCGTGACCGAAACAGACGCCACCCGTATGACAACCGTTGGCAGAGTAGTAATAATTACAGGGAAAGATCACCTCTCTGCGGTAATG
Organism: Schistocerca cancellata; assembly: GCF_023864275.1. NCBI lineage: Eukaryota > Metazoa > Arthropoda > Insecta > Orthoptera > Acrididae > Schistocerca > Schistocerca cancellata. The sequence continues at coordinate 886,600,189 of NC_064627.1, read as the reverse complement.
ACTATCACAGAGACAATCAGAGAAACAGACAATATGGGAACCAAAATAATTATTATCAAGGGAGAAAGAATAACTTCAGTCGCAACGGTCCACCACGCAGTTACTATTCTGGGAGAAATTCTCCATCACATGACCAACAACAAGAAACTATGTAAACTACCGACAAAACGACAGATCTGAATTCCATCAGAACTGGCGAGCTCCAAACAGGGCTGGGCCCTCTCGGCAAGGCGAATATGTAGAAGTTAGGTCTCCTAATCCCAATAACGATGCACGCCAACAAAGAAACAGACAATGACTCCCACAGCAGGCAGCCACTTGCGCCTGCTGGCTCAGGGAAAAATAACATTGACGCTAACCTTGATTAAAATTCCAGTATTCTTTACGGACGAATACCACATGATAATTGCATTCAAGTTGAAACTCTGCGTACTGAGAAGAGCAAAGGGTTACACCACATCTCACATGTAAAACCGTTTATTAAGAGATAAACTGTTTTTTTTAATTTAGTCTTTCCTATAAAATGTTTCACTTCACATTACTAGTACTCTTTGTCACACTTACAAACTGTTAACATGCAACAATGTTTTTAAGTTCACTATCCAGTCTAGAACCTAGCGAACATATTTAGACAGTATTTACGAGTGCATTGTTATAGTGAACAGACGACACAATGTTATTGTGTGTGTACATTCTTGCTTGTTAGTTGCACGATTACGTAACGACCATAAGGCTGACATACTTAGACCATGTACCTGTACTGCTAATGAGATTTTAATGCAACATTTTGCTTTACTTGAAAATACATTCTGGATTTAAAGTACTTTCTGTGAGATACCAGATGAGAGAGTGGTTAGTTTATGTGTCAGCCAAACGATTTTATCACGACACTACTAATGAGTGACAATATACAATGTTGCTTTTGCGGTGTTTCTGTTTTATATCTGCACAGTTTTTTCTGAATTATTCTGGAAAATAAAACATGTTTTAGTAGTAACATTTGTGGTATAGCTACAATGAGACAGCCTTTTCCGTAGCACAACAATACGTTACAGCACAGTAATTTCTTCATCACAACAATAAGCGAATAACTAAGATATCTATATGCAAACCATTTCACTTTTGTTTATCCTGAGGTAAGTACATTGGCTTCTGAGGAACTTAGCTTTCGGAGGAAAATAACTATGACACTTCCACAGAGATTATCTTACTACAAGATGCACCTTTAGCGCTACAGGACACGCATTTCAGTGATTAATTTTGTGCTTAAAACATTTATTTTTAAAGATATTTGAAGTACAATGATACAAAGATTTTCCGTAATACATTTCATTCCATTGTTGTAATCTGTAACACCTGAGGGTATAATTACATTAATCCTCAGGGGGGTACACACTTACTTTGTGTACCATGTGTTTGGCAAGCACTAGGAGCCCTAGCTAATATGGTATTTCCTTACACAACTTTACACATCGCTACCATGTTTCTCTAACACAGAATTACACAGCTATCTGATCATTTAATTGAGAGATAAACATTTTTACTACATCAGTGACACATGTTTACGCAATTACACAGTTGGATAACTTCACATTTATGAAATTGTATTTTTTCTGTACTGTGTGAACCCTTCATATTTTTCAGAACCATTGTGATACTATGAGAGCTTTGAATGATGTATTTGGTATGGGATCATGATTTTTAAAGTACGTTTGAGGTAGATGACACTATTGAAATGAGCAGAGAATTTTTTTTAGGTTTTGAAATTTTTGGAGGAAGCTACAATGATTTTGAGAATTGACTGAGATGTTATGATATTACTATGACGACGATGTGTATTATGCTGTTGAGATATGTTTATGTTCAATAAGATGATGCTACCATATATGAGTTATTTGATAATGTTACATATCTGTTATGATGAAATATTGAAGAAGTGTCAACGAATATGTATATATGTAATAAGGTAAGGAATAATGAGTAGTGGTTAGGGACTCTGGTTTGTGAATAAGGTTGTTGGAAACCAAGAATCGTACTTTAAGAGTTATGAAATGTATGTAAATGTGTGAATGTATTACAATGCCGACGAAAATTTTTTGGACACTGTTATATCAATAGGATTTTGTGTCTACAGATTTGTAACGCAAATTCTTGACCTGTGAAATATTTTTATATGAGACTGTCACTGCAGCGAAAACTGCTGTCGTAAACATTTCCGTAAGAAAGTTACGTGACCACCTGCATGAAATGCGTCATGGGCACCCAGCTGTGTGTGTTTTCAGAGGCACAGGTAAAAAAAAAGGGAGGCCCTTATCCTCGCTATTGACATTCCTTTGTAGAAAGCATCCCAAATACGACACGCTCAAACTTGAAAACATATGATTACACTGTGGAGCTCTTAATTTATGATATTTACTAAAATGCCTAATGAAATGATGAGAAACACTTCACGGCTATTGTCTTGCTAGTTGAGAGAAATGCCATATGGCTTGCTTTATGTATTTATATACTCATTTTGTTTAATATCAAGTTTCTAGCTGCAACAGCATTGGTTAAAATAAAATTTTATAGATGTAGTAATATAAATATTTTATGCCTACAGATCCAGTAAATAACAATTTTAAAATCTACTTTTAAAAAACGAGGGAGTACAAAAAGACATTTCCCTTCACAGGAATTGCATACATAATTTTTGTCAATGACTGGGTAACTTATTTAGTAGTGTAAGTTAAGGTGATGCATCACCCTAGTGTTAAGTGTGACATAGGTATTAGACATGGCCATTTTTACTGTAATATTTTTTCTGCTTGAGCTATGTCATGTTTAGATATAAGTTATTTCATTTGCTGCTGCTGTTTGCCAGGCATAGTGTTACTGAATTTGAATGTGTTACTCTGCTAAGCCAGTTTACTACTGATTTATTTTTCTTGTTTGCTGCACCGTACCTTATATTAGTTGTAATATTGCAATTGCTTTGCTAATTTGAATTTTTTGTCCTTGCTTTTTGTGTTAATTTGTTATGTGCTGCTGCATTGCCTCGTCCCTTAGTCTAGCATCTGAGCTCAGTAGATTTAAGTTAGCTTAAGAGGGGGTAGACTATATAAGAAACTAACTGTGGTGGATTGGAAGAAATGCACTGAGAGGCTATACGAGAAAATTACAGAAAGCAGGTATAGATAGGACTTTTGAAAATAATGAAGAACGAAGGGAGATCTCTGAGAAGTAAAAAAAGTTTTGTTTGCAAAATACTGCAGTAAAACAAACCCTGTCCTTTCCTTGTATTATTCCGCTATATGTTTGTGTACCCTTGTGTATTTATGTTTTTCCTATATTTATACGTTTATCTGATAAGACTTATGTTGTAGAATTTTTCTAATACTAAGCTACATTCACTATGATGCGGAATACTGTTATCCTCAAATATAATTGTCATTAATAATATGTTATTTACCTTGTAAATATGCTTAGACATTATTTATTCTGTTTTGTTTTAATGCTCATGTGTGAAGTTGATATTTCAAAATTTATTCTGATCTTTTATGTATCTACTTATCTCATAATTCCTGTAACACTGATGTATCTGTTTATTTCTATTCTTTTGTAAAACCTGTACTACAATGTTACCTGTATTATTATGTTTTTAATGATGTTTTCTGTACCTTTGTTATTGTATTCTCATGTTATAATATTGTAATTGTCACCAGTTCATCAAATTAAGTAACTTGTAATTTCCATTTCACTGTACACGTTTCTGTTGGTCATAGTATATGGACAATATGTGAGAAGTAGGGACTGTTAGTGTTTGCACGTGTGTTAATTATTCAGCAAGGGACTGGATAACAGCATTGCTGGTTCTAAGGACAATTCCAAAAACTTTGTGAGTGCACAAGTGGTGGTTTATGGACTTGCTATATTCTCCGCAAGACTCTTCGATGGTGAATGTGCACCTGCACATTCGCAACAGATAGCTGCTGGCCGTCTCTACATGGACTACAGTGGGTCTGCATCTTTGATGACCCACCAATACCATTATTTCTACATGGACTGCAGTGGGTCTGCGCCTCTGGTGGCCCACCAATACCATTATCTCTACCAGGACTACATTGGGTCTATTCTGTGATGACCTACCCACCAATATTCTTCAAAACGTCGAATGACACTGCTGTGGGTTTGCTCTGTTGTGGCCCATTACCTGTCAGCATGTCAAGAGTCAGCATTGTCTTTCAGTTGGAAGGACAACACTACTTCTTAAAGACTGCATGGAAATCCACTACTTCCGTGTGCATTTTCTTTTACTCCTCAGACTTTGAGAAAAACACTGCAATTTTACTGTTATGAACAATCTGGACTGTCTTTATGGACTGTGAGAAAATTTTAGCTTTTGACCAACATTTTATCAATAAGTGTGTGCATTTGATATCTTTGTTATTGTAAATATGAAAAATTTTATCAAATCATTATTGGCCACTGCCCAAAACAATTTGTAAAATTTTTTGTGGGGAGCATGGGGTCTATGTAAGTAGGCTGTTTAGGTTTTCTTATTGGTAACGCCACGTAGCGCTCTGTATGAAAAATCACTGCCTGTGCTGTGTGCAGTCTGTGGCTAGTTTGCATTGTTGTCTGCCATTGTAGTGTTGGGCAGCTGGACGTGAACAGCGCATAGCGTTGCGCAGTTGGAGGTGAGCCGCCAGCAGTGGTGGATGTGGGGAGAGAAATGGCGGAGTTTTGAAATTTGTAAAAATGGATGTCATGAACTGCTATATATATGATTATTAACGTAAATACATTGTTTGTTCTCTATTAAAATCTTTCATTTGCTAACTATGCCTATCAGTAGTTAGTGCCTTCTGTAGTTTGAATCTTTTATTTAGCTGGCAGTAGTGGCGCTCGCTGTATTGCAGTAGTTCGAGTAACGAAGATTTTTGTGAGGTAAGTGATTTGTGAAAGGTATAGGTTAATGTTAGTCAGGGCCATTGTTTTGTAGGGATTATTGAAAGTCAGATTGCGTTGGGCTAAAAATATTGTGTGACAGTTTAAGCACAGTCATGTATTATTGTTCTGAGGGGACGTTTCAGTACTTCCTCTAACGTAAAGGACTCGCCGACATTCCCTCTTCCTGCGTATTGTTCACGAATGGAGGTTGCGTTTGGGGAGGCATTAGAAAAGGATAACGCTGTGTGACTTTTCCTGCACTTCTCTCTTAACTATGGGTTGTGGAGTACAGATGTAGATGTAAATCAGTGCCACTCCGGTGGCAACCAGACAGACATTGACACCACTTTATCTCCATATTCTTAAGGCTAATCATCGTTGTAGACAAAAACTGCAGAAGTTTCGAATAATTAGGTCTACTGTCGGCAGAGATGGTTACAAATAAAAAACAGTTATTTATTGTATGTAACATAATAAAGAATGTTAAAAAACTTGACCATCCACTTGTATTTCGATGAGGCGTACTTTGAGAGACATAACATCTACAGGCTACATCCATACTCTGGAAACCACCGCGAAGGGCTTGCAGAGGATACGTCCTGCAGTATCAGTCATTAGGGTTTCTTCCCGTTCCATTAAGGTATGGAGCGTGGGAAGAACGGTTGTTTTAATGCCTCTGGGCGTGCAGTAACCATTGCGATCAATAAGTGAGCGATTCGTAGGGGGTTGTAGTGCATTGCTAGAGCTATCATTTAAAGACGGTTCTCGAAACTTTGTTAGTAGAATACCTCGGAGTAGTTTAAGTCTATCTTCAAGAATCTTCCAGTTCATTTTCTTCAGCATCACTGTCTTTCTCCCCATGTCTACCAAACCTGTGACCAACTGTGCTGTCTTATTTATAAATTTAGTATGCCCTGTCATCCTATTTGCTACGGTTCCTACTCAAACTTGAGAAATATTGGGTTGCAAGAGTGATTTGTAAGCAATCTTCTTTGTAGACCGATTGCACTTCCCCAGATTTCTATCAACAAAGCGAAGTCTACCACCTGGTTTACCCACAATAGCACCAATGTGATCATTCCATTTAATATCTCTGCAACATGTTACATCCAGGTACTTGTATGAGTTGGCGGATTCCAACACTGACTCACTGATTTTTAGTCATAATATACTACGTTTTCTCGTTTTGTGAATTTCACAATTTTACGTTTCTGGTAACTTTATGTAAGTGCACTACGGCATCGACGAAAAGTGCGTACTAAAGGTGGGTAGGTTACAGGCTGCAAAAATTGATGCTCCGGTCGTTTTCATTCTTCATCCCTACCATCGTCTCGCACTTTAAACGCCTACATCAGAACGATCAAGACGCAGTATCGCGATCTCCCCGTGCACGCGGTGTAATAAAGCTGTTACTTCTGAGACCGTCATATCTAAATTCTAATCGCTGTCCCTCGTCTTTATGCGTAGCAGCTAACGCTCTCTTCCACCTAGTCTTTTGTATTCATTACCTGCTCCGCCGGCGCCATCTTATCCCAGGAACGTGCTAGTCTAGTTATCCGCTGCCTTTACCATATTTTTTCCTTTGCTATGGTACATACCAGGCGGTATTTCGAGTGCTGCAGCGCGGGCTGTATACACTGAAGGGCGCTTAAACACTGAACGTATGTTCATTAATCGATGCGGTCGTGGAGTATGCTGAAAAAATAATAGTACCACTTTTGCCACCCTGTGGTAATATCCGCTGTAAGCAGTCAGAATGTGAAGTGTTTCCTTATGACATCATTATGATGTTTATCGAACTACGTGTCGTCATTTTCTTTGTGAAGTGACTGTTGGTGAAGAAGGTTAAGAGAAAGTTTTCCGTAAAAAACGCAGTGGGTATTGAGAAGTAAGCAACGCACTGCCAGTAAATTTGTTTTATCAGAACGGCAGAAACGACAGCGATGCATTGGGGGAATACCTCCAACATAAACAGCTTGCGAAGATGCGAAGACGCCTCATGTCAATAATAGGGCTAATGAATATGATCAAGGTATTTGAAAAACTGGTGAATTAGTTGGTGCCGTAGAGAAAAGGAAGCAGCCTATTCTCATAGTAGCTGTTGATGAATATACTATGTCTATAGCTGACCGTGCTGCACTTGCCACAAATTCTGCAGCCGGTACACGAGCTGTGACTCGGGAACTGAACTGAGGAATTTTCTGTTCCCTGTTCAACAGTTTAACAGATTCTGAGGTAAGTTTTAAGCTAGACTGAGAATGTGCACTAGAGGAAGCTCCAAGACAGGCTAGAACTCAGTGAATTTGCCCTTGGCCACACGGGGTAGCCGCGTGGTCAGGGGCGTCTTGCCACAGTTCGTGCTGCTCCCCCGCAGGAGGTTCGAGTGCTCCCTTTGGAATGGGTGTGTGTGTTGTCCTCAGTGTAAGTTAGTTTAAGATAGATCAAGTAGTGTGCAAGCCTAGGGAGTAATGACCTCAGCATTTTTGACCCACAGGAACTTACCACCACCATTTTCCCTTCGTTTTTTAGCACAAATGGAAACGGATGATTTGTAGCTGCGAAAACCATTTGGAAAGAGAAGGCACATTTTACTCTTACGGCGCCGTGACTGCTCCGAACAGTCGCACATAGGGCTCTACTCAGCCATATGTAGTGCGGGAGCATCCACTGCATTCAGCTTCGTCTGGTGTTGTTTCACAAGCTCCTCCATTATCGGTCTGGTTTTCTTCAAGTAGATAACATATCGCAGGATATCGTTCTCCTTATAACGTGCAGATGTCACTTTACCCATGGTTCCAGCTTTACAAGGACGCAACCACTGTTTTCATGCAAAATGGTGCGACAATATATGTCGCTTGCTGTGTGAAATATTTGCTTCGAGAAACCTTCGATAACGACTGCATCATCTGTAGACAATTTCAAGAGTGTAGCTTTCTTGATCCTCCGACCAAAATGCAGGTGACTTCTGGTTGTAGGGATATCTGGAAGATCGTTTCAGTCAGGCATGTAACCGGACTCTTTCGGATCTGATGGATAGCATATGATCACACATAGTTCTGATTACATTGCATATGCTGCGAGCAACCGTTGACCACGCCGCCTTAACTATGCAGCGTGAGACCATATTGAACACATGTTGTAACTTGTGACAATATCCTTATAAATGTGTCAAACTACCATTTTCATTTGTTTCATCGTTCCTACCCTATTCGTGCATCCACAACACATTCTAACTGCTTAAAGCGCCATACTTTTGCCTGGTGCCAGAAAGTGGAACTACTATTTTTTCATCATATTCCAAGAGCGCAACGATTAATGAAGACCCCTATGATGTTTCAGCGTCCTACACTGATGATTTAATTTATTTATCAGATTCCATGGGACTGTGCGATCAACAACTGTTTCATCATGGCACGACTTATTACATAGTTTATTTCAACATTAAAAAACGTAAGCATTAAATAATCAATAAAGCACGAGAAAGACTATATGAATGAATACGAATTACATAGGAATTTCTCAAGTGCTCTAAGGAATTCCTTTGCAGAATAGGAAGGGTCAAAGGAAATATTTCAGCGTGGATTTGAGTACTAATAGATAATCTCTTTTTTTTCCATTTCCGCTTTAAGTATATTGGAAATCCAACCTGAAGAAAAGTACATTCCCCTCTGTACAATGTTTATAAAGGAGGTGTTGTACAAGCGGGTAATTTTTCCTTTTGTAGTGTTAATTAAGAAGATACTATTCTCCTTCTGAATGACTCTGCATTGTCAATAAGAAAACCTCTTATAAAATATGTGTACAAGAAGACCTACTCGAAATTTTCGAACTCACAGCGCAAATTCGTCTTGTAAGTAGGCTGTTTATGTTTTCTTTATATGTAAGTAGGCTGTTTAGATTTTTATATTGGTAATGCCACGTAGAGCTCTGTATGAAAATCACTGGCTGTGCTGTGTGCAGTCTGTGGCTAGTTTGCATTGTTGTCTGCCATTGTAGTGTTGGGCAGCGGCAGCTGGATGTGAACAGTGCGTAGCGTTGGGCAGTTGGACGTGAGCCGCCAGCAGTGGTGGATGTGGGGAGAGAGATGGCGGAAGTTTTGAAATTGGACTGCTATATATATTATGATTATTAAGGTAAATACATTGTTTGTTCTCTATTAATATCTTTCATTTGCTAACTATCCCTATCAGTAGTTAGTGCCTTCTGTAGTTTGAATCTTTTATTTAGCTGGCAATAGTGGCGCTCGCTGTATTGCAGTAGTTCGAGTAAGGAAGATTTTTGGTGAGGTAAGTGATTTGTGAAACGTGTAGGTTAATGTTAGTCAGGGCCATTCTTTTGCAGGGATCTTTGATAGTCAGATTGCGTTGCGCTAAAAATATTGTGTCAGTTTAAGCACAGTCTCGTGTATAAATTGTTCAAAGGGGACGTTTCATATGAAATTGAACTGCTATATATATTATGATTATTAAGGTAAATACATTGTTTGTTCTGTATTAATATCTTTCATTTGCTAACTATCCCTATCAGTAGTTAGTGCCTTCTGTAGTTTGAATCTTTTATTTAGCTGGCAATAGTGGCGCTCGCTGTATTGCAGTAGTTCGAGTAAGGAAGATTTTTGGTGAGGTAAGTGATTCGTGAAACGTATAGGTTAATGTTAGTCAGGGCCATTCTTTTGCAGGGATCTTTGATAGTCAGATTGCGTTGCGCTAAAAATATTGTGTCAGTTTAAGCACAGTCTCGTGTATAAATTGTTCAAAGGGGACGTTTCAGTCTGACCATCCTTTTCAAGACTAAAAACGTTATTAGCGAGCGCACAAGCGCACAGAGTTACCCCAAAAATAAAGCACCAAATAAAATAATGGAGTAAATGTAAGCAAAGTAAACAAAACTCCGTGGTTCCGTGTCAGAGAGTGGAGATCATTGTTATAGCGGGGGTGGCAGCATTCAGCTTACGCACAAGATCTTTAGCGTGTTATCTCTAAGAAAAGCTTCAATCGACGTGCAGTCCTTATAATGTAAAGTTTTAATTTAGTTGACGATCCGACTATCCTTAAGACAAAGAAATTTCGCTTTTTCAAGCGTTTCGTGTCACAAAATATGCATTCGATTTTGTTGCAACTAAGTCACACTCTGGTCTGTGCCACCTACGTGCTGATGACACTGACCAACCTTTTACTTACGTACGCTCCACGTCTTTCACAATTGCTTGTCATCCGTAAAAAGAACAGATATTAGATGCCCATCATATTTAGGGGCGGCGCATACGTATACAGAGAATGGAAACCCATCGTACCTCTCACTTTATGTGACACCAGAATCGAAGCTCTTCTTCATCTTCGCTAATTTAAAACACAACTCGTCTACTAGACAGATGTTCATAGCTCTATAGAGCTCATGTTTAAGACCATTTCTTCTTGTTTTGGTCCGTACTACCTCCTGCCAAAATATGAAAGGCAAAAAAATGGTTCAAATGGCTCTGAGCACTATGGGACTTAACATCTGTGGTCATCAGTCCCCTAGAACTTAGAACTACTTAAACCTAAGGACATCACACACATCCATGCCCGAGGCAGGATTCGAACCTGCGACCGTAGCAAACGCGTGGTTCCGGAATGAGCGCATAGAACCGCTAGACCAGCGCGGCCGGCTATGAAAGGCAAAGAGCTTGCAGTAAAAGAGATTTGTTTCAAACTATCGAAGATGAGAATTTGTTAATAGCTCTTACGGAAAGCATCTTGGAACCCATATTTCCTAGACTTATCTGCTTTGAATGGTTGTTCTTGTCGTATCCCCGAATACGACAATCAGAAAAAGAGATGAAGGGTGGAATGGGCAGCGTAGGGAGAGAAGCGAAATGAAGCAGGTAACTTTATTCGACACCATGTATATTTAACATCGGCCCCAGGTACTGAAAAGAACTTTCAACTAAGTGATTGTATGTCAAATGTAATGTTAACGGTTAACAACTGCAAATGAGTTTTATTTTCAGAGCTGTTTTATGTGCCATTAGCGACGTGGCCCGTCTACGCAGGGTTAGCATTAAGTATCTAGGACTAGGACTTACGAAGAATATTCAGAGAACAACATTAGCTAAATGCATATAATCACGTTCATATAACTTAAGCAATGGAAGCAGAGCGCAGTAGGAAATATATGAGGAGGCATGAATGTTGCGTGTTCCATATTGAGATGACGTTCGAAGTCACAACGCGTGGTGTTGGGAGCACGTCGTGATGAAATAATATATTCATAACCAACGCAAGTATTGTATGCGAATTATGGATGTTAGTTTATGTGAGTGATTCAATTTCTATTTGACTGATTTAGATGGCACAATCTGACAAGACACGCATGATTTAAACGTTTAGCTCCTGTTACAGAATTCCTCTTGTGAAACTTAGTATGTACTCTGATGCATTGGAGAATCATTGGCGTGGTCTCTTTACGGAACACTTCTTCGCCGTGCCACGCAAATAATCGTTTCCAAATCTAGGCTCGATTCGAGGAAAGCAGGAAGTGGGAGGATGATTCACTTGCTACGATGCAGGAGGAACTACTATATGTCAACGTAGCAAATCTGCTGAAATAGTTAACGGATATCTCGAAGGGTAACAAAATAAAACAACTTATATCTTGGTTTTACGTGTGTATTCGTCGTGCAGTTCTTCTCAAACAGTTAGTGGGAAATTATTGGTTAAAATATTTTCATTGTGTTAAATTGTAAGTCTCGCATAACAGCCTGATGATGAGGTTGTTGTCTTTTCGTTAGTGGTCATATTTATTACGATATTTCAAAGTTGAGTAACTCACTGACCATTGTTGTAAGTATATGCTGTGAATTAAGAGTGTGAACTGCGACTGCTAATACGAGGGAAGCGGAAACTGGCAGTCTGAAATTGTCATGTTTCGAAGTGCGTCCCCCCATTCATCTGTAACAGTATTTCGAAACCTTGTCTATTCATCCGCAAGAAATTTCTGAATCCCATTGAAGAATATCGTGCCCATATCTTTAAGATCTTTAAATGCTTAAATATCCTTCTCGCCAGTGGGGATTCGTTTATCAGTCCTCCGTGTTATTTCAAACAGAACAAAACAAATAATACCTTTGGGTCCACCAAGCAAAATGTCGTGTTCTCATTTACGTTTGACTCAAGGAAAGAAGAAACCAGAAATTTGAGGGACTTGGCTAACAAGCAGGGTAAGAAATCCAATGTGCACTCCGTGTGCATACCGGGTGGTGTCATTCCAAATGTGTAAAGGGTCTTCCCGGATTCCATGAAGAGTACAGGGTGCAGCCAACTGCATGTGGTGGCTCACGTCGGTACGAATGATGTGTGTCACTTTGGATCAGAAGAGATTCTCTCTATTTTCGAGCGGCTAACAGAAGAGGTAAAGGCTGCCAGTCTTGCTTGCAAGAAGAAAGCAGAGTTGACCATTTGCAGCATAGTCGACAGGACCGATTGAGGACCTCTGGTACAGAGCCGAGTAGAGAGTCTGAATCAGAGGCTCAGACGGTTCTGCTACCGTGTAGGCTGCAGATTCCTCGACTTGCACCAAAGGGTGGTTGGGTTTCTGGTTCCGCTGAATAAGTCAGGTGCTCACTATATGCAGAAGACGGCAACACGGGTAGCAGGGTGTGTGTGGCGTGGACTCAGCGGTTTTTTATGTTAGAGGGTCTCGGGAAAACACAAGTAGGGCTTCAGTCACAAAGGGTACAGGTTGAACACAGGAAAAACATATACACAGGAACCATTGGTATAACAGTTGTAAATTGTCGTAGCTGTGTTGGGAAAGTACCAGAGCTCCAAGCACTAGTAGACAGCACTGATGCTCACATCGTTAAAGGCACTGAAAGCTGGCTAAAGCCGGAACTAAGTTCCGCCGAAATATTTGCGAAGAACCTAACGGTGTTCCGAAAGTATAGGCTAAACACTGTTGGCTGTCAGAAGTAGTTCAACTTGTAGCGAAATTGAAGTAGGTCCCAGCAGAGGTTCGAGTCATCCCTCGGGCATGGGTGTGTGTGTTTGTCCTTAGGATAATTTAGGTTAAGTAGTGTGTAAGCTTAGGGACTGATGACCTTAGCAGTTAAGTCCCATAAGATTTCACACACATTTGAACGTTTTTGAAATTGAAGTAGATACTTCCAGTGAGTTAGTATAGGTAGAGGTCATTGTTGGCAACCGGAATAAAATAATAATTGGATCCTTTTACCGACCTCCCAATTCAGATGACACAGTTGCTAAAAGGTTCAAAGAAAACTTGAGTCTGATTTCAAATACGAACTCAACTCATATGATTATAGTTGGTGGTGACTTTAATTTACCCTCGATGTGTTGGCGAAAATACATGTTTAATTACGGAGGTACGTGTAAAATATCATCCGAAATTGTGCTAAACGCATTCTCTGAAAATTATTTCGATCAGTTAGTTCATGAGTCCACGCGAATAGTAAACGTTCGTGAAAACACACTTGACCTCGTAGCAACAAATAATCCTGAGTTAATAACGAGCATCAAAACCGATTCAGGGATTAGTGAACACAGAGTTGTCGTAGAGAGATTGGATACTGTAATCCCCAAATCCTCGAAAAGTAAGCGAAAAATATACCTAAAAAAAAAGCAGGTACAAATTCACTTCACGCCTTCCTGGGAGACCATCTCCACTCATTCCAAATTAATAATATAAGTGTAGACCAGATGTGGCTTAAATTCAAAGAAATAGTATCGGCAGCAGTTGAAAGATTTATACCAAATAAATTAACAAACGACGGAGCTGATCCTCCTTGGTACACAAAACGGGTTAGAACACTGTTGCAGAAACAACGAAACATACATGCCAAATTTAAACAGACGCAAAATCTCCAAGATTGGCGATCTTTTACATAAGCTCGAAATTTTGCGCGGATTTCAGTGCGAGATGCCTATAACCGTTTCCACAACGAAACTTTGTTTTGAAACCTGGCAGAAAATCCAAAGAGATCCTGGTCATAAAGTATGTTAGAGGCAAGAAACAATCAATGCCTTCTCTGCACGATAGCAATGGAGGCACTATCGAAGATAGTGCTTCCAAAGCAGAGTTACTAAACACAGCCATTCGAAATGCCTTCACAAAAGAAGGCGAAGTAACTATTCCAGAAATCGAATCAAGAACAGCTGCCAACATGAGTAACGTAGAAGTAAATATTCTCGGAATAGTGAAGCAACTTAAATCACTTAATAAAAGCACGTCTTCTGGTCCAGACTGTATACCAGTTAGGTTACTTTCGCAGTATGCTGTTGCATTAGCTCCATACTTAACAATCATATACAACCGTTCGCTCGACTAAAGATCCGTACCCAAAGACTGGAAGGTTGCATAGGTCACATCAATATTCAAGAAAGGTAGTAGCAGTAATGCACTAAATTACAGGGCCATGCCGTTAACGTCGATATAGAGCAGGATTTTAGAACATATATTGTGCTCGATGATTATGAATTACCTCGAAGAAAATGGTCTCTTGACACACAGTCAACATGGTTTTAGAAAACATCGCTCCTATGAAACACAACTATCTCTTTATTAACATGAAGTGTTGAGTGCTATTGATAAGGGATTTCAGATCGATTCCGTATTTCTGGATTTCCGGAACGCTTTTGACATTTTACCATACAAGCAGCTCGTAGTAAAATAGCGAGCTTATGGAATATCATCTCAGTTATGTGACAGGATTTGTGATTTCCTGTCAGAGAGGTCATAGTTTGTAGTAACTGACAGAAAGTCATCGAGTAAAACAGAAGCCACTTCTGGCGTTCCCCAAGGTAGTGTTATAGGCCCTTTGCTGATCCTTATCTATATAAACGATTCTGGAGACAACCTGAGCAGCCATCTTCGGTTGTTTGCAGATGACGCTGTCGTTTATTGACCAATAAAGTCAGCAGAAGACCAAAACAAATGGCAAATCGATTTAGAAAAGATATCTGAATGGTGCGAAAAGTGACAGTTGACCCTAAATAACAAAAAGTGTGATGTCATCCACGTGAGTGCTAAAAGGAACTCGTTAAACTTCGGTTGCACAATAAATCAGTCTAATCTAAAAGCCGTAAATTCAACGAAATACCTAGGAATTACCATAACGAACAAATTAAATTGCTCGGCGCTACAGTCTGGAGCCGGGCGACCGCTACTGTCGCAGGTTCGAATCCAGCCTCTGGCATGGATGTGTGTGATGTCCTTAGGTTAGTTAGGTTTAATTAGTTCTAAGTTCTAGGCGACTGATGACCTCACAAGTTAAGTCGCATAGTGCTCAGAGCAATTTGAACCAAATTAAATTGGAAGGAACACATAGAAAATGTTGTGGGGAAGGCTAACCAAAGACTGCTTTTCATTGGCAGGACACTTAGAAAATGTGATAGACCTACTAAGGACACTGCCTACACTATGCTTGTCCGTCCTCTTTTAGAATACTACTGCGCGGTGTGGGATCCTTACCGGGTAGGACTGACTGAGTGTATCGAAAAAGTTCAAAGAAAGGCAGCACGCTTTGTATTATCGCGAAGTATGGGAGAGAGTCTCACAGAAATGATACATGATTTGGGCTGAACATCATTGAAAGAAAGTCGTTCTTCGTTATGACGGAATCTTCTCAAGAAATTCCAATCACTCACTTTCTCCTCCTAATGCGAAAATATTTTGTTGACACCGACCTACATAGGGAGGAACGATCACCGAGATAAAATAAGGGAAACCAGAGCTCGTACGGAAAGATGCAGGTGTCCATTCTTTCCGCGCGCTTTACGAGATTTGAATAATATAGAATTGTGAAGGTGGTTCGTTGAACCCTCTGCCAGGCACTTCTATGTGGTTTCCAGAGTATCCAAGTAGATGTAGACGTATATGCTGCGCTGCCGTAATATTTTCTTTACATAAACGATGGAAAGGTGCTCCCCATGTTGCAGTACGGTTTCAAACTACGTAAGGAACTGAAAATGTAAGGTTTCAAATTCGCATGTTTTTGGCTATAGAGTTGTGAAGCGACTGGAATCAATTGGATGTCTCTTAGGTGACTTGTGTGTCCCTAACTGGTTATGGAGAAAAAAGGAATTACAATGTAACGTGGAATCCGAGCCACGTTTCGTTCTAGCGAACCTCCTCGTCATTAAGATGAGAATAGTGGTCACATTGTAAAAAATAACCCGACCGGTATTCGATCCTTCCTGATTCTCTGCCGCTAGACCACAACACCAGATGCACAACTGGTTCTCCCGCTGCATTCTCGAGTCACTGTTACTCTCTCGAGCTGTGCCGGCTATTCGGTAGGTGACAATATGGTAGTTTAAACAACTTCATCAGAATTATGACAATTAGTACGAAATATTTATAAACTATACCAAAAAACGTTCGTAGTTAACTCGGTGTCCATACTAGTGAAAACCAGACCAAAATCCCTACTGTGTTTCCTAAAATTAGCCTGCACATACAGACGGACGCGAAAAGGTGACTTCAACTTATATAGCGGAGAATCTCCTAAAATTTGCACGGAAAATATTGTTAAGTAGTGGGTGACAATTATGGAACAATATGAAACTAAATCATCGTAACTTCTGAACGGTTTGAGCTAGGAAGTTTAAACTACATGGTTGGCCGCGGGGCATGACGGGAATTGGTATGCGCACAAAGGGTTTCGTTTAGCGATGAAGCCCACATTCCTTTGCATGGGTTCGTCAGTAAACAAAATTTGCGCATTTTGCGGACTGAGAATCCGCATTTCGCGATCGAGAAGTCTCCTCACCCTCAACAGGTGACTCTGTGGTGTGCAATGTCCAGTCACGGAATAATCGGTGCGATATTCCTTGATGACACGGTGACTACTGAACGGTACGTGAAGGTTTTGGAAGATGATTTCATTCTCATTTCCCAAAGTGACTCTGATCTCGACAGGAAGTGGTTCATGCAAGACGGAACTCGACCCCATCGAAGGAGGAGAGTGCTTGATGTACTGGAGGAGCACTTTGGGGACCGCATTCTGGATCTGGGGTACTCAGAGATCATTGGCTCGGGCCTCGATTGGCCGCCATATTCTCCGGATCTGATCAGATACGACTCCTTTTCGCTACATTAAAGACAAGGTGTACGGCAATAACACAGCTGAAAACTGCCATTCAGGTGGCCATCGACAGCATCAATGGTCCAGCACTCCAGCGGGTCATGCAAAGTTTCGGTGTTCGTCTCCGCCACATCATCGCCAATGATGGCAGCCATACCGAACATGTCATAAGCTAAATTTGAATATCTGTAATGACGTTTACATGTTGAATAAAAGTGTGTACTCGCCATAGGTTGTAACTAATTTATGTTTCCTTCATATAGTTCAATAATTGAAATTACTACACTCCTGGAAATTGAAATAAGAACACCGTGAATTCATTGTCCCAGGAAGGGGAAACTTTATTGACACATTCCTGGGGTCAGTTACATTACATGATCACACTGACAGAACCACAGGCACATAGACACAGGCAACAGAGCATGCACAATGTCGGCACTAGTACAGTGTATATCCACCTTTCGCAGCAATGCAGGCTGCTATTCTCCCATGGAGACGATCGTAGAGATGCTGGATGTAGTCCTGTGGAACGGCTTGCCATGCCATTTCCACCTGGCGCCTCAGTTGGACCAGCGTTCGTGCTGGACGTGCAGACCGCGTGAGATGACGCTTCATCCAGTCCAAACATGCTCAATGGGGGACAGATCCGGAGATCTTGCTGGCCAGGGTAGTTGACTTACACCTTCTAGAGCACGTTGGGTGGCACGGGATACATGCGGACGTGCATTGTCCTGTTGGAACAGCAAGTTCCCTTGCCGGTCTAGGAATGGTAGAACGATGGGTTCGATGACGGTTTGGATGTACCGTGCACTATTCAGTGTCCCCTCGACGACCACCAGTGGTGTACGGCCAGTGTAGGAGATCGCTCCCCACACCATGATGCCGGGTTTTGGCCCTGTGTGCCTCGGTCGTATGCAGTCCTGATTGTGGCGCTCACCTGCACGGCGCCAAACACGCATACGACCATCATTGGCACCAAGGCAGAAGCGACTCTCATCGCTGAAGACGACACGTCTCCATTCGTCCCTCCATTCACGCCTGTCGCGACACCACTGGAGGCGGGCTGCACGATGTTGGGGCGTGAGCGGAAGACGGCCTAACGGTGTGCGGGACCGTAGCCCAGCTTCATGGAGACGGTTGCGAATGGTCGTCGCCGATACCCCAGGAGCAACAGTGTCCCTAATTTGCTGGGAAGTAGCGGTGCGGTCCCCTACGGCACTGCGTAGGATCCTACGGTCTTGGCGTGCATCCATGCGTCGCTGCGGTCCGGTCCCATGTCGACGGGCACGTGCACCTTCCGCCGACCACTGGCGACAACATCGATGTACTGTGGAGACCTCACGCCCCACGTGTTGAGCAATTCGGCGGTACGTCCACCCGGCCTCCCGCATGCCCACTATACGCCCTCGCTCAAAGTCCGTCAACTGCACATACGGTTCACGTCCACGCTGTCGCGGCATGCTACCAGTGTTAAAGACTGCGATGGAGCCGTATGCCACGGCAAACTGGCTGACACTGACGGCGGCGGTGCACAAATGCTGCGCAGCTAGCGCCATTCGACGGCCAACACCGCGGTTCCTGGTGTGTCCGCTGTGCCGTGCGTGTGATCATTGCTTGTACAGCCCTCTCGCAGTGTCCGGAGCAAGTATGGTGGGTCTGACACACCGGTGTCAATGTGTTCTTTTTTCCATTTCCAGGAGTGTATTAATGAGCAGTTTTCACAGAATGTATTCTTAATCAGGGGTTCGTACTTTTAGCCAGTCAACAGACTGTAATAATACTTAGAAACTGTATTTTTGTGCAGACCAAACCTTTTTAAATTGGAACAAGTAATTTCGACATGAACAGACCTCAAGTAGGGTAAATTAGAATGTAAGGGGTGTTTGGTGCACGATTATAGTGCGAGTAGTTTACGAAGTATCTTACTCTGAAAAGTTCCCACACCGACTTTAGTGCGATACTTGTGGTAAAAACACCAGTTACGTGCATTCTGACCGGTAACGAGACACTTTTCATCACAGGTTGTTATCAAAATGACTGTCGGCAGCTGTATCCGACGATCTTGCACGCTTCCAGTCGGATAGGGAAGGAGTACTGCAAATGCGCTAGAATTTCACCGGAGATATCACAGCAGGCTCCAGTAACACGCCATTGCATATCAACGGGTTTAGTTGGTATGTCCATGTAGATAGCGTCTTTCAGCTTCACCCACTGAGAGAAAGAAAAATACTGCACATATAAAATCGTGGGAGCTAGCCGGGCAAGGTACAGGTCCTCTACGTCCAATCCAACGATCTGGAAACAATTCGTGGATATATCCTGTAGTACTTCGTGCACTACGGCCTGGACAGCCATTATGTTGGTACTACAGATTCCTCCTAGGTTGCAGAGGAACATCTTCTAGCATCCGTGGAAAATTGTATATTAAGAGACTGCATACTTGTGCGTATTCAGTATTCCTTCTATTAAATAAAGGCCTATGAGCTGATGGTTCACTATCTCACACGACACGTTACACTCCATGGACGCTGCAGAGGAACATCTTCTAGCATCCGT
The DNA here is from genome assembly GCF_023864275.1 of Schistocerca cancellata. Lineage (NCBI taxonomy): Eukaryota > Metazoa > Arthropoda > Insecta > Orthoptera > Acrididae > Schistocerca > Schistocerca cancellata. The sequence goes on along the minus strand of NC_064627.1, from coordinate 886,580,619 downwards.
GGAAAATTGTATATTAAGAGACTGCATACTTGTGCGTATTCAGTATTCCTTCTATTAAATAAGGGCCAATGAGCTGATGGTTCACTATCTCACACGACACGTTACACTCCATGGACGCTGCAGAGGAACATCTTCTAGCATCAGACGAAGCCAACAGCGATCCTCAAACGACCAATAGTGCTTGTTTCGATGGTTTATGTGACCATGATTGGCAAATCTTAATCCCCATGAAAAATGTTAACACGAGTCTCATAATCTTTTCTGTGCAACTCTGGATGAAGAGAGATGTGATAGGGATGGAACCTATGTCGATGAAGAATGCATGGGGCATTTCATCGACTCACGCCACGCCCTCAGGCGATTGTGCGGGAGCTAATGTGCAGTTCATCTGCAACAGCAGGAACAACATTAATTTCCTCCTCTTATGTTTTCACTTGTTTACTTATTAAATAGGCTGATAAATAATTGACGAGTTGGTTGATGTCTGTTGGGATATATTGCCGCACATGCCGTACAAGAACGAACTTCATTCTTCTTACACTCTATATACACAATGAGCATGTCGGCTTTTTCTGCATTGATAAATCACGCCGTCCACCGTAGTCCTGCGGCTATGGCTGTCATACGCTAACTGGCTAGCAATTTACAATGGACTCAAGGAACATACAAGCACACTGTAAGAAAACATAACTACGTAGTACCTAGTAACTGCGCAGGCTGAATGGCATAAACATGTGTCGTGCGAAAACTTTACTCGGAAACGACTAACGATACAATCGTGCAATAACGACCACTAATATTCTAATTTATCCTGTTTCTCGTCTGTGTATGCCAATAGGCTTCGTTCCATTTAAAAAAAGTTTGTTTGCACAAAATTACTCTTTATAAATATTATTACAATCTGTTGATTGGCAACCAATACGAGCAACTGAATACTATCGTATTCTCTGAAAACCTCAAGTCAGTAGCACTTTCCATTTCTGCAATATCTGCAGTGCAAATTGTAGGTCACTCACGATGTGCAGTGGTGTTATTCTTTTAGGAAGATTTTTCCAGGTATTACCGAGTTCGTTACATAATGGTCGGACGCGTGATCTCAATTAACTCGAGACTTCAGCCGCGTCAAGTGGTTAAATATGCACAAGCTTCCGAGCGAGTACATTTCGGTCACTGTCAAGTGGTAGGTGCTATGTGGAAAAAGGAGTGTCGGGGCACAACAAAAAATTAGTCTCAAATGACACTAAAGTCGTCACCACAGACTTCACAGGTAGGACGGATGGCAGCAACAAGCACACCGGAGTCACCACATTTATGTGGGCCTATGAGCAGCTGGATGCTTAATCACTTGTCATGCACCGGTGTTCGAGATGATTTTAATAGAGTGGTAGGTAAGGGGCTATATAGGCGCTATGACACTGTATCATTTCAGCTGCTCATTGTTTCCAGCAGCGGTACGGTCTCCGTTCAGAGATGTTCATACCTCCAGCGGAGGTGAAGCAGCGTCTCACTTTCTACCATTCAGTGTAGTACTGATTCCACGTGGTCCTCGAGTATCATACTACATTCTATTATGACCTCTAAACTATGGTCTGAAGCGACAGGTTCCAGACAACTAACTTTGTGGCTATACACTACGGGGATCTTTGCTTCTACAGATGACCTAGGATCTTTCACTATTAAGGAAAGTTTTGATTCACTTCGCCAAGTGAATACGCTATACAAGGTGCTACCAGAATGGTTTTCAAACATTTCCAGATCATGTTTAGTAATTCGGTGATTCGTTTAGCGAACTGTAGTGCTACCACTACCCTCCAAAGGGGTTCTTGTGTAACACGAACCGTTCATTACAGTATTTACGGTTATAATAGTCAAATCTTCTTGAGATGATCAGACATCCGACATGACAATCATTACTATCTCATCTGAATTATCTGCTGAAAATGTCGTGCAGAATCTAACACCTTTCGTAAACCTAGGAAAAAGAAACTCTACTCACCAACGATTCCTGTTTGCAAGGCAACATTCAACAAGATAAAAGTGAATTTGTTTTCTCAAATTACGTTTACTGAAACTTCGGATTCATTTTGATAAACTTCTTTTAATTAAGACCTGGTTCTCATTGAAATGTGCAAACAATAGACAAAGTTTGGAATTTTTTGAGACAGTAAAAAGACATACAAAGGATCTGAAACTTCCTGGCAGATTAAAACTGTGTGCCCGACCGAGACTCGAACTCGGGACCTTTGCCTTCCGCGGGCAAGTGCTCTACCAACTGAGCTACCGAAGCACGACTCACGCCCGGTACTCACAGCTTCACTTCTGCCAGTACCTCGTCTCCCACCTTCCAAACTTTACAGAAGTTCTCCTGCGAACCTTGCAGAACTAGCACTCCTGAAAGAAAGGATATTGCGGAGACATGGCTTAGCCACAGCCTGGGGGATGTTTCCAGAATGAGATTTTCACTCTGCAGCGGAGTGTGCGCTGATATGAAACTTCCTGTCAGATTAAAACTGTGTGCCCGACCGAGACTCGAACTCGGGACCTTTGCCTTTCGCGGGCAAGTACTCTACCAACTGAGCAACCGAAGCACGACTCACGCCCGGTACTCACAGCTTCACTTCTGCCAGTACCTCGTCTCCCACCTTCCAAACTTGCCCGCGAAAGGCAAAGGTCCCGAGTTCGAGTCTCACAAGAAAGGTGCTTACTTTTCGGCGGTCAAAGGTAGGATTCAATAGGCTGAACTGTTTTTGTTTTATGCTACACGCAGATTTAAAAAACCATTTCTGGAGAAAAACCTGTTCAAAGTTTAGGGAAAACTTTTGTATGTATTTGCGAAAAATTAGGAAAAACTTTTGTATGTATTATTCAATTTCCAAAAGAACTACGTATTATTATATATTTTGATGTTGTTGAACACAAATCTGAAGCTAGATTTTCAAAATTCATAATGGCTTATCGAATATGATGGACCAGTTTTGACTGAAATTTGACAAATTATTTTTCGTTACTTATGTTTGGTGTGGAATCCCAACACCGTTTATCAACCCTTCCTCTAACTCGAACTGTTCCTGGAGAGTAATTCCCTCATTCTTCTTGGCGAGAAAAGCCGATCTGGCTGAGCTGAACATGTTGCGTTTGGCTGCCTGCAAACATTGTTAGATTTTTCGGCCGATGAATATGTTTGAGTGCATAATCCAAATATATCATTATGTGAACGTGCGTCACGGGCGACAAGTTTTCTACCTGGCTTGCTGTATCCGCCTTAGAGCGTCCCACGGTGACCGTGACACTGAAGAATGGGCTGTATGGATTAAAACATCTTATCGTTCCTACATTCTAGACACATATGCCTCCAAACCAAGCAATAAAAAGTCGTATTTTCGACTATTTGAATGAGAACCTGTCCTTAACGTACGACATAAATTTCGAGCTTCTATTTTGCTGTAAGACTTGTAACAGACGAACGTTAGACATATTAATGAGAACAGTGTAAATCCGACTTTCATTAACAAGAGAAATTATCCATTCACATAGGACTACTCACTAGTGGCTAATTTTCTTTTTTATGGACTGTAAAAGTTTTATTTCCACAGCGTGTTTCAAATAAAATGTAATATAAGTACCTTCAGGGACTGATAGCTTGCTCATTAATCCTTCAGCATGAAAGACAGTTATCTAGATGTCACTCATTTGTGAGGTCGTGTGGAGTTCGATAATGCATCCTCATTCGTGAGTGAGTGTTTAAATGCAATAGCTAATCCTTTCCTACGAGGCATGAAATATTCTTCCAGCCGACTTCATTTCACTGCAAAACTTCCACGTAATGTACCGATCGATAATTATACACAACGGACCTTGAGGGGGACATGTCGTTCTCGGTTTTATTCATGATGTGCAGCACGCAGGCAGTATAAAATAATTCCATAGTCTTTTCATCACGCTGTACCAAATGGAAGAGCAGCTGAAAAGTGGAGTCAGTTCCTTATCAGACCTAGTCCTAAAGCCGTCGGCACACGAACCGTGTATCCGAACGTTGAGCGTTGAGCGTGCCGAGTTACTGACTCCATAGCGTGGAACAGCACGTTCGGGAGTCTTTCCGAACGTGCAGAGCAGTATCTGGCATGTCAGGTATTCTGAGCGTGCGTCTGAGCGTTGACCAATGAGATGCCACAACGCCACCTACGTCACACGCACGCCGTCTCCCTTGAGTATAGAGTTGTGAGGCGCCATATTGGCATTCATTTCAAGCCTATTTGTATTTATGCTGTTTATGAGCACCGGAAAATTGAGAATCACTGGAAAACCCATTGTTAACTGTGTGATTCGTTCCAATAAAATAATGAGAAACATCATACTCGTGGCAAAAGAATTATTGTAACTTGCGTATTATGAGAGTAGGCAATTTGAAGGTAGCGACACACTGAAGATCGACCCAAACCGCATTGTTCTTGGTACAATTTGTTATAATTAAATTTCAGTTAGTAACATATTTACAATTAAGGTTTTCAGAAAGGGGTAACATAATATGACTAGATGCCGTGTACGTGTTGTTGTTAAGCGTAGAGCCGGCACGGTAGCTCAGTGTGTTCGGTCAGAGAGCTGGTTGGCCTCTGTAATAAAAAACTCAGTGGAAGGGTCAACCAACAAACTTGAGCGGATGTCATGTGACGTCCGCAATGACCAAACACAACGATCACAACGAACAAAATGAAAGAAAAGAAAAAAAAGCGTTATGACTAACTCCACTGTCTTCTATTGAGCTATATTGTGAGGCAGTGGTTCGCGTCATAAAAAGTCCAAGTTTTTTTTCCTAACATTCTCGTTTTTATTAGGTTCTGATACTTTATAATTAGTTTAATATAAGTATATGCTATGATATTTGACGATATGTAAATATAAGTTCACCTTTTTGTGAGGGGTGATTTTGTTCGATTGGCTTTATCTGCAGGACCGCTAGCTCTACTTGTGTAAAAAAAGATATTTTGCTCCTATTTCTTTTACGCATCGTAATTCACATGTTGCAAAGATTCTGCTAGTGGGTAGGAACAGTGATCAAGCGAAGTTTTACTAAAACGTGGGAATGATGAAATAATGTTTATCTTATGCGGAGAAGTATTCCAAATTTGCACCACACTGTTACTAATGGAACTTTTATAAGCCTGTGTCCTTATTGATTGGACATGGCACTTTCCTTTTCGTGGACGATGGAGGAAATGTGCGTCTTAACAGAGCTAACGTGGGTAATTTACGCTTGCCCGTTGAGTAAATAGTGTGATTTACGAACTAGAAACACACCGCAATCGCTGCTGGATTGCGTTGCGATCGCCTATACCACGTTGGGGCCCACGTACCATATGCAAAAGTCGAATCGTCCCCGAGGGTTCAGCAGCACGTTGAACTTGGCACGCTCAACGTTAACGTTAGACAGCACGGTCCGTGTGCCGACGGCTTCAGGAATGTCTCCGAAATATGGTTTTGCAGCCATACTGTGCAAGAACAACACATCCATTACCATTCTCGCAACATCAGACATCATAAAGTCGCAAGAGAAGTCTCTGGAACCAAGATAATGCAGAGATTTCCTCCTACTGTTGCCGGATTCAGACATATCATTTACGATAACGCTATTCTATCATTTAATCACCCCATAATTGGTGACAAAGAATATTTATCTAATAACTCATTTCGCAACTGTTGATAATCATCTACGGGTGCGGACTAAAAACAACAAGGTTATCAAGATCAACTGATTTTCTGCTGCAGCTGCAAGTGAGTTTGTTGGTGGCTTCTTAGAAGACGAAAACGAGGTGAAGAAGTTCCTTAACCGAAAACAAAATAGTATCAGCATAACATTGGTCAGTGTAGGGGACTACATGCACATCTTAGAGCAAATACATGAACCAAGAACGTTGTCTTTTGTGTTCAAAGATACATATACAGTATAAAGTGTGCCACTTGGTATTGATGAATGCATCAGTAAATTTAGAGGGAAAACCTTTTTTCCGTGTCAGTTTCTGTTTCAAAATTATTGCAATAACAGGTTTTAAAAATTAATGAGTTAATAATCATACATATATGATGATACTTTTCAAAAATATTTTTATTTGGATATAAAAACATGGGCTGGTTACAAAGTTAATATTTAGCCTTTCTGTTGTGAATCCATCCTAGATGATAGGTTTTGTGCAGTTCAGTAACTTCATGCAGGAACGATCTAACATTATCTGCGAGCATTTCGCCATCATCTCATTATGACAATACACGCCTAGCCTCCTTACATTAGAGATGGGCATTTAAGTTCCCTATAATCTAGGCTCTGAGAAGGTCCACACACGCTGTCCTCTTCTCAAACAGCCCTGCCTCCCGGTAGCAACCCCGGACGCTGCAGCAGTACGCTGTACTTGCAGGGCCCTGTTATGGATGTCAGCCGAACGGTTCCTCTGTGGTACCCGGAATGTTGGCTCCTCCCTTTGTGGAGCATTCAGCGTCTGCAGATGATCCCATGCTTCTGTATGTGCCATCCTCTTGATATGGAGACACCGACGGCTGGCTGCAGCGGCCTTGTGTGGCCCTGAGTGCAGCGTAAACGGCTTAGATGGCTGTGCCGTGGTCCTTGTCGCCTGCGGACGAAGGCCATCAACTATGCCTTTGATGCACATCTACATCATGTTGTTTAGCTAACACTATTAACCCAGGCAACTTGTCGACTAACTGATGGTTGCGCACTTCACTTAGCCGACACTTTGATAATTCTGTATACTCTCCAACAAATTTCTGTTTGTAAATAACGCTCCTAAAGTACGCCTGTCATTTCATTTCTTTGTCATCTCGGCCATTGCCTAAATTTTATGTTCCTGTATCAAGTCTATCATTGCTCTCTTTGCCTTTTTTACAGTTATACTTTTCTGTCCTTTACTTCGACTTCCTTCATTGCCTCTTTGGTACTGCACGTAATTCTAATCTGTAGTGGTCATGTTAGTCAGCTGTTGTTTGGTCTGAGGACAGAATTTTCTATTATTATAATATACTGCTTATCAGTATGAAAGTTATGAAACACAGAATAAATGAAATTACATCTTTTTCCGTTAGAATTTCTGGCGTCTTAGGGCATTTTGTAATGTGGGAAGCTTTTGACCTTCTTAAGTCTTCGTCCTTTTCAAAAGGGAGACGTTAGAACTGCCTCTTTGACATTTATTTTTTTCTAAAATTATACTGATCGTTACCGAACAGACACTCAGCTTTTCTTTCCATTCTTCTACACATTATTCTTCTCAGTAACTTTGATGCACTGACGGAAATACTAGACCTCCTATTTCTGCATATAGACTGCCCTTTTTTTCCTATCACATCACATCTCTGTAGCAATAGCTATCAGCATATTCCCCCTCACCTATCGTCTCTCTCTCTCTCTCTCTCTCTCTCTCTCTCTTTCTCTCACACTCTCCCTCACTCCCTTCTCTTCGTTTAGCAGCGGAATTCCTGTTGTACTCTAGTACTATATCTAAGATGAGTCCAGAGCACTTTGCACTTCAACGCAATATTGAACGATGCGTTACTACTGACGTCAAGAGTTATGATGGTGCATGTAGCCTACAAGCAGGAACAACGCTGTCCCAATCCAAGATGGCAGTAGGACATACCCCTCCTTACCAATGACGATATCATAACAACCATTGCTCACTATTAATGGTCTCGCTCGTTAGACGCCAGATCTGTTGAAATTACATCCTTTAACAAAAAATAAAAAAAATTAATGATTAATGTCCACTTAGACGCGAGTAACATTACAGCAGGGCATCACCGTGAAACACGAAGCCTGTTAGTTGTAACTCTATTGTATATTTTAACATTATTGGTCAGATGCATGGCAAAGTCAAAAATGAGGAAGTTCTAACATCTCATTGCGAATGTGACAGTCGTATCCACATGAAGAAACTGCAGCACTAGCATAAAGTGTAACGTATCACCGAACGAAATACATTCTCCCGCAGCATACGTCGTTACGTTGAAATGCTCAATGAGTTACGTACGGATAAACATAAATGTTGTACTCCTTATAGGGCATCTTAAACTGACTCTCTGTTTGACTTCTCATATATCCTGACGTATTCTCTGCAGTTGATTTAGTTCTCTCTCTGCTTGCTGCGTTTAAGCCCAGAGAAAAAAAATTCTGCGTCGTAACTCGTGTCCGAAAAATTACTACCGAAACGAGTATTAGTCGTCCAAGTTCTGTGGGACCAGTGGTTGAGTTGCATGATTATTCATCACAACGGTCATTGTGCCCCCAGCTGCCGGGCCTGCGTTTGATAATCAATATCAGTTACTTGGATTTTACGTAAAAATGTTAAAATTTATGCGCTGTACTGGGATTTTAAGTTCTGCCACTAGCAAAATATGCGCTCAGAAAAAGAAAAATGAGGAGAGGATTGCGGGAGGCTTGAGTGAAGTTTCACTCAGGCGAAAACAATGACATGTTGCCAAAGAGAAAGCATTGCGTAAGAGAGTAGGGCCACAATTCAGTCTGTCAGACTCCTACTTTAGATTCAGGGAGTGAGTATCCACAGAGACTGCCGTTTGTTTTTTCGTTTATGAGACACTGGGTAGGGATAAATGATGGGTTTGGTACAGTAGGTATTTTCTTCGATTTAACGAAAATATTTGACTGTGTGAACCACAGAATACTTTTGCACATGTTGGGTCATCGTGAGATTAAGGAAAAATCTCAGCGAGGTTTCGCTTCGTATCTGGAAAGTAAGAGGCAAAAAGTTACTCCACAGTGTGAGTAAACAGAGAAGAGGGTTGAATTCGACTGGTGATAAGTGAAGTGGTATGTGCCACAGGGTTCTGTTCTGGGTCCACTGCTTTCCATGATATTAATCGATGACATGCCACTAAACATGACAATTGACTCTAAAAGTGAAAAAAACTGTCTTTGCAGATGGAACAAGTGTCATTGTGGACGACGTGGAAGGTAAGTGATGTAGCTATGGGGGTTTGCTGTAACACCAGCACATGGCTTACAGAGAACACTTACATCTACATGTACGCTATGCAAGCGACCGTTCGACGTGTGGCAGACTCTATTTTGTGTGACACTGGCACTTCCATTCTTCCATGTTCCATTTGCAAATGGTTCGCCGGAAGAACGATTGCCGATAAGCCTCCATATAGGCTCGAATTTCTCTAATTTTATCTTGATGGTCTTTCCGACAGATATATGTAGGACGGGACTCTCAAGCAGCTTTAACAGTGAACCACATTGTGATGCCACCGATGTTGGTTGAGCTTCTCTGTAGCGCTTTTCAGCTTACTAAATGAACGCGCTGCTCTCCTTCGGAATTTCTCTATTTCTTTTATCGATACTATCCGGCACGAATCTCGTACTGACGATCAATATTCACTTACATGTCGAACGATGGTTTGTAAGGTACCTCCTATGTTGATGGACTACATTTCCTGAGGATTCATCGAATGAATCTCATTCTGGCGTCTGCCTTTCCTGCGATTTGTTTTATGTGATCCATCCACGTTAAACTACTCCTTTCGCATGTTCCTAGATGTTTTATGGAAGCACCTATTTCCGGTGATAGTTCTGGAATGGTGTAATCATAATCTAAAGGTATTCTTTATTTTATATATACGAATTAGGTTACATTTGTTTATGTTAATGGTCAATTGCCGCACCCAGCAACAAGCATCGATCCTCTGTAGGGCTTTCTGAACTTCGCTTCGCTCTTCCAGCGTTGCGACCTGTCTGCACGAAACAGTGTCAGTCGCGTAAAGCCTCAAGGATCTTCTTACGTTGCCTACTACGTCATTTATATATATTGTAAATCATCAAGGAATTATTACATTCAACTCCTTTGAGTATGAGGTGCTTAGTTCTGTTAGCTAGAGCTCTTCAGGACAGTCGCACAGCTGATCTGACATTCCATAAGCTCGAATATGTCCATTACGTGGATGTAAGGAACTGTATCGATGCCTTATAGAAGTCAAGGAACACATCCAACCGCGCGCCGGTATGTTCCGTTATCAGTGACTCGTGGACGATCAGAGCGAGCTGGGCTTCAGGCGACCGTTGGTTTCGGAATCCTTGTAGATGCATGCGGAGGAGGTTTTCGGTCTACAGAAATGTCATAGTACTCTAACATAAAATGTGTTGACCGATGTATGATGTACAGGTCTATAAGCCTGCGCATCTGTTCGACAACCCTGCTTGAAAACAAGAACGGTCTGTGCCTCTTTTCAACCATAAAGGACACATGGCTCTTCCAGATTTCAGCTTACGGCCACTGTTGGTAGAAGAGGGACGAGATCTTTCGCGTACTCCATTTAGAATCGTACTGGTATTCCGTCAGGTCCAGTGGTATTCACTCTGTTGAACGATTTCAGTTGCTTTTATCACTTGGACACTTATTTCGATATCGGCCATATTCTCGTTCATGTGACGATTTCTAATACGGACTGTACTGCAGTCTTATCCTTTAGTGAAACAGTTTCGGAAAAAAAACGTTTAGTGTTTCAACCTTTCCACTATTGTCCTCCGTTTCGGTGCCATTATGTTCACAGAATATTAGGAGAGAAGAGAAAACGTAATGCATGCAGTTACGGATATGAAGCTCCCGTAAAAGCCAAGTTTTACTATAGAATAAAATTTTCATTCTGCTGACAGAGTGCCCACTCTTGTGAAACTTACTCGGGACCTTCGCCTTTCGCTGGCAAGCGCTCTACCGTATATATATATATATATATATATATATATATATATATATATATATATATATATATATTTGGCAGACGCTCTATCCATCTATTTTTTATAATTTTAATTTTTTTTAATTTGTAATTTTTTTTCGTGTCGCATATATGAAGAGGAAAAATAATTTTTGCACCCATCCGTGATCGAACCGATGTCCTTCTGTATCGCATTCCCTCGCGCTAACCAATTTATTTTAGGAAGACACAGAAACTTCTACAAAACAAAAATGAAAAAAGAATGAGAAAGGATTTTGGGAAGTTTGTTTTTTCTTCTCTTTTTTTATTTTTGGTTTGTTTTTTTATACAAATGGATAAAGGAAGGTCGTTCATCTTCGGCTGCATAACCAGAATAACAGAAAGTCGTCCCATTACGACATAAGGATGCTCCCTACTATAGCCCGCTGCGAATTGTTCGACGACTGTCGTCCCGTTGCTGTGATTTTTCTGTTGTTTGTTCAGTCTCATAGAAAAAGAAACTGGAAAGAAGTTCGATGGTTATCTTCTCATGTCATCGATAATCCAGCTGCAAAGTGGATTATGGAATGCGCTCAAAAGAAAATTAGAAAAATATTGCCTGTATTTAGGGTTCTTGACGATCACACAATTTCGTTCGTTCAGGTAATACCAAAAATCGGATACTGCCTTTTCGCCATTACCGAGTAGGTAGTGAAAAGCGTGACTCTAATCCACGTCAAAGAGTTCGTTTTTGCTCTTGGAAAATACATCTCATTTGGGAAAAGAAGAGATCGGGTAGTTATCCTGCAGGGAGTCTTCCGTGTGAGAAAAGCCAATATCTGACGCACCAAATACCAAACGTCCTTTGCCGACCCGCATTGGAAACGATTTTCATCCGTATCAGTCACTTGGAATGTGGCACACAAGGGTGAGTCGGCGAGGTGGATGTGATGTAGGCGGGACTGGCACAACTGTTTCCCATTAACAGTTACGTACCATGCAGATTGCACGTCAGTATCAAGGGTGGTGGAATTCGCTGCCTGCCACACAGCACGCCACTTTGTAGTGGGGTGTTTGCTTTCAATCAAATTCGGCGTTCTGTTGAGTTGCAAGGCAGCTTATATCGCCCTCGTCATCATCAAGCGTGTGGGTGGTAGTGCGGTATGGATGTAGCTTAATTCAAGGAAGAACTGGCTAATGTAGAAGAAAGGTGAAACTTCCTGGCAGATTAAAACTGTGTGCCAAGCCGAGACTCGAACTCGGGACCTTTGCCTTTTGCGGGCAAGTGCTCTACCAACTGAGCTACCCAAGCACGACTCACGCCCCGTCCTCACAGCTTTACTTCTGCCAGTACCTCGTCTCCTACCTTCCAAACTTTACAGAAGCTCTCCTGCGAACCTTGCAGAACTGGCACTCCTGAAAGAAAGGATATTGCGGAGACATGGCTTAGCCACAGCCTGGGGGATGTTTCCAGAATGAGAATTCCACTCTGCAGTGGAATGTGCTCTGATATGAAACTTCCTGGCAGATTAAAACTGTGTGCCGGGCCGAGACTCGAACTCGGGACCTTTGTCTTTCGCGGACAAGGGCTCTAAGCCATGTATCCGCAATACACTTTCTTCCAGGAGTGTAAAGGCAAAGGTCCCGAGTTCGAGTCTCGGCCAAGCACACAGTTTTAATCTGCCAGGAAGTTTAATATCAGCGCACACTCCGCTGCAGAGTGGAATTCTCATCCTAGAAGAAAGGTGCTGGGATGTACGATATCATCACAAGGGGTGTGAGTGAGGTCGTTCGTAAGGCCTCCAGTAAGAGACTTGTGAGACACGTCGGGCTCCGTCGCCACAGTTGCAGATGACAGGTGACGAACAGGGCATTCACTCTGTTATGAACATGACAAAGACCTGAACACCCTCTGCTCCTCGGGAGGGTTAGGGACTCGTAACGAATCTTAAATAACGTGCCCGTATTAACGAAGGATCCCAAAACCGCCAACATGTGGTGAGCCAGGGTAGGTGGCATCGGAAGGATCCGTGCAAATACACGTTAGCATATCGTGTCCGTTGCAGTAGGTCTAGATGTCTAAGTCGGTGGTCACTTATTCCTGCCCTCATTTGATTTAATAAACAGCTGTCGTTAAGGGCTGTTGAACGCGTCATGTCAGATGTGAAATCAATGCCAAGACAGCGGATTGTGTCACTGATTCGTAGCGGTGCGACGCTCTCGTCGGATATACCTCTTCGTATAGGCAGGGCGTGTGATTTGTGGAGATTGAGATTGCTCCCCGATGCCGCGCCGTAGGTCGCCACACACGCCAGTGCTGCACGAACATCGTCGTTACTGCGATGGAGTATCAGATCATCCGCATAGGCAGTGCAGCAAAAAGTGTGTCCAGAAAGGGACATCCCAGTCAGGCGTTGTCGGAGGCCGCAGAGGAGTGGTTCCAGGACGAGGGCGTACAATATCGCCGAAAGAGGGTAGCCTCGTCGCACCGATCGCTGTATCAGTATCGGTGGCGTGAGACGGCCATTATATAACACCTTGGACGTCGCGCCGCGTAGGAGACGCATCAGTACCTAAACTATGATGTCCGAATACACCATGTGTCGCAGTACCTCCATCAGAAATGTGTGGTCGACTCTGTCAAAGGCCTGGCTATAGTCGAGTGAGGCCAAAACTCCTATCAGTTAGCGAGCTTTTGTTAGCGCGATCATATCTCGATATCGGCACAGAGCAATGAGAATATTACGGTCACCTCCTAACGTTGCCTGGTCCTGCGACACAACACATTGTACAGATCGCTTTAGGCGTGCCGCCAGAAGCCGGGTGAAAATGTTCATCTCACTGTTGAGTAAGGTCAAGGGGCGATAATCACTGATCCTGGATCCGCCTCGTGGTTTGTGTATGGCCACAATCAATCCTTCTAGGAACGCCCCAGGGATCTGCGTCGTGGGAGACGTAAGACCGTGACAAATATCAGTCCATGCTGGTGCCAGCAATTATTGATATGTCCGATAAAATTCCAGAGGAAGGCCATCAGGTCCTGGGGACTTATGAGCAGCCCCAGCCTGTATTGCTTCAATGATTTCCTCTTCCGTTACATCTGGAGTCAAATCCTCTAGGGCTGTCGGAGATATCGTGCTGTAGGTGAGTTGAGAGACTTCGGCGATCACCTTTGGGGGATGTCGGTGTTCCGAGTACAGCCTAGTGTAGTGAGATTTCTTATATCACGCTGGGTATGAAGGCGTCGTCCGGCTTCCGTCATGATAGCTTGGATCAGTGTCGTGCGTCGGTGCCGTCGTTCTGCAATGACGTGATACATGGACGGTTCCTCTTGGGCCAATCTGTCTTGAGTGCGCGCTCTGACGATCGCACCCTCAAGGTGGCAACGTGTTAATCTAATGATCTGTGAATTGGCACGGTTCACTGTCACCTGCCTTGCAGGTGAGTACGACGATGTTTTACATTCCCTAATGATGCTGTAGTAAAAGTCCATGGTATGTCTCTTCCATGCTGCCGGCCGCGGTGGTCTAGCGGTTCTGGCGCTGCAGTCCGGAACCGCGGGACTGCTACGGTCGCAGGTTCGAATCCTGCCTCGGGCATGGGTGTGTGTGATGTCCTTAGGTTAGTTAGGTTTAAGTAGTTCTAAGTTCTAGGGGACTTATGACCTAAGATGTTGAGTCCCATAGTGCTCAGAGCCATTTGAACCATTCTCTTCCATGCTGCTACATCTCATCCGTATCCTACAAAGGTTTTCCGGAGGGCTGGTTTGGCGCAGAGTAACCACCACGACAGTGTGGACCGGTAGGTGGCACGCCGACAGCTCCAGGAATCCTACATGTTCTCTATAAGGCGTCGACATTCCTGAGAGGCTAGGTGGGCGACGTTCAACTTCCAAGGACCAAGGCTGTGCCGTACCTTCTGACGGACGAGAGTAATGTCGCAGATGTAGGCCTAGTGGTCAGAAAACGCTGTGGGCCAAACTTCGGCAGCTCTCGTCCCCACAGCTATGGAGCGCGAGATATAAACCCGGTCGACGCGTCTGGAGGAATGCCTGGTGTAGTGCGTAAATCCGGGCCAATCGCCACAAAAATGTTCCCACGAGTCCACCAATTGAAGATTACATATAATTGTCGCATGTTCTGTGCAGGGAGAATGATGTGGTAACTGATCCTTAGGTGCTTGACTGCAGCTGAAGTCCCCTCCGAATATCAAGGCGTCCTGATGGCCCATAAAGAGGGGCGTGATTGTATGAGCCGAAAAGGAGGATCGTTCGCGACGCCGACCAGATCCTGATGGTGCATAGATGTTGATACGTTTGACTCCTTGGATAGTAAGAGCTATGCCTCTGGCGTCAGGGAGATACTCGACGTCTTCTGCGGGTATACCTTCGCGGAGGAAGATCGCCACACCACTGCCATTGGCCGACGCATGTGAGACCCAAGTCATGTAGACATAGGGTTCCTTGAACTCTCCGACTTACACCTCTTGAAGGAGCTCAATGTCGATGTCTGCTGCATTGAGCAGATCCTGTAGCATCGCTAGTTTATGTCGGGCACATATGTTGTTGATGTTAATCGTTGCTACACGGTATGTTTGGTCAGCCAGGTCGGCATCTGGGTTGTTTAGGAGGCCCGGTGTGGGCGGAAGGGGCGGCCCCACATAGGCTGACGATACAGCCGTAGTCACTGTGGTTGGTCGGTGCTGGGTGCAGCCGAGGGAGCATCTCTGCCCTCGGCATCCTCCGGGCGCGGTGGCTCATCCTCTACATCATCCGCCCAAGAATCAGATGCAGCAATAGGTAACTGTTGAGTAGTGCTGTCAGTAGAACGCTCGCTCGCATATTCAGCAGCACAAGTGGTGTTGTCAGTCAGAGGCTCAGATACTGTATTATTCGTAGCATCGTGACGCGAAGGGTGAGTTGTGGTGGTAGAGTCCTGAGTGTCGTCCGACGCCGGATCTTCGTCCGGGTCACGCATCCAAATGGATCAAATGGCTCTGAGTACTACGGGACTTATAATCTGAGGTCATCAGTCCCATGGAACTTAGAACTACTTAAACCTAACTAATCTAAGGACAGCACACACATCCATGCCCGAAGCAGGATTCGAACCTGCGACCGTAGCAGTCGCGCGGTTCCAGACTGAAGCGCCTAGAACCGCTCGGCCACAACAGCCGGCTGTCACATCCGAAACATGTAATCATCGGATGGCGTATGGCGCCGTTTCTTGCGGTTTCGAGAGGACCGTTGTTTTCGGACATGTTGTTCTGTGTCACAGTGCGGGCGGCAATCGTCTGACGCGGTCTCCGTTGGTAGGAAGGCAGAAGTCGGGACAATTTCTGGTTCGACTTCCATCTTTTCTTTAGGCTCGTCTCGGTGGCACAATTGATCACCGTCTTGAGGTAATTTTGCCGACGAGGTGGTGGAGGGGGATATGTAGTCCGCCACACTGACATCGTTCATTGACTGCAACATGGTGTTTCGATCCTGAGCAGGAACAGTTGCTGCGGTTGCAGCCGCTGCATACGTGATGGGGAATGAAATAGGTGTGACTGGGGATGGATCTTCACCACCCGGTGTCTGAGTCAGTCGGCGTTGAATACTGGCCTATCCGACATGTCCCTTCGGGCCACAGCCCGCGCAAGTACACGTTCGTCCGTAATACATGACAAGGGCTCTGCAGCCACCAATTACTAAATAAGATGGCACATGTGCAATCTTAATCTGTCGCACTCCGTTTAAGACGGGGTGTGTCTCAAACGTTTGCCATTTTTCAGCCAGGTTTCAAAGCTGTCATCACAACATCTGGCGGGACTTCGAACGGCAGCTCGAAGACCCTCAGAGTGCGAAGGCTTAATCCAGCGTGGTCGATCGTTAAAGTTCCTATGTGGCCATCAGGATGGTTAAATTTAAGTCCATGAGTGTGTCGGCGCACAACATCACTGCACACCTCTTCATTGATCAGTTTTATGTATACGTCACTTTGTGTTATAGAAAAGTTGATCCCAATGATATCTCGAGGTGCAATATCAAGAATATCAAGTTCTTCTCGGATGAAACTTTCAGTGTCAAGTGCTCGAGGTCTTGCGTAGTCCGCTTGAAATGTGATCTTAATTGTGGACTTGCGGTACGGGTACGCCATGGCACTACCGAGACACGGACGCGTGACACTCGCCGCAGCGGAAGGTAAACATGAAACACTTACACGCGCGGTACTCTAACAGGCGGGACACAGGCACGACTACCTTGCCCCACTGCTGCTAACAGCGGACTGCCAACTGAGCTACCCAAGCACGACTCAGAGCCGCTCTCCGCAGCTTTACTTCCGCCAGTACCTCGTCTCCTACCTTCCAGACATTATATAAACTCTCTTGTTAAACTTGAAATACTAGCGCTCCTGGAAGATAGGACACTGCGGAGATATGGCTCAGCCACAACAAGGAACATGTTCCCATAGTGAAATTTTTGCTTTGCAGTGACGTGTGCGCTGATGTGGAGCTTCTCGCAGTACATCATAGTAACGCTGAAGTACAAAACTTCTAGAATGAGATTTTCACTCTGCAGCGGAGTGTGCGCTGATATGAAACTTCCTGGCAGATTAAAACTGTGTGCCCGACCGAGACTCGAACTCGGGACCTTTGCCTTTCGCGGGCAAGTGCTCTACCAACTGAGCTACCGAAGCACGACTCACGCCCGGTACTCACAGCTTTACTTCTGCCACTACCTCGTCTCCTACCTTCCAAACTTTACAGAAGCTCCCCTGCGAACCCTGCAGAACTAGCACTCCTGAAAGAAAGGATATTGCGGAGACATGGCTTAGCCACAGCCTGGGGGATGTTTCCAGAATGAGATTTTCACTCTGCAGCGGAGTGTGCGCTGATATGAAACTTCCTGGCAGATTAAAACCGTGTGCCCGACCGAGACTCGAACTCGGGGCCTTTGCCTTTCGCGGGCAAGTGCTCTACCAACTGAGCTACCGAAGCACGACTCACGCCCGGTACTCACAGCTTTACTTCTGCCAGTACCTCGTCTCCTACCTTCCAAACTTTACAGAAGCTCCCCTGCGAACCTTCGCAGGAGAGCTTCTGTAAAGTTTGGAAGGTAGGAGACGAGGTACTGGCAGAAGTAAAGCTGTGAGTACCGGGCGTGAGTCGTGCTTCGGTAGCTCAGTTGGTAGAGCACTTGCCCGCGAAAGGCAAAGGTCCCGAGTTCGAGTCTCGGTCGGGCACACAGTTTTAATCTGCCAGGAAGTTACAAAACTTCTCTTTCAAAGGGCACCAAGTCGAGTATCGGTCCGACAAACAGTTTTATTTTTCCAGGAAATCTTGAAACTTATTCGTCCGTCAGTAAAATCGAGGGTTTCAAATTCTTAGGACAGAGGGTAGATGGAAGACTTTCTTGGCAGTAACACGTTCAAGATATTCTACAGAATCTGAACACTACTACATTCACCAGAAGAATCATTTCCACCATATCTGACACCGAGAAACGAAAACTTGTTCACTTCGGTTACTTTTACTCTTTTACATAGTAAGTTGTGTCTCATACTGTGGTGTACACTGTGCACTCACCAAGAATAATCTTAGCCCAGAAAATGGCGGTCAGACTAATCTTCGGACTCAGTTCACGAACTTCATGCAGGTTGTTGTTTAAGTGTCTCGAAATTCTAACTCTGACATCCTTGGACACATATTCCGTATTGTTATTGATAATACTGATTCATTCAGAAGAAACTGAGCTCTGGACAGAAGAACAATGTAGTCTTGGAAAACACATCACTAAGCATTACGCATGGGAATGTACACTATTCAGCATGTGTAATTTTTAACAGGCTTCTAGCAGAAGTAAAAATGAAAAAGGGTTGTAAACCCTAAGTATTGAAATTCACGTAGAAAAGTTTCCAGTGGTACACTCTTATTTTCTTAATAGTGTGTTGTTTACTCATACATACTCCTTCGTTGTGTTTTATTAGTTATTTATTTCTTTATTTATAAATTTTCTAGTCGGCACTATGTGAAGTATGTACTCACTCGTTAAGTTACCAAGTATTTCTGGCATTTGTGCGTCAACTTGTATGATTCTGCTGAAATTTAACAGAGTTTCTATGGCGCTCTTGGTCATAATCTTGAGGTACCGTTGTTGCCAGATGAAAGACCTTCAAATGGCTGTAATTCTGGTATAAATAGTTGCTGAAATGGTGAGTATGTGTTCACTCAAAATAATACTGGTACTCTCCGGCACATGACACTAGCACCTCAGTACAGCAATATCTGCAGTGTTATAAACTTCAACGTATTCATCTCAAATACTATCCTGTACTCCATTTAAGCTCGTAACTGTCTGTGTTATCAGCCAAATAAAGGTAAGTCGTTTAAATAATGTTACGTATGAAAATGAGGAAAAGAGGAAAAACAACAGGGGTGCATTAATACAATGGTGCAAATGTCGCCAAGGAATCTAAAGAAATCCTGCTGGCTGCGAAGCGCTTCTAATTTATAAATGCGGTGCTAATGTCTGGCAACACTGTGAAAACGTAAAGCAAGTATTATTTTAATTATCGTGCAGGACATTCTCCAACAGTATACTCACAGCCAGCTCACTCAAATAACGTGTGTCGACATTTATTTAAGTACATGTAAAAGCAAAAAGTTATGTGAATACGTGAAGTATAGCTGTAACACACAGTTTCACAAAGCTACTAACAGTTAATGACAATTGTATCACATTTTGTGTCCCGCATTTATTAATTGTTGTTTACAGAGACTGAAACAGGTAAATCGGCTTAAATGAATTATGTCACACCATTACTGCCGTATTTTTTAAGTAATTGTGTCAGTAAGCTGTTAGGATCACTGCATGAAAAATCCCCCAGTCAGAACTTGGTTAAATGTCACTGTGATAACATCTGTTTCTGCTGAACGTCTGAAAAAGGTATTGAATACTACTGCTTGTATTTAATAAAATCTGACTTACCTTCATACTCCCTAACCTCTTACCGAATTTTGGCCACATAATTTATTATTGGTATAAACAGATTCAGTTGAAATGGAAGCTCTCGTAATACTGTGTACCACGCAAATCATCATATAATTCCGACTTCTCTTTTAAGTAACACACAAACAAAAGATGAAACACTCATAAATATACTGTATGTGTAGGCGACGGAATAGAAACCTGGCAGCTTCATCTTCAGTGCGTTCTTATTTTGTTGATATCTGCAACTTACTGGTTTTTGTTTTGATTTTGTTTGGATGGAGTGTGGAACCTGGTGATTGTCATTACAGAGGGGATCAGGTTGTGGAAAGGGGCCAAGATCAATTACTGTTAGTTACACAAAAACACACAACTCTATTCCTCGAAACAAATGTACAGATTTCTCTTTAAAACAACGTAGATCTATTCACGGCTGAGGGCCCAAGTAACGTCTCCAAATAAGTTTAAATACTTCCTTCTAAAACACCAGGATTTAGAGAAACGGTTGAATGCCTTACTTAAGTAAAATTGCAATATGCTCTCGGTTGAAGGCCGAAGTAATATTTCAGATAAGCTAAGGAAATTCCTTAAAATTTACAAATTTCGGTTAAAAGCCATACTAAGGAAAATTCAAATTAATTCTTGGGCTGAAAGCCAAATAAATTTTTCTTTTTAACGTAATAAAAGAGAGGCTTTAAGGGTAAACTTTCGCACAGTACAACAGAAAAACATCTTACGAAAACTTGAAGTATCTTGTCGGCTGAGGGCCCAAACAATTACTCAAAATAATGAAGGGCATCCTTACGATAAACATTTACAGAACACGGCTGAAGGCCATTTCAAGAATTCAAGATAACTAAAGAGAATGTTTACAGACAAGGAAGCGCTGAAAGTGGCTGCTACCAAATAAATGAATTCATAAGGACGCTGTAGGTGTTTCATTTTCTGACAATAGTCAACGGCCGTCATCCCCAAGACCTCCTGTTAAAAGGATGGACATACAAAAAAAATTTTTTAACATTTACGACTGACTGTAAAATTGTTCGATAACCTTTTTATGGTAGCTACAGAAAAACTATAAGAAGAATATACTAATAACACAGTTAGTATATCGCCTGAATATATCTCCACGACAGAGCTGATGACATTGTCACTAGCTCTTAATACTTTGAACACTTACAGATAAAAAAAAGTCCTGCAGTGACCTCCGAACACAGAGATTCTGGTATATTAGAAGGCGAATGCTAGTGAACAACAGATGAAGATGGTATGCTGTTTCAAGACGTTTAATCTCCGGAGTTGCCCAGTGTTCCTCAGACAGTTAACACAACTGAACCACAGAGGGAAAAAAAAGCGTTCCACTGTGTCTACAAGCGAAAGCGACCAGTTATTGTACCTTGAACGAAAAAAAGAAAAAAAAATGAAATACTGAAGTGAGACATCGATATAAGCTAAAATAACGATCTTCTGTTGTTTCAGAGTTTGTTACCATATTCGGCTGAAATGGCATCTTTGTATAATCTCATATATCAAAGAAAAATTCATAATTGGATTGCTGCAGAACTCCAGTCGGTTCTAGACGTTGTTTCCCCTTTGACAAATGCCAATATTAATCCATCATCATCCATGGTAGAGAAGAGACAGAAGAAATTACGGCCGGTCACAGCTGTAGGTTTAGAAAGGTGAGTTGCGTGGCGAGTTGCGTGGCACCTACACGCCAAGCGATGCGTGTCCGGTATGACCGCAGCGTACGGCTGATACGCCAATGGTGGAGGCAGTGCAAATCATACATACATGCAAGTTCCAGACCATACGCTGTTCGCACTATACGCAGATGATACGGTGGTTTACAGAGGCACCTTGACCGCCCGGAATCCTAGCCGACATGACATGCTTTGTCTGGTAAGTACACGGGACCTGAAGTCACGCAGTCATTTCAACGCCAACAAAAGCCACAGTTTTACCACGGCTGGACATCGTAGAACACCTTTAGCTGCAAAACCCTACATAAAAATTACCAGAACGTCTGTGTGACGTTATGTACCAGTCGTTGCGCCAGCATGCCATGAAAACGCAGCCGTAGAGTTACAGATTCACATATTCAGATTATGCTGCTGGAGCTTGTACAGAGTTTGGGAAGGTTTGGGGGTGAAATACATTACCTTTTGGAAGTAGTTACAGCAGTCATAGAACCATTACCTCGAGGTGCTTGGACACACAGTCCATCGTAATCGTAATGGAAATATCAGATCTGCTACAATGATAATCATCACCTGATGAAAGTAATAATTCGAAGAAAAAAAAAACTCTGAGCCGTTCGCGGCTCGTGATCATGCCATATATTGTTGGTCATTTTCTATTTACGATGCTACAGCCTCGTTTCCTTATTCGATTTACTGGCGCCACTAAGTTCCTGTCTTACCTGACCGTGGTAGCAGCAGCGCTTATCAATAGGAGCACTGTCGTATTATCTTTGAAGCAACCGCTAGGATTTCCGGCTCGTCGTGTGTCGAGAGTTGAGTCGGGACCTTCGACCATAGATACTAGTAGACTGGCCTTGCTGTGCAGAAGCTATGGGGCTAGTGTGGCTCCAACATAAACCACGTGACTGTTGGCAAAACGTGGCGGGATTTCAAATCAGCGGTCTGCCATCCTGTGTTTGTATCGGATTTTCCCCACATTTCTCAATTGACTGCCAAATGCTTCCAACAAAAACTACTTTTTTATTTGTGAAAAATTATGCCAGAACTACATTTGACCTGGATTTGTTCAAAGTACCATTTATAAAATCTAACAAATACATCGAACGCCACTCTGGTGGGCAGTGGGAAATAATAACTATAAACTATCAATTATAGTAAAATGTCGTTAAAATTCTTTTAAACAGTAAGAGTGGGCTCCTGTCAAAACTTTAAACATTGTATTCGCCACGTTTCGAGCTTTAGTCACTTATAAAAGAAAAGCGCTATGGGAATTGTGTCAACTATAGGTGTCAAAATTATTTACTTTAGGAGTAGGTCCATTTTAGAGTATCAATTTTAGGTGCACTTCAAAGGTTCAGTTCCCACTATTTTTACAAAAGTTTAAACTATCAGTTTAAAAAAATGATATTTTAGGTGAAAGGTGAGACTTTGCAGTTTCAGAAAATAATTTTGGAGCCTAGGTTTAAAAATGACGGACACTGTAAATAAAAATTATAGACATACATTGTAAATAATAACTAACCTATCAAAACACTTCTCCGCGAAGTGCTTCGAGCAAAGGCGCGTATGTGCAAACGGCTTAAGGTTTTTCCGTTTCAGGGCATGTATCCAAAGCTGCCTTCGTTTTTCATCCTTAGGGAACCTATGAGTAGGAACGAGAAACGATTATACTTACTTCTGTAACCGAATTATCACAGATACTTTCCAAAATGTAATATGAGTCTGACTTTACAGGCATCACTTTCAACACTTTAATTTACGTGATACTCTATTTCAAGTGTAAAAAACATATAAAAGTCACTTCAGCAGGTTTCAATAAACGCATCTGCACTTTCTTAGACACACTTGCACGTTAAATGTAATGCCATTTCCCCGACAAAACGCTGAGTACAGCCATAAGCGCAACACGAAACAACCATGTTTTGCCAACATTCACGTGACTTCAGCCCAGAGATGTTGGAGCCACGAAAATGACGTCAGGGCCAGTCTATTATATTTATGGTCGAAGGTCGGGACGCAGCAGCAGGGAAGTCGGGGACTGAGCGCCAGTGAGGTGCGGACAGCCAGTGCTCGCCGACCGCTGATGACACACGTGAACAGTCCGAAGAAAGGAGATTAGAGCGCGACGACCGGTGGTTGGTCGTTCGGTTGGTCGTCTCATCGGGCGACGTGTATTTGGTCCTATGACCGTTTCTGGGCCTCGTCAGTTGGCCATCTTGCCGGACGTGGGTCGGTTGCTTCCTTGTGCAGAGATGTCGTGGCCAATGCGCAAGAGTTACCTTTGCATGCTTTCGTTTATTACACAGTTGAGGGAGAGTGAAACCATTTTAATTTTTTAACTTGTGTGGGACTGTTCTTAATCAGTGATGTGGTTAGACGCTGGATCGATTGAAAAGTGCGTGCGGATTTTGGATTGCTCTATTGGGTTCCTAGGTCATCACGGGTCGCCGTGTCTCCGAATTCCGAACAGACATCGAGTTGAGTCGGGTTGGATCTGCAGTCAGCTTCGATAGCGAAGACTCTCCCGTCCGTTGCCGACACACGTAACTTCTGTGGGAACGACCTGGGTTGGTCGTTCGGTCGGTCGTCTCATCGGACGACGGGTATTTGGTCGCCGAGCGATTGTTGAAACTCTCTGTGTGTCGAATTCATTCGTCCTTGTTGTCCCACAGTGATTGTTTTTACGATTGTTCGAGTTCCTGTGCAAGTATGTTTACGTGTGTAGCTTCTGTGGTTTCCAATGAGCAGACGAATGCTGTCTGCGTACTGGGATACTCAGTCGGTCGGTTGATATAGAGCAGCGTGTGTGTCGGGTGGAAAGAAATGGATAGAATTGATTAGGCTGTTGGTTGGTTCTTCAGCAGTCCCTAAGTCGTGTTGCCATCCGATTGTTTATTGTTACGCTTAGCTGCCTATCTCACCTAAACTGTTGTTAGAATTTCGTCCCCAGGCCAACCCTTGGAACACTTCTGAGCACCACTGTTTGTTGTTTGTAATTGTCATTTTATTTTGTCGCTGGTATTGTGCCAGGCCTTCAGCCGTGTATTAATATTGTCTGATTTATGTGTAGTATATGCCCACTGAAGCGCCCAAAGTGGCAGCTACAAAATAAATAAAATAATGAGGACGGCTGTAGGCGTTTCATTTTCTCACAAAACAAGTGTCTTGAAGCTACCTGAGTTCCTTCTAAACCTGTTGATTTCACCATATAACGGAATAATAAGAAATCAGCTGTACAATAGAAAATTAATGCCTTTACCGGTTTCAGGGCCGGCCGCGGTGGTCTAGCGGTTCTGGCGCTGCAGTCTGGAACCGCGGGACTGCTACGGTCGCAGGTTCGAATCCTGCCTCGGGCATGGGTGTGTGTGATGTCCTTAGGTTAGTTAGGTTTAAGTAGTTCTAAGTTCTAGGGGACTTATGATCTAAGATGTTGAGTCCCATAGTGCTCAGAGCCATTTGAACCATTTTGAACCGGTTTCAGGCATTTAGTGCCCTTCTTCAGACGGTTATACCTGTCGCATTATTTGTGTTAACAAATGCCATGGTCCCAAGAAAATACAGGATCAATAAGTAATACAATGCTGAATCCATTAATACAATAACAGCTCTTATAAGCATTCACGTAGTTCATAGTGTGTGACAGATACTATGAACCATGCGGACGGTATACTGAAAACATTAAATCAGTATTTTCGTCATTTGTAGACTAATTGACGTGATTACAAGCTGTAGCCCGCATCTCGTGGTCGTGCGGTAGCGTTCTCGCTTCCCACGCCCGGGTTCCCGGGTTCGATTCCCGGCGGGGTCAGGGATTTTCTCTGCCTCGTGATGGCTGGGTGTTGTGTGCTGTCCTTAGGTTACTTAGGTTTAAGTAGTTCTAAGTTCTAGGGGACTTATGACCACAGCAGTTGAGTCCCATAGTGCTCAGAGCCATTTGAACCATTTGATTACAAGCTGTATGTTTTATTTTGGTTAGTACTTCCAAATACATGTGGCAAGAGTAAGTCATTAATGCTTAATTTCCTCTGGAGAGCAAGTCAGGTGTTCCAATGTGGGTACGTGGACGTAAAACGGTTATTCTTTACTGACATGCATAGTCCACGTAGTGGCACTTTTATGACTATGCAGAAAACATCAGGGCGTAAAGTTTGTGACGTGGTTGTAAGAAGACTGTTCGTTTCAAAGAAAACCAAGCAGCACTCTGACTTACCTGCATATAAAGATACAACATACAAAAATATCTGCACTTATGCCCCATACACCTTGTATTGGCAAGCATGGAGTTACTTCAGTCACTGCTGTTGTGGTGTGACGAAGGAGTTCACGCAGAATTACTGGGTGAGGAGTAATGTATACGGAGACTTTCATAATAATGCACCACCAACAAAAATCACATACCGAAAAATCAGATGACCTAGGAGCCCAATAAAGCAATCCAAGATCCGTACGCACTTTGCAATCGATCCAGCGTTAACCTCAACACTGTTTACGAGCAGTCCCACTCATGTTAAATAATTAAAATTTTTGCACTCTCCCTCAACTGTGTAATAAACGAAAGCAGTAGGTGTACCACGGAGATGCGTATGGGCAACCGTATAAACCGGCAGCTGGGGAAAAGATAAATATTTAGTTTTGATGTTCAATTTAAAACTTACCCCTCGATTTTATCTTCATTTATCAAGAAGAAAGAGTGTTGCGGAATAGTTTAAATAAATTTGAAATACCCCATTTTATCGTTTCGGTTTTGTGTTGTAAGCCAACTACTCCTTTTATGTCTTGTGAGTACATTAAAAAGCCCGCATCTCGTGGTCGTGCGGTAGCATTCTCGCTTCCCACGTCCGGGCTCCCGGATTCTATTCCCGGCGGTGTCAGGGGTGTTGTGTGCTGTCCTTAGGTTAGTTAGGTTTAAGTAGTTCTATGTTCTAGGGGACTGATGACCATAGATGTTAAGTCCCATAGTGCTCAGAGCCATTTGAACCATTTTTGAAGTACATTAAAAATATCTTTAGACAAATTCAGGGTAAGCATTGCTTTCTATATTACGCATTGATTCAAGAAATGATTTATAATTGAGTCCAATTGTATTCCAAAACATAATCAGGAGTAGTTCAAATGGTTCAGATGCCTCTGAGCACTATGGGACTTAACATATGAGGTCGTCAGTCCCCTACAATTTAGAACACCTTAAACCTAACTAACCTAAGGACATCACACACATCCATGCCCGAGGCAGGATTCGAACCTGTGACCGAAGCAGTCGCGCGGTTTCGGACTGAAGCTCCTAGTGCCGCTCGGCCACCGCGGCCGGCAGTCAGGAGTAGTCAGTGCTTACTTTGCACAGCGGAAATAATTACGGACATAAATGAAAGTTTGGGTGAATGTTATGTTCCCAGTTGCTTCTGGCGATTTCATATACTGTTTCAGAGTATATATGTGATTCAACTTGTAGGTGACGCATGTCGAGTGAGCATGTGTGGCTCCATTTGACAACCAAATAATTTTCTGTACAAAACCTGAAATATAAAGGCACAAAGCAATAGCATCGAACATTATATAATCAGCAGCCAGCAGTCACAGAATTTCCATTCTGAACGAAACATTTTACTGGTTGCATTTGTACCTTGCATTGACTAACAGTTTTGTTGAAGGCAGAAGAAGAACGAGATTTTATACTTGAAGATAATGGCATAGTGTACACAGTGCCATGTAACTATTCATATCGTTAAACATGAATTCTTCAGTGACAACGAATTGTAAATAAATAATAGGAGTTTCATTTCAGTGTATAATTATTACGAGTCAGACTATAGCAACGGGTAGAGGAAATACAACAGCTGTCAGTGTCAACTGCACATGTCACAGAAGGCCACCACATGAGAAGGAACTGAACGAGTTGTAGAGACGCTAGAAAATGCCGGAGTCTTTAAATAAACGAGAGTGTGATTTGTTCACCACGCTTGTTGTTCATGTGGATTAGTGACATACTGATTCTATGCAATGTGCATCGAAAACGGACAAGATGTACCACGAACTAAAAGTTGAAACACAAGTAAAAACACGATAACGAATTGAAAAATCACAATAAATTATTACATGAACCTGCTGAAATGCTACCCACTCCGATCTCATCATAGCTTTGAAGCTCGTTGCCTGAGACTGACCTTCAGAAAGCAACTTCAAATAGAGGTTACTGCACAAGGCGTCCATGGCAATAACGTAGAAGCAACTGCCAGAGATGCTTATGGAAGACCACCCAGAAATGGAGACATGATTTTATACTTAAGCTGGATGTGTAGCTCTAGTCTCTGAGCACATAGCTTCGTTCTGCCGGCAGATTCATGTGCTCTGCACACTCCGTCACGTAGTTTGGCCAAAAAAAGAAAAAAAAATGCCATCAGACCGCACAAAGAATTATTTACTTATTTCTTGTTTTAACTTCGTGTTAACACGCAATGTAATAGGCTATTGTGGGAGCGGAATCGAGCAGTATTATCTTCTTGTTTTCTAGGGACATTTCTTAGGAGCCGCGTTTTGCAAGAAACGAAACACAAGGAGAGTATGAATAAAACAGAAAAACTCCAGGGACGGATTCCTTGCTGGAAATGGAGAAGGAAAGGTCCTGTAAACTTATATCCTGAAATGAATTGTTGTCACGGTAAATGTCGCTGAAGAATGACAGTTCCTCTGACCAAGTGCCTTGTGTTCCTTGTGTGTGGCAATCTGTGTGACGTAGGGTACCGTAAGCAGCAAAGTAGTCCGGTATTCATGTCGCGGACAAGCCTAGAATGTTTTTGTATACGGCCAAGCAGATGGAAACTGCTGAGAGGCAGCACGACAATATCAAAACAAGTACCCTCACGGACACCAACCACATCACACAACATTTAAAGCCCTTTTTGGGCGTTCGTGTGATCATGAGTCATTTCCGACTGTAACAGTTGTGTTACTAAATGTGACACTTCTGTCACTCGGTGTAACTGGGTTTTCTCTTTTGATGCTGTCAATTGTCAGGATGAGCATTCTAAAGCATTCTGTCAGGGTGAAAGTATTAAATAAATTAACTTTTCTCTCTTAACAACATGTGGGCAGGGTGGGTTCTTCCTTGGCTCGGGTATGAAGTCGAATGAAACATCATTTTAACATAAGATAACTTTTATTGAAGATTTGTACAACTGTATCTTACGGGATGTTCTGGTTCGGAGAGCGGCAGCTGTGTCGTTTGTGAAGTCTTCTGCTGCGGCAGCGGCGGCGGCGGCGGCGGCGGCGGCGTCTGATTACGCGTAGCGGTGTGTATCTCGTGTCGCCGTCTCGCCCAGTTGACTGGAGACGCGCAGCGAGAGGTGGCCTGTTTAATTATTGCGAGCGAAGTCGTGCATCGGATGGTGATACCTTGGATGTGGCGTCCCAGTGTTTCTCGTTTGTTTGGTTTGTGGGGCGCTCAACTGCGTGGTTATCAGCGACAGTGTTTCTCTTCTCTAAGCGGTCGCGTGTGTTGTGCGTCGACCAGCGGAGCGGCGCGGCGGGGCAAGGCATGTGTCCCGAACTCGAACCACGGACTCCCGCTTGCCAGTCTTCGGCTGTCAGGTCTTCATCCCAGCTCACAGATGACTGCTGAAGTGAGGCCGTCTCCTTCCCGTCCTCACGAGTCACCCGGGTACGTAAAGATCAGACTTCAAATACCTTTTAACTTCTGTCTTCTGGCGCCGCGGCTGCTGCTTGCTATTCCATTACAGCGGGGGACTTGGTGCGTCTGTGCATGATGCAGTCTCTTCTTGCATGACGGTCTTCAGCACCGAAAGTGACTGAAAACTACTGCTACTCTTCTTTTCTTCCTTCGTCTCTCGTCTTCGTCTCCGTCCCCGTCTCCGTCTTCGTCTTCGTCCCCGTCTTCATCTTCGTCTTCCTCTGTCGGGCCCACTGCGTCTCGCGTATTTATTCACTTCAGTTTACTGGAGGTGAACGACTTCACGGCCATTGCCTCTTCTGTCACGCTGAAAAGATTCTCGAAGATTCCTCTTAACGTCGGTCATTGGCTCTTGGAATGTAGGCGAGGGCGTTTGCTCACATGCGACAACTGAGAAACACGTGAGCCGGTCATTGCCTCTTCTGTCACGTTGAAAAGCTTCTCGAAGAATCTTCTTAACGTCGGTCATTGGCTCTTGGGATGTAGGCGAGGGCCTTTGCTCACATGCGACAACTGAGAAACACGTGAGCCGGTCGGGCGATGCCCTGACGGCTGAATCGACAGCGCCCGCTTATGTGGGACTTGCTGACTTCACGGTCATTGTCTCTGCTGTTCTGCCCGCTGAATGCCAGTATGTAACTCTCTAGACTAAACCAAGTTTTTCATTTATATTCTAATTTCTACTTCACTTTGATTTCACTAATTTATTTACTTAAGTATCACTCAACATTCCTCCACCCTTCGGAGAAATTCGCCCTCGAATTTACCACTCAACATTACTCCACTCTTCACACGGCAAAAGCACTAACACAAATACTGAAAACTCTCGACTTAGAAGATCACACACGCTTCACATTAAGTATGCTGAAAATGCTTTATCACTTTACCAAAGCACTGTGCGCTCATGAATCACATAGTTCACACATAAATGGTTATAATAAGTGTAACAACTCTTGATGACAATGAATAAACAAAAATAGATTATTCTCTTAGAAAGTTACATATTATCACCTGTTTAATCTACCCTATATTAATGCAAGAATATCTATTCTACAGTATTGTTTATTTAAGACAAGAGACTGTTTAATGAAGAATGAAGTACAATAAACAAAATTAATACACTAATGCTCAAAAGTAACTATTGAAGTACACCAGTTACGAGTGTGGTATCCAGTTAACAGGGATTTGATGAAGTGGTATATTATTATTTGGCTTATTTTTTCGTCTTAAATAAAAGAGAACTGTACAAAGCAGAAACACCAACACAAAGGTTCCAGATATACCCGTTCCTAGCATTATAATTTTAGTTTTGTGTTCACCTTTTAATTTTAAGACATGTTGCATCATAACATTGCCATCAATTTTGCCTTGCTGTGAGTTTATGAACGTATCTAATGGCTTCAGAAGGGAACTGTCAAGAGAGTCATTGAGGTAGGACAGGTTTGTGTAGGAAATGCTTGCATGGCGTCTTCTGAAAAAGCAAACAACATGGTTATGGACCTTTCAACCTAGTAAAAACCAAAACAAAGAAAAGAAGAAATACATTGTTAACTACAAGATCAACATGTTTCTACGATCAACTTTGTTTTTCTTAAAAAATAAACCATTACCATTTATTAATTATCTACATTTGTATACTATCCACAGTCTACTGAGATTCCACTAGGACATTCGCACTCTTGGTCGAAGATTGTATGGTGCCACGTCTGTATGTTGCGCTGGCGTGGCCACTCTTTTTCCTTTTCGGGTACTTCCTCCACCCTTCGGAAAAGCAGACACTATTGTTGAAGGAATTACATCTGGAGCGCCCTTAAAAGGTTTTAAACGACTTACATGCACAACAGTAGTTCGGGTGGGCAGTTGCAATTTAACGTTGACTGGTGAGGTGATCTCAATAATTTGATAAGGACCTCTGTAGTTTGTTACAAATTTCTTCATTTTTCCTTTCGCTATGTAAGGAGTTGAAAGCATAACCCACTGACCGATTTTGTAATTTGGATATTTAGCTTGGGTATTACCTAATCTTTCCTGTCGTTCCAAAGCCTTTGTATTAGATTTTTGAACCTTTTTCCATACATCCTTCATCATTCGACTGAAATCTCTTACTGTTTCTCCGACTTTTCTGTTTTTCTGCCTGATTACATCAAAAGGGGACGGCATTTTTTTCCCATAGACCACTTCATAAGGTGACATGCCAGTTGCTTCATGCGTTTTGGCGTTGTATACCGACACGATTATTGGTAAATATGTATCCCAATTAGAATGTTGTTCGTTAATATAATAACTAAGCATCTTGCCAATTGTCCGATGAACTCTTTCTGTGCGTCCGTTGCACTGACGGTGTAACGGAGTGGTGCGTAATTTACGTATTTTTAATAAGTGGCATAGCTGTTTCATTAGTTCAGACATAAAATTAGATCCCTGATCTGTGATAATAGCTTCAGGTACGCCAAATTTAAGTATCCAGTTGTTAACTAAAGCTTGGGCAACTGTATTTGCTTGCTGATCTGGGAGACTCACCATAGCTAGATAGCGTGAAAAGTGATCTATAATTGTAAGAACATACTTATTACCAGCAGGTGTTTTATGAAATGGCCCGTAGAGATCCAGTCCACAGATTTGAAATGGACATGAAGCCTCGGGGAGCCTCTGTAAGGGTATTTTTGAACGAGAAAGTTCAGCTCGTTGTGTGCACGCTATGCAGTTGCGAACGTACTGCGCAACATCCTGCTTTCTAGTTTGCCACCAAAATCGCTCTGCTACACGTCTTTCGGTTGTCCGCTGTCCACCGTGTCCTGCAAGGATATGATTGTGGGCCTCGGCCATTATTTCTTGTCTAAGGTGTTGGGGAACAACAATTCGCGGTCAAAGTTTTGTTTTACGGCATAATACACCATCTTCAAAGCAAAATTGTTTTTGGGATGCGTATTTTTTGCATTCTGTATCCTCATCTTGTGCCTTTCTCCAGTCCTCGGTATCTCGGCCTGTTGCTTCCAAAAGTGATATTTTCCGACTTGCTGATGGCTACAATCTGCATTCGTGTGTTTTTTGCCTGGTTTATGGATAACTTCGAAATCCATTTCGGAAAGACATAGGGACCAACGTGTGAGTCGACTAGATGGATCCTTTAACCCAAGCAACCATTTTAAAGCTGCGTGGTCTGTAATGACCTTGAATTTCCTACCATACAAGTAGCATTTAAAGTATTTGATGCCATAAATAACACTTAACAATTCTTTCTCTGACACCAAATGTAACAGTTGTGTTACTAAATGTGACACTTCTGTCACTCAATGTAATTGGGTTTTCTCTTTTGATGCTGTCATTTGTCAGGATGAGCATTCTAAAGCATTCTGTCAGGGTGAAAGTATTAAATAAATTAACTTTTCTCTCTTAACAACATG
Source organism: Schistocerca cancellata (assembly GCF_023864275.1). Classification (NCBI taxonomy): domain Eukaryota; kingdom Metazoa; phylum Arthropoda; class Insecta; order Orthoptera; family Acrididae; genus Schistocerca; species Schistocerca cancellata. Next base: position 886,548,144 of record NC_064627.1, on the reverse strand, counting down.
TGGGCAGGGTGGATTCTTCCTTGGCTCGGGTATGAAGTCGAATGAAACATCATTTTTACATAAGATAATTTTTATTGAAGATTTTTACAACTGTATCTTACAGGATGTTCTGGTTCGGAGAGCGGCAGCTGTGTCGTTTGTGAAGTCTTCTGCTGCGGCAGCGGCGGCGGCGGCGGCGGCGGCGGCGTCTGATTACGCGTAGCGGTGTGTATCTCGTGTCGCCATCTCGCCCAGTTGACCGGAGACGCGCAGCGAGAGGTGGCCTGTTTAATTATTGCGAGCGAAGTCGTGCATCGGATGGTGATACCTTGGATGTGGCGTCCCAGTGTTTCTCTTCTCTAAGTGGCCGCGTGTGTTGTGCGTCGACCAGCGGAGCGGCGCGGCGGGGCAAGGCCAGTGTCCCGAACTCGAACCACGGACTTCCGCTTGCCAGTCTTCGGCTGTCAGGTCTTCATCCCAGCTCACAGGTGACTGCTGAAGTGAGGCCGTCTCCTTCCCGTCCTCACGAGTCACCCGGGTACGTAAAGATCAGACTTCAAATACCTTTTAACTTCTGTCTTCTGGCGCCGCGGCTGCTGCTTGCTATTCCATTACAGCGGCGGACTTGGTGCGTCTGTGCATGATGCAGTCTCTTCTTGCATGACGGTCTTCAGCACCGAAACTGACTGAAAGCTACTGCTACTCTTCTTTTCTTCCTTCGTCTCTCGTCTTCGTCTCCGTCCCCGTCTCCATCTTTGTCTTCGTCCCCGTCTTCATCTTCGTCTTCCTCTCGTGTTCCTCTGTCGGGCCCACTGCGTCTCGCGTATTTATTCACTTCAGCTTACTGGAGGTGAACGACTTCACGGCCATTGCCTCTTCTGTCACGTTGAAAAGATTCTCGAAGAATCTTCTTAACATCGGTCATTGGCTCTTGGGATGTAGGCGAGGGCCTTTGCTCACATGCGACAACTGAGAAACATGTGAGCCGGTCGGGCGATGCCCTGACGGCTTAATCGACAGCGCCCGCTTATGTGGAACTTGCTGACTTCACGGTCATTGTCTCTGCTGTTCTGCCCGCTGAATGCCAGTATGTAACTCTCTAAACTAAACCAAGTTTTTCATTTATATTCTAATTTCTACCTCACTTTGATTTCACTAATTTATTTACTTAAGTACCACTCAACACGACAGACGAACGTGCGGGGAGGCGGCGTAATATGTGTACTCCAGATTTGAAGGACAAGGTTCTGCAGTATATTGAGACGAACCCTAGTATAAGCTCCAGGCAAGTGGCTCGCCCACACAGTGTAAGTCAAAGAACGATTATGTGTATCCTGCACGACAATCGATACTATCCCTATTACTTTCTTTCGTAACGCGGATTCGTTGCAGTTCTGTGCTGTTTTCTGAGACGATTTGTTGCCTTTGCAGGCACACCATTTACAGACACGTGTTCATAAGACCTTTTTTCATCCCTTTCCAGCCAGGAAATTTTCCGTGCCGTTTGTCGGTTTAATATTCCCCCTATGTAATCATATATGGTCGGCATGGTCACACAGGCGGAGTTCAACATTCAGGTACTACGGAAATCACTGGTTCAAACGGCTCACAACGAATACACCTTGTGGACACGCTGGCTTACCGTTGGCTTTCACCGTATTCACGAAACTACTTTTCGGCATACACGAATTTGCCCAACTAGTCGAAGACTGTGATACCTTCTGTGATAAATCATTCGGTACAGAACATCTCTTCAATATTGAAGTTATAATCTTCTGGGATATTAGGCCACGTCATGTTTCATCTAAATATTCAACGTTTCGACCCCTCTGCTGCGATTCTCCTCGGGATCTTTTGGTGTCCACTACTGCTAGAACACTCCAGTAGTGGACACCAAAAGATCCTGACGAAGATCCCAGCAGAGGGGTCGAAACGTCGAACATTTTAGAAGAAACATGACGCGGCCTAATAACCCAGAAGATTTTAACTTCAGTGACAACGGCCTCGAAAGCCTGCAGACTTATATCTCTTCAATACGTTTGCGATTCAGATTATGTGGAAGATAGGAAAATTAGGAAATCTCACCTTGTGACCTTCAACTTTCAATGTAACTGTTCCTATTTAAGCTGCACGAAGAGAGCTTTCTCTTGTTTGTACACGTTGGACGTTGCCTCTACGATACTTGCAGGAATGAAACATCAGGGGGAAGTCCTCTCATGTCATTAGAATCAACTGGCTCGGCCTTATTCACATAGTCGTGCCATTGACAAACGTAATATATTTCTCTGTTATGTTAGTTGGTAACACTTTGGTTGGAAACGGAATATCCTGGTCCCGGTGGTACTACTCGTCCAGCTGTGTATTGACCAATTAGAGAGCCGGCTGCGGAAGCGGTGGAGCGGTGAACTGCGGCACCTCAGCGCGGGCAGCGCGGACAGGTCCAGTAATTGAAAGTTGAGCCCGTGTGCGCCTCGGGCCAGCGCACCGCTCAGGGGATTCCCCTCACGGCCGCCCGGTCACTGTTGCTGCGCCGCGAAGCGCCAGCCGAGGCAATTCCGGGGCCGCGGAAGAATTCCGATCCCACGGCATCTCACACGGAATTGAAACCACTCAGCGGCGGGACCGTGCGGGATGAAACCCTGCTGCCTTCAGGCGTCTGTTTTCTTCCATCTAAGGGGCCAATATCTGTCTCCCTACTGTTCCACTGAAAAAAAGAACATAGAAAAAGGTTTTAAAGCCTTCCCGTGTGACATCGTGACTGTATGACCTTCCTTCACTCAACACTATGAAACACTGTTGATTTTATGCTCTTAGTGTGGTAGCTTTTCTCTTAAATTTCAAACAAATTTTTGTGGTTTCTTGGCGGAGATCTGAATATTTTACCGTTGCGTACGGTTAACAAGCAATTCAAGCAATTCTATAGAAGGCCTAATTGATGTCTGTATGTCTCTATAAACATTTCAGGTAATAACATCGAAAGGAACTTCGTTATTCACGAGACTATATATCTTCTCCTCTCCACACACAACATTGCACAACAAAAATATATATACAGGGTGTCACAGGAGTCAGTATTCTGGGATATGAGAAGCAGGAACATTCGAAAGTAAAAATCTAGTAAATGCGGACTCTAAAATGAATGAGAATTATGAACATTGCTTCATCTTCGAAACAGTGAAGCAAGTCTCTTCTATCGAAAGCTTCTTACTTCCCATATTTGGAGAGGTGGTAGCACGCACCAAAATAAGAAAAAGTGTCCAGCACAAATGGTCTGTACAGCGAATACTAAAAGAGCTATGAGCACTTGATCGTCTTCGCTACTGTGAAACGCATCTCTTCTACTGAACACTTGCTCATAGCTCTTAACGTATGTATTATAGAGATCATTTTTACTAGACTCTTTAGAATGATCGATTCTGTCATATTGAACGTTCGTTAAGACAAAGCCTGTTACTGAAAACTGATATCCATTTACTGTGCAGCTATTGAAATGAACTTCAATCAATACTTCTTTTGGAATCAACACATCTCGTTTGAAACTCATAGATGCTAAAAGGGGAAAAAGGATCACCACCTCCTGTTCTTCCTGTAGATGTTGCAGCCAATTGTTTGTAGCGGGAGTTCACACTCTTATAAAACTTTTTATAAAATATTTACGTCGTGTGTGTTGTCAGCTATTTCGTCATTAAATCGTTCATTGCAGTTTTGCCGTTAAGAAATTTTCGGGTACACTATAAGAGACACTTTGTGTTTCAGAACGTACAGAACTTTTAAGAACATGTAACATGTATGCATCTGAACATCACATCCACAGGCTAGGTAATCAATTGTTATCATCAAAATGACTGTAACTTATAACACAAAAAGTCATTAAATATGTTGGAGAGAAGCGAATCGGCAGCAGTGAAAATTCTCTCTCATTTGCAGCGAAGAACGCATTGCGTGCTCATTACTATATAAGTGTTTCTTCCTGTTACACTTACTCCTGGATCGTGCAAATAATCTGTGGGGTCGTTATTAGTAATCAAATGTTATCTTCACTATCTTTACGAGACGATACACAGAAAAGTATTGGATTCTGCCAGTTATGAAGTTTGTAGAAAGTTATAAGTCGAATTTTGTTAAGCGTTTAATGTCTTTGTATTAAGTGCTACAGTTGATGTTTAGTAGCACCTTAACTAGATTTTCTTACAGATGGAAACGAGAGATTATTCGTGTAGCACTTGGTTTTCACAATGGTCTTGGCTGCTAATGACTCCGCAGACTTCATTCAGCGGTATAGCTGCATTACCAAGCAGTATTTTATGGCTGTCTTTTGCCTTATGTACAACTGAATCAGTGTTTTCGTTCAGTATCTTATTACCAAGCATTATACTCCCAGTAAATTATATCAAGTAACAGACCATAATTATGGCTCATTAACCCTGTAGTCTGAAGCTACTTAACTCCTACGTTTAATACAGTGTGAAACGATGCATACAGGTAGTTTCAAAAATACGTATACAGACTTTGAGGAGAAGCTCCTTACACCACAACCATAAAAAATATTAGTAAACATGGGGTCTAAACTTTATACCTTAAGAATTATGAGAACTTTTATCTTCGTTACTACGAAACAAGTCTGTTCTACTGTAAGCGCTTTGGTTTCCATACTTTGAGAGGAGGAAATATGGACGAAAACAAGAAAAAATCTGTCCAGTAAACATGGGCTCTGAAATGCATACCTTAAGTGCTATGAACACTTCTTCAGTACAAGACATGTGTTTTACAGGAGGGAAGATGAGCAAGTGCTCAGAGCTCTTAAGGCATGCTTTATGGATCCTTGTTTGTTGGACATCCTTTTTTCTTCTACCATTTCCCAAAATACGGAACTCAAAGAGCTTGCAGTATAAGAGATGTGTTTCACAGTATCGAACAAGACCATTAGCTGATGGCTCTTAAGGCATGCAATTGAAGGCCATGTTTAGTAGTCCCTTTATTCTTGTTTTTGTGTAAGAAACTGATCCTCATAGTGTGTAAACGTATTTGTGAGGCACCCTATACTTGCTATAGTACTTATTTATAGTAAAACAGAAAACTGGAGCAAAAGAATAAACTAATAATCATTATAAATACAATAATGCTTGAATCCAATTGTTTCCCCGATGCGACATGTGTACAAGCGCTGACATACCAGTATTACAGTATTACAACAAGTTCAAGTCAAACACTCCATTTATACCATTGCTTCCCTGTTGGTACGTCTCTACCAGCTAGCTGACTGCATTACTTTCATTGGTGTGAAGCTACAGATGACCTTGAAGCTACGACTCACAGCTCAAGTTTCGGGTCGCTCTGGCATTATTCGGACAGCCAAGTTACAGCATAAATACGAGTTACTGTATTCCAGTGATCAGTAAATTCAACTAGTATGTGTAGATTTTGAACCGACTGCTATTACACACATATTCAAATGATGAAATTGCTGACATCTAGTTCGTGTATGGGTGTGCTAAAGGCGATGCAGTAAAGGAAGCACAATATTACCATAAAGCCCATCCTAAGAAAAGACAGCTAGACAGCCGAGTGTTCACAAAATGTATGAGCGCCTGCGCGAGACCGATACGTTTCAGGACAATATTCTACGTCGAGGTAGACCAAGAACTGAGCCGACATCACAAATTATAGTCCAAGAACAGGGTCGACACTACGAATTATGGGTGCATTATAACAAGTGTCTTCCCCCCATGAACAATGGACCTTGCCGTTGGTGGGGAGGCTTGCGTGCCTCAACGATACAGATAGCCGTACCGTACCGAACGTACAGAAATTTTAAGAAAATGTACCATGTATGCATCTGAACAACACATCCACAGGCTAGGTAATTAATTGTTATCATCAAAATGACTGAAACTTATAGCACAAAAAGTCATTAAATATGTTGGGGAGAAGCAAGTGTAGGTGCAACTACAACGGAGGGGTATATGTTGAGAGGTCAGACAAACGTGTGGTTCCTGAAGAGGGACAGCAGCCTTTTCAGTAGTTGCAGGGGCAACAGTCTGGATGATTGACTGATCTGGCCTTGTAACACTAAGCAAAACGGCCTTGCTGTGCTGGTACTGTGAACGGCTGAAAGCAAGGGGAAACTACAGTCGTAATTTTTCCCGAGGGCATGCAGCTTTACTGTATGGTGAAATCATGATGGCGTCCTCTTGGATAAAATATTCCGGAGGTAAAATAGTCCCCCATTCGGATCTCCGGGCGGGAACTACTCAAGACGTCGTTATCAGGAGAAAGAAAACTGAGGTTCTACGGATTGGAGCGTGGAATGTCAGATTCCTTATTCGGGCAGGTAGGTTAGAAAATTTAAAAAGGGAAATGGGTAGGTTAAAGTTAGATATAGTGGTAATTAGTGAAGTTCGGTGGCAGGAGGAACAAGACTTCTGGTCAGGTGACTACAGGGTTATAAATATAAAATCAAATAGGGGCAAAGCAGGAGTAGGTTTAATAATGAATAAAAAATAGGAGTGCGAGTAAGCTCCTACAAACAGCATAGTGAACGTATTATAGTGGCCAAGATAGACACGACGCCCACGCCTACTACAGTAGTACAAGTTTATATGGCAACTAGCTCTGCAGATGACGAAGAAATTGATGAAATGTATGATGAAATAAAAGAAATTATTCAGGTAGTGAAGGGAGACGAAAATTTAATAGTCATGGATGACTGGAATTCGAGAGTAGGAAAAGGGAGAGAAGGAGACGTAGTAGGTGAATATGGATTGGGGATAAGAAATGAAAGAGGAAGCCGCCTTGTAGAGTTTTGCACAGAGCATAACTTAATCATAGCTAACACTTGGTTCAATAATCATAAAAGAAGGTTGTATACGTGGAAGAATCCTGGAGATACTGAAACGTATCAGATAGATTACATAATGGTAAGACAGAGATTTGGGAACCAGGTTTTAAATTGTAAGACATTTCCAGGGGCAGATGTGGACTCTGACCACAATCTATTGGTTATGAACTGTAGATTAAAACTGAAGAAATTGCAAAAAGGTGGGAATTTTAGGAGATGCGACATGGATAAACTGACCAAACCAGAGGTAGTACTGAGTTTCAGGGGGAGCATAAGGGAGCAATTGACAGGAATTGGGGAAACAAATACAGTAGAAGACGATTGGGTAGCTCTGAAGGATGAAGTAGTGAAGGCAGCAGAGGATCAAGTAGGTAAGAAGACGAGGGCTAGAAAACATCCTTGGGTAACAGAAGAAATATTGAATTTAATTGATGAAAGGAGGAAATATAAAAATGCAGTAAATGCTGCAGGCAAAAGGGAATACAAACGTCTCAAAAATGAGATCGACAGGAAGTGCAAATGGCTAAGCAGGAATGGCTAGAGGATAAATCTAAGGATGTAGAGGCTTATCTCACTAGGGGTAAGATAGATACAGCCTACAGGAAAATTAAAGAGACCTTTGGAGAAAAGAGAGCCACTTGTATGAATATGAAGAGCTCAGATGGAAACCCAGTTCTAAGCAAAGAAGGAAAAGCAGAAAGGTGGAAGAAGTATATAGAGGGTCTGAGGGTCTATACAAGGGCGATGTACTTGAGGACAATTTTATGGAAATGGAGAGGATGTAGATGAAGATGAAATGGGAGATAGGATACAGCGTGAAGAGTTAGGCAGAGCACTGAAAGACCTGAGTCGAAACAAGGTCCCTGGAGTAGACAACATTCCATTAGAACTACTGACGGCCTTGGAAGAGCCAGTCCTGACAAAACTCTACCATCTGGTGAGTAAGATGTATGAGACAGGCGAAATACCATCAGACTTCAAGAAGAATATAATAATTCCAATCCCAAAGAAAGCAGGTGTTGACAGATTGAAAATTACCGAACTATCAGTTTAATAAGTCACAGCTGCAAAATATTAACGCGAATTATTTGCAGACGAATGGAAAAACTGGTAGAAGCCGACCTCGGGGAAGATCAGTTTGGTTTCCGTAGAAATGTTGGAACACGTGAGGCAATACTGACCCTACGACTTATCTTAGAAGCTAGATTAAGGAAAGGCAAACCTACGTTTCTAGCATTTGTAGACTTAGAGGAAGCTTTTGACACCGTTGACTGGAATGCTCTCTTTCAAATTCTAGAGGTGGCAGGGGTAAAATACAGGGATCGAAAGGCTATTTACAATTTATACAGAAACCAGATGGCAGTTATAAGAGTCGAGGGGCACGAAAAGGGAAGCAGTGGTTGGGAATGGAGTGAGACAGGGTTGTAGCCTCTCCCCGATGTTATTCAATCTGTATATTGAGCAAGCAGTAAAGGAAACAAAAGAAAAATTTGGAGTAGGTATTAAAATCCAGGGAGAAGAAATAAAAATTTTGAGATTTGCCGATAACATTGTAATTCTGTCAGAGACAGCAAAGGAAGAGCAGTTGAACGGAATGGATAGTATCCTGAAAGGAGGATATAAGATGAACATCAACAAAATCAAAACAAGGATAATGGATTGTAGACGAATTAAGTCGGGTGATGCTGAGGGAATTAGATTAGGAAATGAGACACTTGAAGTAGTAAAGGAGTTTTGCTATTTGAGGAGCAAAATAATTGATGGTGGTAGAAGTAGAGACGATATATAATGCAGACTGGCAATGGCATGGAAAGCGTTTCTGAAGAAGAGAAATTTGTTAACATCGAGTATAGATTTAAGTGTCAGAAAGTCGTTTCTGAAAGTATTTGTATGGAGTGTAGCCATGTATGGAAGTGAAACATGGACAATAAATAGTTTATACAAGAAGAGAATAGAAGCTTTCGAAATGTGGTGCTACAGAAGAATGCTGAAGATTTGATTGGTAGATCACATAACTAATGAGGAAGTATTGAATAGGATTGGGGAGAAGAGAAGTTTGTGGCACAACTTGACTAGAAGAAGGGATCGGCTGGTAGGACATGTCCTGAGGCATCAAGGGATCACAAATTTAGCATTGGAGGGCAGCGTGGAGGGTAAGAATCGTAGAGGGAGTCCAAGAGATGAATACACTAAGCATATTCAGAAGGATGTAGGTTGCAGTAGGTACTGGGAGATGAAGGAGCTTGCACAGGGTAGAGTAGCATGGAGAGCTGCATCAAACCAGTCTCAGGACTGAAGACCACAACAACAACAACATAACATGTGTGCTCAAACCCGCGCGCAAGTGCGTGGAGCGTTACTGCAGCTGAATGTGTTTTTTCTTCCACAACTTCGCAGATATAATATGAGGAACAGTTGTACCCATATTGTGTGTAAAGGGTGTGGGACATGGCCGTAAGTTTTCCAGCCCGTGTTCCTTTCTCCCAATGTACACTATGTAATCAAAAGTATCCGGACACCTGGCTGAAAATGACTTAAGGTTCGAGGAGCTCTCCATTGGTATTGCTGGAATTCAATATGGTGTTGGCCCACCCTTAGTCTTGATGACAGCTTCCCCTCTCGAGAGCATACGTTCAACCAGATGCTGGAAGGTTTCTTGGGGAATGGCAGCGCATTCTTCACTGAGTGCTGCACTGAGAAGAGGTATCGATGTCGGTCGGTAAGGTCTGGCACTACGTCGGCGTTCCAAAACATCCCGGAGATGTTCTATAGGATTCAGATCAGGACTCTGTGCAGAAGAGTTCATCACAGGGATGTTACTGTCGTGTAACCACTCCGCCAAAGGCCGTGCATTATCAACAGGTGCCCGATCGTGTTGAAAGATATAATCGCCATCCCCGAATGGCTATTAAGTAGTGGGTAGAAAGGAGGTGCTTAAAACATCACTGTGGGACAGTGCCGTGGTAGAGCCACGCGAAGCAACAAGGGGTGCAAGCCCCCTCCATGAAAAACACGACCACACCATAATACCACCACCTCCGAATTTTATTGTTCGAATTATGCACGCTGACAGATGACTTTCGCAGGGCATTCGCCATACCCCACACCCTGCCATCGGATCGCCACGTTGTGTACCTTGAATCGTCACTCCACACAACGTTTTTCCACTGTTGAATCGTCCAGTGTTTACGCTCCATACACCAAGCGAGGCGTCGTTTGGCATTTAGCGGCGTGATGTGTGGTTTATTAGCAGCCGCTCGACCATGCTGCCGAAGTTTTCTCACCTCCCGCTTAATTGTCACAGTACCTGCAGTGTATCCTGATGCAGTTTGGAGTTCCTGTGCGATGGTCTGGATAGATGTCTGTCTATTACGTTTTACGACCCTCTTCAACTGTGGGCGGTCTCTGTCAGTCAACAGACGAGGTTCGCCTATAAGCTTTCGTGCTGTACGTGTCTCTTTACGTTTCCACTTCACTATCACATCGGAAACAATGGGCGTAGGGATATTTAGGAGTGTGGAAATCTCGCGTACATACGTATGACCCAACTGACACACAATCGCCTGACCACGTTCGAAGTCCGTGAGTTCCGCGGAGTGCCCCATTCTGCTCTCTCGCGATGTCTAATGACTACTGAGGTCACTGATATGGAGTAACTGGCAGTAGGTGGCAGCACAACGCACCTAATATGAAAACTGTTTTTGGGGATTTCCAGATCCTTTTGATCACATAGCGTTTCATTACACAGTGAGGGGAACAATCCACAGATCCCCCTGCATGTGTTGTCTGCAGACTAAGCGTATTTTACCCGAGGTGTGATTATGAACTTACACTTTGAGCTTACGAGAACTCAGACGCTACCATTGCAATAGCAAGTCAGCGGAGGAATTATGTTAACGTTTCACAATGTGTAATTACTGATCGGTTAATAGGGCCACATTTTCTGTGTAGCAGGCTTATTCGCCGTGTTGTGTGTGTCATCATTTCCTGCCACGCAAGCTAACCAACTATTTGGAGGATGTTCGTCATTATGACAGGATACGTCTGTGGCAAATGTATGACGGTGCACCGGTAAACTTTCTTGTAGCTGTTCCGAAATATATCGCACGAATCTTAGACAACAGGTGCATCGATTGCAGTTCGACAATACCATGGTCTTCCAACAGATTTTTTTGGATGGGGATATTTGAAACCTGCGGTGTATTTTAGAGCTGTTAACAGCGTTGAGAAATCCGCGAGAGCTTTGCGGATTGTTGTCAGTACATTCGGAACGCTTATGGTGTTTTTGAGTGTGTTTGGGCATTGATGAGGAAGCGTGCTGAAGTTTGCCTACACGTGAACACACGTCGTGTGGAAAACTTTTGCGTTTGCGCTCAAGCGCATGGTTGCAGATTGGATCCTCTGGGAAACTTTTAAAAAGGTATTCATGTACTCAGCTGTAATCCGTCGTTTCGAGGAACTTAATCGTCTCCTTAGGTACATTTATTAGAATTATTTTCTTCTTTCACTGTCCTCTATCATTTCCTTTTCATTTGTTGCTGTAATAGTGAAACACTTTTATCTACATTTGGAACTATATTTCGTAACACAATTAAAAAATCATTTCCTCCAAACGCCGTAATTCTCTCCTGTAGATAAGTAGAAGTTTTGCAATTCAGTTCGAAGATGCTTTACAACCATTTCTGTAATGACGCAAAAGTGTGGCTCACTACGTCACGTTCGTGCTCAACGACACTCCAAATATCGAGCAACACACGTGACAAAACGCCTGAGCTCAGAAGTACAGGTGAGCTGTTAGGTTGGTTAGTGATGACACGTTTGTCGCCAAAATTATGCCCAACGCCACTGTGGTTTGTCACGTGATGGGAAGGGAGTCGCAGCCTGTCTCCCTCACCCACAGTTCACCAGTTATTTTGACGCCACTGCGTTGAGGTCAGAACCACAACTCGCAGCGTTGAAACCACTCGATTTTCTTATGGGTGGCCGAGTAAAACATTGAAAACGAATCACCGCTCAGAATCGCCTCGAAAATGCCTTAGTGGGCGGCCTAAATTGTGTCAATGGAACCACCCCCTTGATTGCGGCGTTGTTTCCCACACATTTCGCGGTCGGAAACGACAGTTCTCAATGAGATGAGCCACAGGACGACGTTTTTGACAACCCTCCGACGATTCAACGCTACTCTGAGGACATCATGCCACAGCAACCTCACTGAGTGTGATCTCACCCGTTTAGAGTGCAGTGTGACCGCGGGTTTTGCTCTGGCGTGCATACTGGAACCACTAGGGGCGGCTCAAAACCATTCGACGAAATTTATACTCGAATCGAACGAGCAAATGGTACTTATGCTTTTTCAGCCCTCCTGCCTTGCACCACTCTGATGCATGATCACGAAGGGGTGCGACATTGACATATGCGTTGATAAAATGGCAAAGGTTCCCTCTAAGACACCACAACTCGGCAACACTCTCAGCGTGACGGGCACCCATTTAGACACCCTTAGTTGCGCTAAGTCGATGAACTACCGGGTTCTGCTCGCATGAGGAAACTATGGGGTGTCCCACTGTGTTACATGTTGACGCTGGCGTTAAGTAGAACTCCAGTGAAATGTTGTGCAAGTGTAACGTAATTAAACCACCTAACATCTCACATGAATTTATGAGCTGTGGCCTTTCTTTTTCATGTGTCGACACCTTGCCGTTTGCAGTGTCGCCGAGGCCGAGGGTGACGTCTGAGGGCGCCACCCTCTTGCTCCGTTACATCGGAATGTCGTATGCACCTTAGAGCCAAGTTTCTAACTTGTACGTCGCAGTGGCAGACAGCTACAGAATTTCGAAAAAGTGATCTTTTGATTGTGCTACGCAGTGTAGATGCGGGCGTTTACTTCATGCTGATGTTTTGTCCAGATCCAACTGGAAGTAAACGCTTGTCGTAAGTCTGATTATGGGCTTCCAAAACTGAATGGTAAACTTCGACGTACGTCTTTAGATTATGTCCGTAAAGGAGGAGTATACTGATACGACACTTACGAATGTAAGTTTTGCAAAAAGTTAAAAGAATTAATTTTTTACTGTGGGACTTACGTCTACACGGACACCTGATTCGCAGTCGTGGAGATAGTCCATAGACCTCGAAATTGCATTGTGCTGTCAGACATCTGAACCATGTTTAACAAAGTTTCTAGGTGGATTTGTAAAGTTGCAGCATTAATACTCCGTTCCAGCGGAATGTGTGTGTTTTAAAAGTTCCTGGCAGACTCAAACTGTGTGTAAAACCGAAGTTTCGGAAGCGTGGGAGAGGTAAAAGCGGAGGTAGAGCTGTGGTGGGCAGATATGACTCCGGCCTGGATAATTCACTCGGTAAGAGCATTTCTGACAAAAGCATGCTTCTGGAGTGGAGTCTTGGTCCGGCACACCATTTTAATTTGGCAGGAATTTTCAGTAACAGATCTTATCTATTTAAAAATGTACTATATACAGAAATATCTTTAGCTTATCAGTGGTGAGTGCTCTGCTCCTGGTAGATGATGTCAATGTGCTAACCATGAGGTGCTAGAAGTAAACCAGTAAAGTGGTTCATGAGTCATGCTCGGATATCTCGGTTGGTAGGTGCTTTAATATACTTCTTCATGAATCTTCCCCATTGTACCAGACTCTGTGTGTGTGTATGCTGTATATTTACATGTGTACGATTGCTGACGTTATGAACATGTGTTCCAGCCTGTTCTCTGTGGGTCGTGCCTAGGTAGATCAGTCTGAAAGTATTCTGGTCGGGGCCGAGGTCCGGTACACAGTTTCCGTACCTCTCTGCATCAAGCTAGAGATAAATAAAAATTGTAGATCCCTTCGCACAGTTCTGATCAAGATTTTAGGGAGATCCCTTGGTCATCAGGCAAACTCTGTACCTCGAAATCCCATTCTGTTCTATGCCAAGCCTATTGGAACACTTTCTGAGAAGAACGATGTTCTGTGGCACGGGCAAAATGATAGTGGCGAGATAATATTTCATTCACCTTAAGATAAGCAACCCAATATACATAAATTGCCGTAAGTCCTTAGATCTAAGTTGGGTTGCCTCTCTTAAGATGTATGAGATACTTTTCACACATGTATTACTTTGATGAAAGGATTTAGATGAATGTACATAGACAATGCTGCTAGTTTTATTGTTGATTTTTAGTTTGATCCGACGGCAGTCACGTTACTCTCCCATCTTCAATGGAGCCCTCATACGAATTCCACACATGTTATCTGGATATTCTACTTCTACATTTAATTACAGAACACCATGGACATAAAAAAAAAATTGCCGGCCGAAGTGGCCGTGCGGTTAAAGGCGCTGCAGTCTGGAACCGCAAGGCCGCTACGGTGGCAGGTTCGAATCCTGCCTCGGGCATGGATCTTTGTGATGTCCTTAGGTTAGTTAGGTTTAACTAGTTCTAAGTTCTAGGGGACTAATGACCTCAGCAGTTGAGTCCCATAGTGCTCAGAGCCATTTGAACCATTTTTGAACATAAAAAATTGGAACTAAAAATTTCGATTTTAGCCACCCCGAACAAATGTGACGAGTAGGGAATTAACGATGTAAATAAAGTGTGATATTGAGATTCATAATAGCACACAGTCCTCTACACAGTGGGTGATTCATGCTGGTATCTTACAATCGTTAACTACACAATGAAATGCACTGAGGTGATAAACGTGATGGGATACTTGCCCATATCATGTCCGACCTTCTGGCGTAGTGCAGAAAATCGACGATTCAAGAAGTCATAGAATGTTCCCTGCAGAATATTGAGCCATACTGCCTCTACGGTCATCCATAATTGCGAAAGTATTGCAAGCGCTAGAATTTGTGCCTATCCATCACGTACCACAAATGTTCCATGGCATTCGCGTCTGGCCATCTGGGCGGTAAGATCATTCGCACGAATTATCCAGAATCTTCTTCAAACCAGTCGCGAACAGTTGTGGCCCAGTGACATGGCGAAATGCCACCATCAAAATTCCATCGTTGTTTGGGAATATGAATTCCATGAAGGCTGCAAATGGCCTCCAAGTAGCCGAACATAATCCTTTCCAGTCAATGGTCAGTTCAGTTGGATCAGAGGACGCAGTCGATCCCATGTAACAATAACCCACACCATTATGGAGACACCTCCAGCTTACACAGTGCTTCGCTGAACTCTTGGGCGTGGGCCACGATTTCGTAGGATCTGCACCACGCTCGAACCAACTGAAATCGGGACTCATCTGACCAGGCCACGGTTTCACTGTTGCCTAGAGTCCAGCCGATATAATATGAGCTCAGGATATGGGTTGCAGGCGACGTCGTGCTCTAAGCAAAGCCACTCGCTTCTATCGTTTGCTGCCGTAGCATATTAACGCCAGATTTCACCGCTCTGTCGTAACGGATACGTTCGTCGTACATCCCACATTGATTTCTACAGTTATTTCAATCACAGTTGCTTGTCTGTTAGCACTGACAACTCCACGTAAACGCCGCTGCTCTCTGTCGTTAAAGTAAATGCCGTCGGCCTTGCGTTGTCCGTGGTGAGTGGTTGTGCGTGAAATCTGGTATTCTCGGCACAGACTATGGATCTCGGAATATTGAGTTCCGTAACGATTTTCGAAATGGAATATCCGATGCGTCTAGATCCAACTACCGTTCCGTGTTCAAAGTCGTAATTCCCGTCGTGCCGCCATAATCACTTTGGAAATCGCCTGAGTACAAATGACAGCTTCGGCATTCCACTGCTTTTGTTTACATTGGATACGCATTGCGACCGTCATCTGTATATGTGCATATCACTATCCCTGACTTTTGTCACCACACTGTACTCGCCTCCTTAGACGGAAACACTTGACGAAGAACCTTATTTTACTGTCATGTTTTGTAGGTAAAAGTTAGAGATGTCCCCTTTAGTGGTACACTTCTTATCTACAAGACATAGTACATAAACTGTATATCGGAGATTCTAAACTACAGTAGCAGACAGGTAGACAGTGCAGAGTGCGAAGCCACTTCGCCAACATGTGTTGTCTCGGAACGAGAACGGATTGGCCTAATGCATAGATGAGTAGCTACGCGCAACGGAAACTCAGTGGTTTCCCTGCAAGTCTGCGGCCACAACGGGTGGCGCTGTGCGAAACATGGACGGCGGCGCTGTACCGCGGGCAAAGTAGCTGTCCACTGCAAACAGTTGTCGCTAAGCGACATTTGAGCGCCGTTTGTGTTGGCGAATATCGCGGTAGCTTGCTGGACAGCGAGACATTCAAACACAGCTCCGACACGAACGCAGTGGACGCTTTGTCCTTGGAACTCGCCGTGGCTGGGGTGGAGTCGGGGTCCGGCACATATGGCGGCAATGGAAATTGCCTCCACAAAGCGGCAGTGTCAGAATGGGAAGCCGGAAATGTCAAGTTGCTTTACTGCTCTCCGTATACAGAGATGATGTGGCAAACATTACAGCTAAGAGGACTCCATTGCAGGTCCCCGTGTAATTAAGTAGGTTACTCAAAGTGAAACGTTATACGATACCTCGGTTTCTGGTCGTAATTTCTATTAAATTTTCAGGTAATTGAGCAGTTCCAAAATTAACTGGAACATAGTTCATGGGAAGATATTACCTTTCGAAAGAATTCCTTTGCTCTCGTCCATTGTCAGGATACATCTGTGAATTCGTTGTTCACGTACGTTCACAATTTTCTAGTTTGCCCTCCATCTCCTTCGGCAGACACCGTGATATCTGTATTTTCGATACAATATCTCCGAGATTCGTCTCATAATTGAAGACTCCTTCCAAATTGTATTTTGCTTTTTCCTCTATATTTACTTTCTTAAATTAGGACTTGTGTATTTAGTATTCTGTAAGTTGTTGATCCTGTACAATTTTCACTGCAATTTTGACAACCTGTACTCACGTGTTTTTATTATTTTAGTTACTTTTTAACCAACACTCATAACCAAATGTTTAAATGATAACATTTTCCCACAACGGATAATATTTCTGGAGTAAAATGCCTCTTCATTTACATTCTACGACGGTGCCTACTCTTGACAGCTTTCTCGAATCCTAACATACAAATTCAACAAATTTTACGAAACAACACTTACTTATAAACAAGCATTCGAAAATCGAATTGTTTTGAATCCAATTAGTAGTATACTCGTAGGAGATAACCCTAATAGGCAATAAATGTGACTACTGTCCGCAGCTCGTGGCCGTGCGGTAGCGTTCTCGCTTCCCGCGCCCGGGTTCCCGGGTTATATTCCCGGCGGGATCAGGGATTTTCTCTGCCTCGTGATGACTGGGTGTTGTGTGATGTCCTTAGGTTAGTTAGGTTTAAGTAGTTCTAAGTTCTAGGGGACTGATGACCATAGATGTCAAGTCCCATAGTGCTCAGAGCCATTTGAACCATTTTTGTTTACTTTCGCCGGCCGAAGTGGCCGTGCGGTTCTAGGCGCAGCAATCCAAAACCGCGAGACCGCTACGGTCGCAGGTTCGAATCCTGCCTCGGGTATGGATGTGTGTGATGTGCTTAGGTTAGTTAGGTTTAACTAGTTCTAAGTTCTAGGGGACTAATGACCTCAGAAGTTGAGTCCCATAGTGTTCAGTGCCATTGTTTTGTTTACTTTTATAAGGGTAAATAGAAAACATCAATAAGCAGTAGGCATACAATAGAGAAATTAATCACGTAATACTTTTTTCCTCTTGACATTATCGTGCCCAGTAGACCAACACATAAAACATATGTTCCTTGCAGTGAATATTACGACTGATTCCGCGGTGTAAAAATTCTTGAAAATATCAGGAAGTGCAACCAAGCAAAGATTCCAGCCCTTAATGTGATATGCCCTGAGCCTAAAAATTAAAAGGAGTGAAATCAATATTAGAGATTATTAATCTCTACATAGTACCACAGTAGGAGAGTAACTACTTTCTGGGCACAAATAGACTATCGACCTTCGGGTTGACAACTTAGAGGGGCATGGGCAGGGGTATAGGAAGACGTTGTAGGTCACACCCGTGGACTACTTAGATGCAGGGGCGATATATATTAGCGACAGGAAACTGATTCACAAGCTCGTCAGGAAAAATTCTGCCTCGCCGTCAAAAAATTTCATCTCATATGCGCGCACAAGGGATTTCCATTTCAAACATACGCAACTGAAAAAAAAAACACACACACACACACACACGGTCCGCCGCTCGTGGTCTCGCGGTAGCGTTCTCGCTTCCCGAGCACGGGGTCCCGGGTTCGATTCCCGGCGGGGTCAGGGATTTTCACCTGCCTCGAGATGACTGGGTGTTTGTGTTGTCCTCATCATTTCATCATCATCCAGGAAAGTGGCGAAATTGGACTGAGCAAAGATTGGGTAATTGTACGGGCGCTGATAACCACGCAGTTGAGCGCCCCACAAACCAAACATCATCATCACACACACACACGCACGCACGCACGCACTCGCGCCTTTCACCTCCGAATCACATATCAGTATTTTACTGGATATTAAAATAAAGCAGCCAGTTAGTGTGTAGTGTGACGATGCTGTGGTTTGTTGGCAGCACCATCGATAATTTTCCATTGCAGTGTGCATGGACAGTAACTTCCTACAAGTTTCGTAATGTTAATGAAAAGGAAAGGTTTAATAAATTTTGTATGACTATATGATGCAGTAAAAGTGTGTTATTACTTACGCTTCATGCTACGAACTTGAAATGTGGCAGTGGCACGAACACTCGTTCTGTCAAGACGCAGCCATCGTTATTGTGCAACACTAGCGTCAACTACTGTAAACGATTTGAAGCTGTGAGCGTAACTTTGCTGGTTTGCTTAGCGATTTCTGTTTACGTGTGTATACGAAATGTTGTATGGGGAGCTCATCTGTTACAATCTCCGAGTTAGTCTAGGATTATATGAATGTTTAATTAGATGGGCCATTGACTGGAGTGTTAAATTTGTCTTTGAACTGTTCTGCTCCGAATATGCTGGCGCTATTTAATGTGCACTGGTGTTTCTATTTCTTGTTCTCTAGCATTAACTCATTCGCCGTCTGTTGTAAGTTTTGAGCAACGTTGAATCAGCTTTTAAACTTTCAAATTAATGTTCCTTAAACATTGTTTTGGATGGGTTTTAATCTTGAGGGTATTCAGCGCCAGTCTTTTCTGTAAATATTAAGCCAAAATTACCTGCCACATGGATAAGCTCATATCTATTATTCTTTAGTTTCAAAAGAGCATTCAATGTCTGTTGGTTAATCTGCTATTCTTCATCACAAGTGCCTTATACACCTATATTAGCAATTTTAGTACAGTATTTGAAACTTCTGCTCATAATTAAAAGGTTATGGTCCTGTTCACTTAACTTAGAGTTAAGTAATTGCCTAGTAAACATTACGTTCCTTTAAGGGACTCGTTAAGCTTCGAAAGACCTGAAGGCCTTGTTGCCGGAGTTCTTGACTTTAGTGTCGTAATGAGTATGCTGTCTGTTAACAGCTTGGCTTTTGAGCTGTGACATTGTAATTGTGGCGTCATTTCAAAGGGAGTTTTCCACAGAAGACAACTGAAGCAAATCGTGCTACGCTGCGTTAACAGCCGGCCGGAGTGGCCGTGCGGTTCTAGGCGCTACAGTCTGGAACCGAGCGACCGCTGCGGTCGCCGGTTCGAATCCTGCCTCGGGCATGGATGTTTGTGATGTCTTTAGGTCAGTTATGTTTAATTAGTTCTAAGTTCTAGGCGACTAATGACGTCAGAAGTTAAGTCTCATAGTTCTCAGAGCCATTTGAACCAACCTGCGTTAACAGTGCTCCAAAAAGAAAGAAAACAGTACTTTGAATTGTAAGACTAAATGATGTGATCAGGACATATTCATCTTTGGCCACGGCTAGTTGGAAGCAATTGAAGTATTGCTTTGATGCTCGAAACGTGGCGATATTATCAGTATGTGTAAAAGTTATCCACATTCAAAAATTGAATAAAAATGTTCTGATGATTTCAATTCTAACGGAACCAAAGGGGATTCATGAATCATTGGCCAATGTGAATGTTGTTTTTTTCGGATCAGGTGAAGTTGTCTTAGCTGAAGTGACATTTAATATAAATTTCGCAATAGCTGATACGAATAGTAGCATCTCTGACTTATTGGAGTTACGCTACCAACTTCGAGGTGCTTTTATTTCACAATACGTGGGTAAACGTATCAAAAAGAGTGCTTTTCCGGGGATACACAAACTTTATTTGAATTCTGAACCGAAGAAAGGTGAAGTCACCTGTGAGAAAGAATTAAGTGACAGCTCCGAAGTAGAAACACAGAGATTATCTTTGCGAGAAAACTAATATCGTTGGACAAAAGATGTGATATTAACGCTGAGTATCGTCGTGCCTAAGAAAGGATTTAGGTAAAATAATATCTTCAAAGAATGATAAATTGTTATGATTGATTGTACAGGTTTTGTTGGGAATGTATGTCCTGAGATGTTTACGGGCAATTTCCAACTGTATATTGATGAACCACCCAAGAACCATGGACTTGCCGTTAGTGGGCAGCAATAAAGATACCGATAGCCGTACCATAGGTCCAACCACAACGGAGAGGTATCTGTTGAAAGGCCAGACAGACGTGCGGCTCCTGAAGAGGGGCAACAGCCTTTTCAGTAGTTTCAGAGCCAACAGTCAGGATGATTGATTGATAAGGCATGTAACGTCGATCAGAATGGCCTTGTTGTGCTGGTACTGCGAATGGCTGAAAGCAAGAGTAAAATTCAGTCGTAATTTTTTGCGAGGGCGTACAGCTCCACTGTATGGCTAAATTATGATGGCATCATCTTGAGTAAAATATCATGGAGGTAAAATAGTCCCCCTTTTCGGCTCTCCGGGCAGGGATTACGCAGGACGACGTTGTTATCAGAGGAATCAAAACGGGTGTTCTACGCAGTGGAGAACTGAATGTCAGATTTCTTAATCGAGAAGAAACGTTAGAAAATTTAAAATGGTAAGTGAATAGGTTAAACTTAGGTACAGTAGGTATTATTGAAGTTCTGTGACAGGAACACCAGGACCAGATGTGGACTCTGACCACAATTTATTGGCAATGAACTGTAGATCAAAACTGAAGAAACTGCAAAAAATCAGGAATTTAACGAGATGGGACCTGGATAAACTGAAATAACCAAAGGCAAAGGAACCACAGGTTGTAGAGACTTCCAGAGGGACATTAGGGAGCATTTGACTAGAACATGGGAAAGGAATAGAGTAGAAGTAAAAGCGATAGCTTTGAGAGACGAAATAGTGAACACAGCAAAGGATATAGTAGGTAAAAAGACGAGGGCTAGCAGAAATCCTTGGGTAACACAAGATATATTGAATTTAATCGATGAAAGGAGGAAATATAAAAATGCAATAAATGAAGCAGGCGAAATAAAAATGGTTCAAATGGCTCTAAGCACAATGGGACTTAACACAATCTTAACATCTGTGAGTTTCTATGGCAAAAAAAAAACAAGATGGTGTTAAGACAATCAGAATTTAGAAAACGGAACTGCTATTAATGCACAAAAGCTTAAGCCCTTGACGATCGAACACCAAAACAGAATCTGCAGCTTAACTATTTATCTTTGAAACTACACAGTGGTGTGCGCCTGTTGTATGAGTTGAACAGAACACCAGAAACATCTTGTAATCGAAAGACTAGCCCACCCTGATACAATGTATAAAGACCTGTTGGTCAATGTACGTGACACAGACATGACAGGACGCCATCAAGGGGCAGCAGCAGTAAAACGAGCAAGAAAGATCAAGAAACCAGTTTGAAGAGGGAAGGAGAGAATACAACAAAGAGAAATTATAATACTAATAGTATTGGGAAGTAAGAATGGACATCTAGCGCCTGTTTTACTGCCGAGAAGTGATATTTGTGCGTTGAATAAAGGGTGGTTTTTAATACTTAGACAACAGAAGCCTTATACGATATTCACTGTTGGTGGAATACACATTATTGATATCACTGGAAACAGGGGAAAACCAGTGAGAGGGGAACCGTGCGAACAATTCATGTAGAAGCTCATGCATTTACACATACTTCCTCAGTAATAACGAACATGACTGTGCAACTATTAGTAGGAGTAAACTGAATAAGTGAACAACAAGTCATATTACTTTTTGAAAATGGAAATTTGTGCTTACATGTCAGAGTAACTTAGCTGTGCTACTGTTTGTGAATCACAGTGTAGAGGAAAATTTTGTGAGTAAAAATTTAAAGAAATACATGAGTTTTAAGAAAAGCAGAATGTACAGTAGGAAATGGTAAAACGGCCTTCCAGGAAATGGTAAAGACGAAAAGTCTGTTGATCACTGAAAAAGTATATGCTAATAATGATGAAAAGGAGGAATTATCAAAATTATTAAATCAATACAATTCGATATTCTTTGATAAACCTGCACTTAGAAACGGTTATGAGTTTAAGGGACAAATAAAATCGATAAAACATTTTTCAGAAATCTGTCCCACCCTTTGGGAGATAACTAAAACGGTTAATCAAGGTGTAATTTAAGGATCAATAAGGGCAGACAATAGTCCTTCACTGATCAGTAGGGAACCATGTGGGAATGTTCTCTATGCATGCATCACAAATCAGGTAATGGAAACTGAGTGAGATAGGCCCGTATCTATTCAAGAGATACTGGTAAGACTAAGGAGGATTCTGTACATCAAATGTAGAGATTTAACCTGTCTACTGGCAAGTGCAGTTACGCCTTTGTTCCTCACCAGTCATGGTTTTCCTTTTTGAAGGACAGTCTTTTCAATTTAAGGTATTCCCTTTTAGTTTGAAATTTTCTGGGAATGTGTTTATGAGTGTGCTCGACCAAGCCTTGTGGACAGAATTGATCACAGATTAATGAAATGATTTTACTATGTTGCGACCTCTGTCAAACTCTAAAAGACGTAGTATGAAAATTTTATACTATCAAAATTATAGTCTCATTAATTAAGTCGACCTTTGAAACAAATGTAGTAAAATATTTAAGACACCAGATTAACACAGAATGAATACAAACCCAGTTCTAACAAATTAGAAGCCATCACCCAGTGCCCTAATCTGTTTTTTAGGAATGGTGGCTTTTATAGGAAGTACTTGAGCTGATTAAACATTGTACATCCGAAATTTTTGAATTTACTAAATGAAAACCAAAATGGCTGTGGTTAGAAAAGGAAACAAATGTATTTCAAGCTATAAAACAAGCACCTTAAATGCTAAACTGTTGAACCACCCAGAAATGGATGAAATACACCACATCCCCATGTGGAAAACCAGTTAAATTTTTTAGGCAAATTTTGAAGATACACATAGGAGGCATAGAAGTACAGCTTTTGCGTATTGCACGCTAAACTGAAATGAATTTAATTACTCTGTAGCAGAGAAGGATACTACAGCAGTTGTTCGAGGACATGGGTAGTGCAATACAGTGTATGAAGACCTACATGCGAATGTAATAGCCACCATCTCTGCAATTTTTGAAAGTATCTGAAGAATCGTAATTTTGTGCCATGTTCAGAATCGTTATAATTTAACAAAATACGTAATATTTTGCATTTACATGGTGAGGTATGGAAGACATTTGTTATAATTTTTTATGCATATCTATAACAGAAAAAAATGGAATGATTTGTTACAATTCTGTTGTAAAATGGCGAAGTTTGGGTAGAATTATTATGTAGTGTCCACTGTAGAATATCATAAGTTGTCATTACCAGTGGATGATGACAAATATTTTGCACTGAAATCTAAATTTAACACATGAGCAGGGGGTTGGTATTGTATCTGGATGCTAAACGTGAAAGCAGTGAATGTGGGTAACTGAATGCATAGCAATCCTCATTTCGTTCATATATCTACGTGTACTACTACTACTGTTCAGTATCCCGTTTCATGTCGTTTGCATTGTCTGACAATGTATGTCAGTCCTTGTCAAATGCAAATTAACCTGAAATTTAGATCAGTGGTTCCATGTGTGTTTTGTGCTGTTATAGAACAAATTCATTAAGTATATCAATAAATAATACAGACACTTTTCTTTATTTCTTTAAAAGTGATACAGTGAAGAAGTTATTATCCACTGCAGCTTTATCTATAACCACGGTCAGCAGTTAAGCCCAGTGTATTTTGATAAATATAAGGGGTCATCAAAAATCTTCCGTTCAAGGGCCATAGAGTAAAGAAAAGGTAAGCCAATCAGGCAAAATCTGTGCCAACATTGGGGCAATCACTGCACAGATGAACCAGGTTGAAGATATTCTTCCAGTGAAACACTGTGTCCCGCTGCATGGAGTAGTCCGTAACTGCCTGCTGCGCATCCTCATACAATAGGAATTACCAACCCTTCAGGGCCTTTTGTAAGGCGCCAAAGGCTTAATAATCCCAAGGAGATAGACGAAAATAAGGTAGGTGTCTCCCATTTCAATTGCTGTAACTTACGCGTGACGACATTTGCGACATGGCGAGGTGTGTTACATCAAGGAGCAGAATTCTTCAGCGGTGGTTTTTGATACATATGGTACCCTGCACACATGCTTCATTCTCTGTAGGGCATCTACCACCTTTTGTCATTCGGCAGCCAAGAAAATAATAACATCACGGTGATCCTAATTGGATGCATTTGGTAATAACGTCAGCATAGGTTAAATTTTCGCTTTTACCACACGTACATCGAACAAAAACGAATGCCACACTAATCCTTTGCTAATGTATTTGTGTTGTATACCAGCATAGGAGCCACGCTACATCGCACATAAGCTGTAGCAACACCAGTAAACGAATATTTTGTAATAGCCTCTTATAATACAGGCATGAGGCATGGAAAAATCTAATTTTAGCCAGCACTGGGCGCTGTACGAAGTTTGGTACAACGACTCAACAATGTCTATTGAAAAGTGCTGCCTAACAACAAAGCCTATTGACAAGTGCAGCCTAAGCTGTAAGTTAGATCAGTAGCATTGGTACGTGAAACACGTGAATCTTTTTGTACTGTTACAGAACAGTTAAGTTGTAACAATTATGTTATATGTGTTTTGCTCACGAAATCTTTGTTTTTGCATATATAATACAAACAATATCATTTAGGATCAGACTGAATTTTCTTTTACGATTAGAGACCATTAGTTATACTTACATATTACGATAAGCGGTTAGCTTGTCTTTAGTAATCGAAATCTGTTTGTATGTCATAAATAATTTTCTTTGGTAAAAAGATTTTATTTTCCTGCAATATAAATTTTCTCTATTTGTAGATGGTTGCCTCTCATTGTCTCAGACTGCTTTGTGTTTACGCTTCATATCTGGTGCAGTACAAAGTTATATTTGGTATTACGAAAATATGCTATACATGTGAGACAGCGCATTAAACACCACGTCAAATCGTACCATTTTTAGAATGGTTTATTGTGCTGAGGTGTTGGAAAATATAATGCTGGTGTGCAGTCATGCTGCCATAGTTGTGTCTTCGATACAAAGTAATAAAAATACCTGTACTTATTGAACAGTCACTAACATTGTTTATATATTCTTGATGTATAATTTTCTTCTAGCCTGAGATAACCCTTGGTCATTTCGTTTTGTAACATCAGCATTTAGCCAAAGATGAAGTGTAATCCATTACTAAAACGTGTTTTCTTAGCACATAACACGTGTTTTGTACTGCTACAGAGTAATTTATATGTGAAAAAGGCACATAAAGTGTAATCTATTACTGCAACGTGTTATTTTAGCAGAACACATGTGTGCTGCATTGTCATTCTGTAACATAGACGTGAAAAAAGCATTTTTGTACTTGAGAGTCTGTAATCTTCTTTTAGTGGGCAAATGTGAGCTGCAAAATAATAGTACTTATATATATATATATATATATATATATATATATATATATATATATAGTTTTAGCAATCACTACGCCTTGCACCATGTGTGGGGGAAGATTGAACTCTGTTATTTGAGGAGTTCAACTTAACCTAAAAATTATATCAGCAGTAGTATGACGAGTATTTGATAAACAATACAGACATTTTAGACATAGAAATATTTAACTGGTGCGTAGACGATGTATCATAAAAAAGATTGATCTATGTTTTGTTGACAACCGCAAATTAACCATTAATTTATGTCAACAGTAATTCGTTATGGCAAAGAACAAGTTTAGGTCTTACAATAGATGCACAAACTTCATAAATATTTTTCTGTACATGAGTATTTAATATTAAAATAGTGACACAGAGTTACCGTAAGTTACGCCCTTTACATACTTTTAATGAATAACCGAGTATTTTTGTACAAGATGAAGAATTCAGTAGGTCCACATAGTTTTAAAACTTGCTGAGATGGTGGCTATGTATGGATTCTAGGTTGCTCTCCTTCTTACCACCTATTGATCCAATATCGTATTCGTGTTAAAAACATCATTTCATAATCTTAAAATATTGTTAGACATTAGGATACAGCTTTGCGTGAAACGTTTCCATTAATATTAACATTAAAAAAATTTTTCTGCTCAAAAATAGCTTGTTATCATGAAATTCTACCTCACCAT
Source organism: Schistocerca cancellata (assembly GCF_023864275.1). NCBI lineage: Eukaryota > Metazoa > Arthropoda > Insecta > Orthoptera > Acrididae > Schistocerca > Schistocerca cancellata. Next base: position 886,521,748 of record NC_064627.1, on the reverse strand, counting down.
AAAAATGACCAATCATATCTTGCTTTGGAGGTACAATGACTTCTGCAGATGAACATTTTTAGTTCGTGGGTCATTTTTAGTCATTCCTGTTAAATTACGAAACAAAACGATCTCCATCTGTTTGTAAGCTATAATATGATTACTGTTACGCTGACTGTGAATCTCATATCGCTTATATTGTAAATTAGTGCAGAATTTCTCCTATGTAAATTATGTTGAAATGGCGCGATAATATATATATTCAGTGCATAATTTTTGTCACAGTTGTGGTGAATTAACATGTTCGTCACAGAAACACAACCTGTCATGTCCAGGACAAGTCGTTGGCCCCGCGTTCATGTTGCGATACTGTTTCAGTTATACTATGAGGATGGCTGCAAAAAATCAGCAATCACTTGCTTTTGCTGGCCGTGGGTTTCGTGCAACCCTATAACTCATACAGATAACTGCTATTTCTGCTTGTTCCTACCTATCAAGGCAAGATTTGCGATGAAGGGAAGAGGGACAGTTCAGCAACTGTATCTCCTTTCTCCCATTCGACCTACTTCAAACGAAGATAGTGTCAACTTCCTACTCCACCCCAAATCTGTGTTTCAAACATAAAATGAAGACAGTGCGGTAGAAGAGGGACACAAAGAGCCTTTCACGCTCCAGGAGTATTATTTCAACGAAAAAGATAATAATCCGCAAAGTGAAGGAGAATCGACATATCACATTCGAAATCTTAATTTGTCGAAGGATAAGTCAGAAATTCTAGTAACATGGAACATTTGAATGTGAATCGTGTTTCATCTTATTGGAAGCTATTCACAGAATCCTCGAAAATTAGTTTGTACGCAGAATTACTTTAAAACACATCCAATTTCTTTCTATTCCTAATGATCAATCAGGTCTTTTGAAGGAGACTTATGTCAAAATGTCTTCCTCTAAAGTTCTTACAGTCGGCGGCTCCATCTAGTACCATGGCAAATCACACTTAATTGTCTGGCACAGGGTTCATTGAACCATTGTCATAATAACTCTATATTATTCCAATCTAGAACAGCGAGCGGGAAAGACAGACACCTATACTTTTCCCGTTGTTTTATTACGACCACCGTTTGTCCCTATGTAGGTCGGTGTCAGCAAAATAGTTTCTCATTCTGAGGAGAAAGGTGGTCATTGAAATTTCGTGATAAGATTCTGCTGCAAGGAAAAAACGCTTTTGTTTTAACGATGTCCCCACGAAATCCTGTATCATGTCAGTGACACTCTCTTACCTATTTTTCTACAGTACAAAACATGCTGCTCTTCTTTAAACTTTCTTTATGAACTCCGTTAATCCTGTCTGGTAAGGATCCTACACGATGGAACAGTGCTCCAAAAGAGGATGGACAAGCGTAGTGTAGACAGTCTCTTTCTTACATCAGTAGCATCTTCTAAGTGTTCTCCGAATACACCGCAGTCTTTGGTTCGCCTTCCCTACAACATTTTCTACGTGTTTTTCTCAATTTATGTTGTTCGTAACAGTAATTTCTAGGTATTCAGTTGTATTTATGGCCTTTATATTTGACTGATTCATCGTGCAACCGAAGTTTGACAGATACCTTTTAGCACTCATGTGGATGACCTCACAATTTTCATTATTTAGGGTCATCTACCAATTTCGCTCTATACAGATATATTTTCTACATCGTTTTTAATTTGTTACGATCTTCTGATGACTTTACTGGACGATAAACGACAGCATCATCTGCAAACAGCCTAAGACGTCTGCTCCAATTATCTCCTAAATCGTTTACATAGATAAGGAACCACAGAAGGGCTATAACACTACCTTGTGGAACGCCAGAAATCATTACTGTTCCGTCAATTACTACGGATTGTGATCTCTCTGTCAGGAAACCACGAATAAAGTCACATAACTGAGACAATATTCCCTAAGCATGCAAATTGATTACAAACAGTTTGTGAGGTACAGTGTCAAAAGCCTTTTGTAAAATTACAAGTACAGAATCAATTTGAAATCCACTGTCAACAGCACTTAACACTTTTGCGAGAAAAGAACTAGTTGTGTTTCACAAGAACGATGTTTTCTAAATCCGCGTTAACTATGTCTCAATAGACCGTTCTCTTCGAGGTAATTCATAATATTCGAACACAATTTTTGTTCCAAAATGCTGCTGCAAATCGACATTAATGACATGGGCCTGTACTTTAGTGGATTACTTCTACTGCCTTTCTTGTATATTGATGTGGTCTGTGAAACTTTTTAGCCTTTGGGTACGGATCTTTCTTTGAGCGAGCGGTTGTACATGAGTGTTAAGTATGGAGCTGTTGCATCGGCATAGTCTGAAACGAACCTAATTAGTATGCAGTGTGGGCAGGAAGACTTGTTTTTATGAAGTGATTTAAGTTGCTTCACTACTCCCGGGATATCTAAGTTCTTCAAATTTGCAGCTGTTCTTGATTCGAATTCTGTAATATTTATTTCGTCTTCTTTGGTGAAAGAATTTCGGAAAACTGTGTTTAATAACTCTGCTTCTGCAGCACTGTCATAGATAGCATTTCCGTTGCTCTCGCTCAGAGGAGCAATTGACTACGTATTGCCGCTAGCATATTTTACTTACAACCAGAATCTCCTTGGATTTTTGAGTCTAAGTTTCGTTGTGCGAACAATTAAAAGCGTCTCACATTGCAGTGCTTGCTAAATTTGGAGCTTCTGTAAAATATCGCCAATCTCGAAAAGTTTGCGTTCGTTTAAATTTGATATGCTTTCTTCGTTGTTTCTGCAACTGTCCTCTGATCCATTTTGTGTACCAAGAAAGATCACCTCCGTTGGCTGTTAATTTATTTGGCATAAAATCTCCCAATTGCTGTAGATTATGTATTTTTTTAAATTCAAACGACATCTATTCTACACTTAGTGGTACATTGTTAATATGGAAGGAGTGGAGATTGTGTATCAGGAAGGCCTCAAGTGCTTTTTTATCTGCTTTTATGAATCTGTGTATTTTTAGAATAGACAAGACTAGCAGTCTCTAGCACTTCTGGCAGTCGTTCGAACCCAGAAAAAATCTCTTCTGATCCACAACGACACACATCATTGCTACCGACGTGAGCCACCACCTGCGGATGGCTGCACCATGTGCTCTTCATCGCATCTGGAAGGACCCATTCCACATCTGGAATGACTGCAACCGGTATGCACACGTAGAGCACATGGCCTTTCTTTCCCTTCTAGGCAGCTCGGATCTTGTAAGCTGAGAGGTTTCCTCTGAAACAGGACAAGGAACTGCATCTGACTGAAGGACAGTGTCAGCCACAGACAGCACCTGGAACCTGTTCGTCAAACCAACAACGAAGGCCTTATGTGCAGCCCTCTTGGAAGTCTTTCACCACCTCCCACGCCCTGAAGGGACCTCCCACGGGTGAGAGGCCTATCTTAGTGCGAGAAGTAACTGGACTGGCCGCCGGTGTCGAACAATGGCGGACTCAGACGTGCTGGACGTCCGTTGGATCCCGGCGGCCGGACCACGACAATGATGCTCAACCACTGGAGCTTCAATATGTTAACCGAAGACATCATAGCCTGGAGCTGAGAGCGAAGTTTCACCAACTCGGCTCGCATCCGCACACAGAAATCACAACCCCTACGCATACTAAACCCCATGAAGAACTACATTACACAGGCAAACGGAAGACTATGTACATGCGCTATTGGACTCTACTGTAGACACTGACGAAAACGCGAGAACTGTGTCTAATAAATTAGATTAATACGCAGACATTGAAAAACTGAACTACCAAATCTCTCAGGTGAGACTAAATAATTCACTCCTAATCAAAATATCCAGGGGTGTGCTGCCGGTCTATAGTGTCCAACGGGTACAATATTTCGGCAATCATACATGTCGCCATCATCAGGTGAACTGACGGACTGAACTCCTGTGAACGTGCCGGCACGGAGATCCGTACGCTGTGGCTGCTCAGAGAAAACTGGGTTCGGTCGCGGCGGCGGCCGATTTAAATACCCTCCGCCCGCGGCGCGCTCCCTCCGCCGTCCGCGCCCCGCGCCACGGTCAAGCGGTGGAACAGATTGCGACAGCGTCTGAGATGACGTCGGTGTGATGGCTCTGTCCGCCGTGGTCGTCACAACTATACGTTTGCTCGATTTACTCTTGATTAACCCAATCGCTGGTTCCCAAGCCTTGCTAAGATTATAGCCACAGTCACGGTTTATGAGGTCGTCATTGGTGCGAATTTCTATGGCCTCTCTAACAACGCTGTCCCAGTATCTCGACGTCTGTACCAGAATCCTCGTGCTGTCATACTCCATGGCGTGATTTTCCGACAAACAATGTTCAGCGACCGTCGACTTGCTCGGATACATCAGTCGAGTGTGCCTCTGGTGTTCACGGCATCGATCCTCGACAGTACGCATCGTCTGACCAATATACGACTTGCCACATTGACACGGAATCTGGTACACGCCGGCCTTCCTCAAACCGAGGTCATCTTTGGCGCTCCCCACCAGTGCACGAGTTTTATATGGAGGACAAAACACAGTTCCGACCTGGTGTTTCTTCAGAATGCGGGCGATTTTCCCCGAGAGTGCGCCTGTGTATGGAATAAATGCAGTGCCTACCTCCTCCCTCGTGACTTCATCCATCTCAACAGGTTGTGCTGCAGTGGTTGGGCGGAGAGCACGTTGAATCTGCCACTCTGAGTACCCATTTTTCGAAATACAGTTCTCAGGTGTTCCAATTCCTGGGGTAGACTCTCTGCGTCAGAGATAGTGCGAGCCCTATGTACTAGAGTTTTAAGTATTATTATCAAATACGCCGGGAGAAACTCAAGAATCACAATTCACTACTGATTAGGAATTTTGAATAAGTAACAAAACCGATTTACTTTTCTGAGTCTATTCAGTATTAAATTAACACGCAGAAACTCAAGAAACTAAACACCCAAGGCGCACAGATGAAGATTTGCAGTTCGTTCCCGGTTAGGGAGTCGTAAAATGTCACGAAATCGGTTACATTCCTGTTGTTGCTTGTGCATCAGCTGGCTGCTGCTGCCTGACTGGCTATCATCCTGTCCCATGTTCTTGCTAGTATTTTCTGTATAATCCTTTCATAGACGATTCTGCATAGAAAGTCGGCCTAATTTTCAACACTCTTTTATAGCACCACATCTCAGATTCTTCTATTCTCATCTGTTCCCGTTTTTCCACAGTCACCATTCCACTGTTACACGATGCTGTGCCCCTAACGTACATTCTCAGAAACTTCTTCCTCTAATTAAGGTCTATATTTGATTGTAGTATGTAAAACGAACGTGAATAAAACTGAAAACAGCTGTGATATAATGATTTCTACACGACCGGGTTTACGGCGTTAAAGCAGCATCTTCAGCTGCTTAGTACTGTCACAGAGATTAGCGCACGGAGACGCCTCCAGTACAGTGTTTGTGACACTACTAATCACCTGAATATGCTGCTTTGCCGTTGCGAAATCTGTCGTAAAATCATCACTTAACAGCTGTTTGTGGTTTAATTCAACCTCAGTTTGCCATGAATTTCGAAGGCTGTGGTTGCTTATACTACAAAGTTGTATGTGCTCCTGATAGATTTATCTTGGCCGGAGTGCCGTTTATGCCAGTGCTGGTCTGAGTCGTGAGTTAGTTTGCTGTCTAGGTAGCAGATTTCCTAAACATCATCTGGTTCGTGATCCCAGTTGTGATGTTAAAATTCTCGCTGTTCTCATTTCTACTGTTTCTAATTCCTTCCGCCTTTCTTCGATTTGCTCTCAGATCATATCGTGGACCATTAGACTGTTCATTCCATTCGGCAGATCCTGTAATACTTCTTCACTTTCACTGAGGGTAACACTGTTATCAGCGAATCTTATTACTGGTATTCATTTCACCTTGAATTTAAATCCGACTCTTGTACCTTAATTTTATTTCCTTCTTCGATGAATAGAATGAACAGTGGGGGTGAAGGAATATATCCCAGTCTTACACTTCTTTTAAAACGAGCACTTTGTTGGTGGTCTTCCACTCTTGCTGTTCCCTTTTGCTGTTGTATACGGAACATATCACCAGTCTTTTCCGTTGGTTACACCTATTTCTATCATATTCCAATATAAGACATTGCCGACGTTTTTCTCCAGGTCGACAAATCTTATGAACGAGTCTTGTAATTTTTTTCTTGCTTCCATTATCAAAGGCAAATTCATAACTGCCTTTCTGTTGCCTTTACTTTTCAATAGCCAAACTGATCGTCATCATTTTCTATTCTCCTGTTGTTAGTGTTGCTGGCAACTAGGATGCACTAGCTGACAATCTGATTGTGCAACAATTATCGCAGTTGTCGGCTTTTGCTGTCTTCGGAATTGTGTGTATGATGTTTTTATGAAAATCAGACAGTATATAGTCAGACTCATAGATTCCACATACCATCGCGAATAATTGCTTTGTTCCCAGTTCCCGCAGTTAATTTAGAAATTATGGTGAAATATTATATAACCTGTTCCCTCTCACTTGTTCTTGTGAATTCCCATGCCCTTAATTTCTCCGAAGGCTGTTTCGACTTTTCTATATGCTTACTCAGGCCATAGGACCATATTTATTTTTTATTTACTCACATTTTTCAGGCAAACATTGCGCCCTCAGGCCCCTTCCTATTTATTTAATTTCTATTTATTTCCGTGTTAACGAATGAATGTATGTTAATGAAGTGGTTTAGAAAATTCACTTGCACTTGGTCGGGAAACAACGACAATTTTTAACGTTGTTTTTTAATTGAGTGTGATACTAATGCACTACACTTACAAGAGAATGACAGTTTGAGTTACAAGACGATATTAGTTGTAACTGACGTTACCGTATCGATGACTGACAGTCGTTGAATTCAACACCAAACAAAACAGAAATTAAATACACTCCTGGAAATTGAAATAAGAACACCGTGAATTCATTGTCCCAGGAAGGGGAAACTTTATTGACACATTCCTGGGGTCAGATACATCACATGATCACACTGACAGAACCACAGGCACATAGACACAGGCAACAGAGCATGCACAATGTCAGCACTAGTACAGTGTATATCCACCTTTCGCAGCAACGCAGGCTGCTATTCTCCCATGGAGACGATCGTAGAGATGCTGGATGTAGTCCTGTGGAACGGCTTGCCATGCCATTTCCACCTGGCGCCTCTGTTGGACCAGCGTTCGTGCTGGACGTGCAGACCGCGTGAGACGACGCTTCATCCAGTCCCAAACATGCTCAATGGGGGACAGATCCGGAGATCTTGCTGGCCAGGGTAGTTGACTTACACCTTCTAGAGCACGTTGGGTGGCACGGGATACATGCGGACGTGCATTGTCCTGTTGGAACAGCAAGTTCCCTTGCCGGTCTAGGAATAGTAGAACGATGGGTTCGATGACGGTTCGGATGTACCGTGCACTATTCAGTGTCCCCTCGACGATCACCAGTGGTGTACGGCCAGTGTAGGAGATCGCTCCCCACACCATGATGCCGGGTGTTGGCCCTGTGTGCCTCGGTCGTATGCAGTCCTGATTGTGGCGCTCACCTGCACGGCGCCAAACACGCATACGACCATCATTGGCACCAAGGGAGAAGCGACTCTCATCGCTGAAGACGACACGTCTCCATTCGTCCCTCCATTCACGCCTGTCGCGACACCACTGGAGGCGGGCTGCACGATGTTGGGGCGTGAGCGGAAGACGGCCTAACGGTGTGCGGGACCGTAGCCCAGCTTCATGGAGACGGTTGCGAATGGTCCTCCCCGATACCCCAGGAGCAACAGTGTCCCTAATTTGCTGGGAAGTGGCGGTGCGGTCCCCTACGGCACTTCGTAGGAACCTACGGTCTTGGCGTGCATCCGTGCGTCGCTGCGGTCCGGTCCCAGGTCGACGGGCACGTGCACCTTCCGCCGACCACTGGCGACAACATCGATGTACTGTGGAGACCTCACGCCCCACGTGTTGAGCAATTCGGCGGTACGTCCACCCGGCCTCCCGCATGCCCACTATACGCCCTCGCTCAAAGTCCGTCAACTGCACATACGGTTCACATCCACGCTGTCGCGGCATGCTACCAGTGTTAAAGGCTGCGATGGAGCTCCGTATGCCACGGCAAACTGGCTGACACTGACGGCGGCGGTGCACAAATGCTGCGCAGCTAGCGCCATTCGACGGCCAACACCGCGGTTCCTGGTGTGTCCGCTGTGCCGTGCGTGTGATCATTGCTTGTACAGCCCTCTCGCAGTGTCCGGAGCAAGTATGGTGGGTCTGACACACCGGTGTCAATGTGTTCTTTTTTCCATTTCCAGGAGTGTAAGTCCAATATTCAAAACTTTAAAAGTCTTGTTTTTCCCACGCTCACTGATACGAAAGAAATGTAAAATTAATTATATCGCCTTTTTACGTAATGTAACTATAAAAAAGAATAGAGACTAGTCTAACGACCAAAGAATGGTCAATATATGATAAAGTAGCAGAGCAATGAATAAGCAGGTCAATCTACAAATACCCGAGAATCTCACTCATCGGAAAACGGATTGTATTTGTATCTCTATCTATGGCATAGCACAACGTAATACATCAAGTTTGAGTCCATTTAAAAAGATTCTTCTGTAAAAAACCTGGGAAGAAATTTCGAGCGTCAATTTCAGTTACTTAAATCCGAAATAACACATATTACTTAGAATCTTTCGCAACAAACACCAGAACAACATACAACAAGAAAACCCTCGTAAATAAATTCGTAGGTAATTAATAAAATGGCTATAATTATGAAACAGCTAAATAACGTCGCATTTGGAAATGAGAATGTCATAATATGACGCCTTATTGAATGTAAACACATTTTACTTGGTTGACATTTGTCAAAATCAAATCTTCCGGTGGTAGCGTTCCTTGTACCAAGCGTGAGCCAGCAGCTTTGCTATGATTGGTCGGCGCCCGAAGTCTAACGGCTGCCGGCGTAATTTACGCTGGATAACGTATACCATAACACACACGTAAATGCTCCACACATATCCTATGAAAACACGCCCTCCAAACGAACAGGTAAAAGCAAATGCAATAACAGCTACAGTAAAATAAAGGATAAAGACAGAGATAGGAAATAGCAATAATTACTGTACATGGTAATCAACAATGTCAAAACTAACTGAAATATGCTTCAATAAAATTACGTTTATTTCTAAGGAAAGCATGTATGAAGGAAAGTTGGTTTCCAAAAGAGAAAGTGATTACATTTAAAGCTTTGAGTCTTTACAGGGTGAGTGCGGGTGGCGTTGCAGTTTATATTTTTCTAACCGATGTGTCGATAGGTCTATGGCAGTTTGCTGTTGCTGACGGTGTAATTAATGCGGCTTCATCAGTCTTGGAATTGACACGGAAACATCATCCAGCTACGAATCCGTTTGTCCAGGCGGTTATTTAATTCTTCGTCGCATTTATTACCTTATAGGCCGGTAGGACGTAGTTGTTTATAACTCCACGTCGGTATGTGTGTGATTATAGTGTTCATTACACACACGTTTCTGTTTCTAATGTCCCGTACACAATTTCAGGACCGCATAAAATGCGATTCCACTGCATACTTTCAGATCGACTTTGCTGTCCAACTGCAACTATCGATATCCCTATCGCATCACAGTTCACACAAAAGTGCAACAAGATGTACACACAGACAAAATGAATCAGAAGAAAACAATTAAGAGAAAGAAAACAATATCTCCCGTAAGTAGCAATATCTTGCAAACCTGTTTGGAATATTTTGTTTCTTAACGTTTCAAAGTTCCGTTAGAAATCATACATCATTCAGCAAGGAGTTCTAAAACATGTAATTGAGAGTAGGTTGCCCTTTAGTCGAGCCACCGTTTCTCAAGTATATTTTCTCAACAACTGCAATCTAGGCCCTCTGAAACATGCTTATATTAATGTGACATTTGTCTCCCGCCACATTTTTTACGCTTCAAAATTGACTGTGTCTTAGGATGTGGCCAATCAATAGATACGCTCGTCTAATCAAGTTGTGTCACATACCGTTTACTCTCGAGTTCGTGTAAATACTGCATAAGTTAATCGATCTAATCGTCTGTTCCTGAGAATTCTCCTGTAGCATAATATTTCAAAAAACTCACAAGAAAATATCAAACGTAGATAACCTATTATTTCTTATTCATTTGATTATGAACTGCTACTTCTATGGTTGTTGGAATGCAGGGTGAGCATACTGGATTTTAATTATTTCCTATTCGAAACATCTTGCGGGAGGACATTTCAATACATTTCCAAAATATACCGTTGGGAGTAATATACAGACAAGATAATCATCTATTGTGCAGTAAAGAGAAGAACCCTCAAGGAAGTGATTATTTTTTGTGTAACACTGGTAGCTATAACGTAAAATTTATTATTCCTTGTGAGTGATGATGTTTTGACACACAATAATGAAAAGGTATGGTTAAAAATATTGTTCTAATGTATAATAAAGAAATAATTGGAGAATACCGAGAATCTCATTCATCGAACGACGAATTACATCTGTATCTCTATCCTTGCCATGCCACACACTCACATGCACCCTTCATAAAACATTAATTCATTTGTACGTGTTCTTCTTCTAGGTATATTACCGTACTTCCAGTAAACGAATCCATTTAAGTTAAGAGTCCAATGAGAATTCATAAGTTGGAAATTTCATGGACCACTTTACAGCTTGCAAATATGCTCGCTTCTTGTCATACAAAACACGAATCTCGACAAATGAAATAATTTTGACTGTAGACCTGTCACTATGTGAAAACGATACATTCTTTAGTACGTCGAAGGTAAAAAACAAGTTTAATCGCACACTTAGGTACTCCATTGACGAAGTACGTGGCAACGAATCGTTTATAATCTAGAAAAGTAGTGCTGCGGAACCGAGCTGGTCGTAAGAATTAGGAGTACAATACTTCTGAGAATGCTTTGATAGAAAAGATAGTGATTGCTTCACTGAAGCAATAGTGAAAACTCGCAAATACCGTACTCATCCACCTACATAGTAGGGTAAAATTTCAAAAAAGTGGTTCTTAACCAGAAAAGGAAAAAAAATTCCCGCTTCCTAGTTGTGTGATAACGCTACTTCACGGAATAACGTAAGGAGGTTTCGATTTTCACTTCCAGTATAATAGGGTTAGAGTTTTCGCAGAGATAGCAAACAGACAACTGCAGTATCGGTTCGGAAACGTACCCTGTACGAGGGCAGGAATTGATGCTTCTGAATCAGCATTCATGCCGGCAGAGAATGTTGGACCGTTATTTCCCCGCTGTCGGGCCATCACGAAGACTGCTATTGAAGGGCGAACTGAATTCCAAGTGCAAGCGGAATGTCAAGGGCCGAACTGAAGGAGAAGATGCAGTTTGTCTGTGGTGAGCATGGTCATCTTTTGTAACTTTTGTCACATTTGCAATTTATTAGATAGTTCTAGGGGAAAAATATTCAAGAGTCCTCGTATTGTCTCAATTTTATTTGTCAAGGCAGTCTACAGGGTGATTATTGTGAATGCCTAGAAAACCCCGAAGCGACGTAGATGAGGCTGAGACATGTAATTTTATATAAGATGCATGCGACCGGAAATGTCAAGAAATACCTCAAAAGCGGAAGACAAATGCTGAGCATTGTACGTCACCAGAGTACATACCTCGGCTCACGTGCAGCGGTTGAGCTTATCGGTCTGTCGCACCTAAGTGCAATACAACGAAAACCTACAGTATTGCGTCACAAGTAAATAAGTATAAGCTTCCATATTATTTCGTTACTAGTAAATGACCTATGTTTTCTGCACTACATAAAGTATGTAAACAAAAAAAAGAAGAGACAAAAGAAATACAAAATAAAAATGGCTATTGCTTGGTGACTGTATGGACAATAATTTTGTAACTTCGTTTACAACAAATTGCATTTGGAAAAATGTTCGAAATTTTCAACGTTTTCTTGAATGCAAGCATTACATAGACCTATGAGCCCTTAACCCACGCGCTCGTAAATATCCCCGTATTTTGGATTTCCGCTGCACGTGCGGCGACATATATTATTTGGTGACGTTGCGTGTTACATGTTCTACGTTTCTTATCCACTTTCCCATAAGAATCAGTCAGTATAATGATGGAGATGCTACCCCTTCACGGGTATATTCTTGATTAGTCTTTCCCAGTTCTTAATAATTGTTTGAGGTACAGTAAGAGGAGCATCAGTACACTGCACTCTTCTTTCTGTTTACGGCAGTGTTGAGGATGTGTTAGATGACTATCAGTTTGCTGTTAGGAAAGGTAAAGGTACGAGAGAGTCAATTTTGACGTTGCGGTTGATAATGGAAGGCAGACTAAAGAAAAATGAAGTCACGTTCATACGATATGTCCACCTGGGAGAAAAGTTCGACAGTGTAAAATGGTGCAAGATGTTCGAAATTGTAAGGAAAATAGTGTCAGCTATAGGGAGAGGCAGGCAATACACAATATGTGCACGGGCCAAGGGGGAATAATAAAAGTGGACGACCGAGAATGAAGTGCTCGGATTAGGAACGTTCAATCTCTACGTCCAAGAATGAATGATGGAAATAAAAGATAAGTTCAGGAATGGAATTAAAATTCAAGGTGGAAGGATATCAATGATACGATTCGCTGATGACATTTCTATCCTGTGGGAAAGGAGGAAGAATTACGTGGCCTGCTGAATGCTATGGTCTCATGACTACAGAATATAGACTGAGAGTAAAGCGAACAAAGACGAAAGCAATGAGAAGTAGCAGAAATGAGAACAGCGAGAAACTTTGCATCAGGACTGATGGTCACGAAGTCGATGGAATTCTGCTGCCTAGCCAGTAAAATAACCGATGACGAAGGGAGCATGGAGGACGTCAAAAGCACACTATCACTGGAAAAAAGGGCATCCTGGCCGAGAGAAGTCTACTAGCATCAAACATTGGCTTTAATTTGAGGAAGACGTTTCTGAGAATGTACGTTTGGAGCACCGCATTGTATGGTAGTGAAAGATGGACAATGGAAAAACCGAAACAGGACAGAATTTGAGCACATGAGATGTGGTGCTACAGACGAATGTTGAAAATTAGGTGAACTGATAAGGTTAGGAATGAGGAGGCTCTGCACAAAATCGGAGAGGAAAGTTATATTTGGAAAACACTGACAAGTAGAAGGGACAGGATGATAGGAAATCCGTTAAGACATCAGGGAATGACATCCATGGAAACAGAGAGAGCTGTCGACTAAGACAGAGATCGGAATACGTCCAGCAAATAATTTAGGACGTAGGATGCAAGTGGTACTTCGAGATGAAGAGGCTGGCGCAGGAGAGGAATTCGTGGCGGGCCGTATCAGACCACCCAGAAGACTGATGACACACAAAAAAACCGCAGTCAACTAATTCGCTATCTCCCGTATTTGCATTACACTTATTTTAAGTGAAAACGATCTTGTCTGAACCGCAGGTTGCTGGAATAAGTCTGAAAGGAAACTAACGTATGACAACGGCCTGCTACGTCGTAACTTAATAAAGAATGAGAGACATCAACAAGTCAATAAACACAATACTTAAACTGCTTCATACAGATAGCTGGTCAGAACTTCAGTGTAAGCAAATAAACTTTCGTCGATGATAAATTTGACTTGCCGATGAAGGGATGGGGAATCCCGATCAACCGGATGAACAACGTGTAAAAGTTATAAGTCACTGTCAAATACATATTGTTTATTGTCGCTACTGCTTTCGAATTTTCAGTTATTGATAATACTTTACAGTAAACGTAGGGATTTCAGAACGTAAATTACACTTATGTTACCATGCTAGGACCATTGTGCAACATGAGAGTAGCATTGTTAGAAGAGACTACATAATACATGTTGCTTTCAGACATGTTCTGCTGCGGTGCACACAACATGTGCATCACGGTGTACTACTGAAAGGCCGCGCCAACGGGAAACCTACTTCAAAGTCGAAGTACACAGGGCAGTTCGATTCTTGTGTCCAAGGCATCTAAGTTTCACATAGTTTCACCGTGAAATTCTGGTGGTATATGAACTAAATGCAACATTGCTTCCAGCCGTAGTGAAATGGTGCCAGTAATATAAACAAGCCCGTTTAGATGTGGTTGATGCTGATCGGGAAGTTCAGATCTGGTACCATGCGATTTCAGTCTTTTCGGTAAGCCGAAATTACATGTGGGAGTAAGGAGATCTTACGAAGATGAAGACGGTCACACAGGTTTATCGAGCGGCTCTGCGGCCAGAGAGCAAATTTCTATCGTTAAGGAATTGAACAACCTGTGAAGTGTTCCAGCCGTAGTTCACAGAGACTTACTGACTATGGTGAAAACTTGTGTCACGTATCTGTATCACTCTTAAGTGTAGTGAAGCAGTCAAAAGACGTTACTGTATGTGCCATAATAATGCGCTCTTTACTTATTGACGTATTCACTTACAAAGGCACACTTGTCAACACGGCACCAGCAAATTAATAAATCACCTAATTACACTTCGTAAGTTAAGTCATAGCATAATGCTTCTTGATCGATCGCTGCACCAGAATGCAGTGGGAGTGAGCATCTGCTGTAGGATCCTACAACAGAACTACATGGTGCTAACCAGAGAAAATCCTTATGTAGCAACACGGTTCTGCATGAGCTAATACAGTTTGATATCTAAGAGTCATTACAAAACCAAGCTGACGTAAAATAAAATACAAGTTGTCCCACTGAAACCTCCCTGATTTCAAAGACACAGGACAAAATCATACAGCAGGTACGGCAATGAAAAATGGGCGACATTGAAGAGCATGTCAAAGAATATATTTATTTATCATCAGTACACCTCTGCATATGAACCATGTGCATGTAACACGAAGAATATCGAGTCTATATTCATTTTCTTCCTGATTTCTTTGTAACAATTCCTCTGTTATCGTTGCAATCACAGTAGTGATACGATGTAGCAACGTAGGAATATCGTCCACTTTGGTCGCAAACACGCGGTCCTTCACGAATCCCCCACATGAAGAAATCAAGCGGCGTAATGTCGGATGAACGTGGCGGTCAGGCAATGGGTCCTCCGCGTCAGACCTACGTTTGGGAAATTTCCTATCCAGGAACTTGCGAACAGCCGTTGACTAATAAGGCGGAGCTCCATGTTGTGGAAAAATTATGTTGGATTGCAAGTCTTGTATCTGAGGGTACACAAATTGATCAAACATGTCCAGATACACTGACCCATTGACTACTTATTTCGCAAAGAAGAACTGTCGTGCATTAGCCCGCACCAGACGTTTAGTTTATGGCTACCACGAACATGTTCAATGGCAACGTCCGGATTTTACGAACCCCAAATCCGAACATTATGCCTATGACCCATTACAGATAGGCGAAATTTTGCCTCATCGGAGAATAAACATCTTTCCAGGAAGCTGGCATCCGTATCAATGCACTGCAGCACATACGCAGCAAATTGTAGTCGCCGTTGTTTGTCGTTCGGCGTCAGATGTAGGAGAATTTGCACTTTGTAAGCACACATACGATGATACTGTTGAACTACACGATGCAATGTTGATCGAGGTACACCAAGTTACCTAGATGCTTCACAATTGACTTACGTGTGGTTCTGAGAAACATTTGTCTCATGTCCTCAACTGTCTCTTCTGAAACTCCGTAACGTGCATCGCCAGAATATTTCAGAACACTTCCTGTTACCAGAAACTTCCTACACCATTCCTTAACTGTTTCCACATCAGGTGGATCACATTCATACACACGACGATAATTTATTTGTACAGTAATAGGAGATTTTCTTTCTGCTTACGCACGCTGCTGTGGAGTCGCCATTTTCACTTCATGCGACCATGCTGCGTTCTGGCGGCGATAATTGGCGCTTCTGATGCGGGAATATAAATTCTTTGAGATGCTCTACAATGTGGTGCATTTTTCATTGTCGTATCTACTGTGGTTTTTCTCTCCTGGGTACTTGAAATGAGAGAGGTTTCAGCGGGACACAATAATGTTTTCCACTCTTGGAGAGCTATCAAGACATATTACAAATGTTCTGAGATTTATTAAATAATTAAGTAAGGTCACTCAATGCATGGTGGTCTGAAGCCAATGGCGTGTAACCAGGTGACGTGGTTTCTAAGACTGTCAGGTTGTGGAAGAACGCAGCTATCAACAACCGATGTTTGCGTCGATTAATCCCAGCTGTCGATAGATTCATGGCGGCGCAGGTGCAACAGCGTTTCTAAAGCGTAGCACCGTCACCGGTGTCTTTTAATACTAGGGTTGTCCAGGTGGAAACCACAGGGAAAATCATATAAAGCTTTACTAGTACGCCCGTCGATCGTATCGCGTCGCTCTTTCCAGTTTTGAGTGAACAGTGAGCACGTCAAGACGCGTAGCGGATAGCGTCTCCTGCCAAGTATGAGGGCCTGGTTAGAGATTTCGCCTGTGTGATGCAGCCCACATAACACATCTGTCGAGGAGTTCCTTCTTCATGCCAGATCTCGGCCGCACACTGCAGGGGCAATGAAGACGCTCCTGCAGCGTTTCCAATGAGAAGTGTTTGATCACCCACAATACAGTCCTTAATTGGCTCCCCCTGAGTCTCATCTCTGCTCACAACAACCGCTGGCTATGAAGCCAAAATTATTTCACAGACAACGAGCTGCATACCAGTGCAGATAACAGGCCGAAAGCACAGGCGGCTGCTTTCTATGACGAGGATATCGGAAAGTTGATTCAACACTACGACAAAAGTCAAAGTCGGAGCGGCGACTATGTAGAGAAGTAGGTGGAAGGTATACCTAACTGTAGCAAATAAAACGTTTCTGATTTTCACTGTGGTTTCCATTTCACAACCGATGAGACCTTACTTTCTGGACAACCCTCGTATTATAGGGAAGGCAGCAGTGTTATCGTAGACTACGTTGGCGTGAGTTGCTACGCGACCACTTTTGCGTTGAGCTACAGGACGTTGCTGGGCAACGAGAATTTATGAAGTGTTGGCATGAAGAGAGGATAATATACAGGGTGACGCGGAAGACCGTAAGCATTTGAAAATAATATACAGGGTGATCTGGAAGACCGTAAACATTTGATAATGCGCTGTTTCGCGGAGGCAGAGGCGTAAAACTAGGCACGCATGCCTGAAATAAGATGAGATTTTACTGAAACCCAAACCCATGCAAAACCTGGTCAACAGATGGCACTGGACAGCAACACGTCACTGACGCCGCGTGAGAATCGTGTTTAAAATGCCAGCGTGATGGGTTCGAGGTACGCCGACACGTTGCGGAAATCGCGTCATCACTTGCCTGACTGATAAAGACGTGCTATAAGGCACGACTTCCATGCAGGTTAGCGTTCCCTCCCATGTTGCTACACGTCTGAAATATATCTTGCGCACATCGATTGATGAGGATCACGTGTTTGGCCGCCACTTCCGTGGTGAGAGTAGTCCCCGCTCCTCAGACCGGAACCCGTGTAGTTATTGACTGTGGGGTTACGAGAAGCAGCAAACCTTGCCGCGATCTTCAGACCTCAATAGGGATGCTAACATCCGACGCAGTTTCTGCCCATACCTACTGATATGTTGTATAGTGCTGCTCCAAACATCGTCTGTCGACTAAAGGTATTGTTGATGAATGACGGCTGACATATTGAGTATTTGTTACAGAGAACATCGTCCTCGTTGAACATCAATTGTTATGCTAGTTATTGCTTTTGTATCGTATGACGCGTCATCTGTTGGTCATTTTGTGCACTTCGTTTCGTTTTCAATAAAATCCCATGTTACTTCAAGCGCGTGTGTCAAATTTTAACTCTCTACGTACATTACTCAGTGTAAACAGACTTATGAGTCACTCTGTACATTAATAGTAATGAATATTACTCGTATACGATAATTATGCAATATGGTATTTATTGAAACAGATAAACAAGATCAAATACTAATATGATTTTCTCGTAGGCTATCAGCGTATGATCTGACGTTCACACTTGTATGTAAACTTTTTATGTTAATTAATTTTGTATAAGATCCCTCTACGTTGCCCTTGTTTTCCTTAGCCCCTGAAGACAGGATTTCCATCCTGAAACCCAAGTCGAGCGTATGATTTCGTCCAAATAAAGGAATTGTCAAGTACAACTGGAACGGATTTATTCGTCAAGAAAAATTAACAACGATCATTGGTTTGAAGTTTTTTACAAATAGATGGCGCTTGCTCATGTAAAAGTGAAACGTCCCCTTTGAAAAATTTATACACGACTGTGCTTAAACTGACACATAATATTTTTTTTTTAGCGCTACGCAATCTGACTTTCAAAAATCCCTACAAAAGAATGGCCTTGACTAACATTGATCTATACCTTTCACAAATCACTTACCTCACCAAAAATCTCCGTTACTCAAACTACTGCAATACAGCGAGAGCCACAACTGCCAGCTAAATAACAGATTCAAACTACGGAAGGCACTAACTACTGATAGGCATAGTTAGCAAATGAAAGATTTTAATAGAGAGCAAACAATGTATTTACCTTAATATTCATCAAAAGTCATAATATATACAGCAGCTCATGACATCCATTTTTACAAATTTCAAAACTCCGCCATCTCTCTCTCCACATCCACCACTGCTGGCGGCTCACCTCCAACTGCGCAACGCTACGCGCTGTTCACATCCAGCTGCCGCTGCCCAACACTACAATGGCAGACAACAATGCATACTAGCCACAGACTGCACACAGCACAGCCAGTGATTTTCATACAGAGCGCTACGTAACGTTGCCAATAAGAAAACATAAACAGCCTACTTACAAAAGTAGTAAGTCGCGAAAATCTTTACGTAAGTGTTGTTATGCTCCGCGACACACCACCTCCTTCTGCATAGGGCCCAGACACACTATAATTGTGTTGACGAAAGGAGATCCTTGACAACTGGCAGCACTGTTCCATACCTCAGTTTCGAAACACAAATGGCCTCTGGCGAAAGCAACAGTCGTCTTCAGAGCCATAACGAACACCGAAAGGCATACAAGATCTAGTTTCGGCATTTGTTGAGATGGACGCGTCCGGCAGCCACACCACACTCCCTGGAGTTGCGAAGTGTATTCTGTCTCCGACTTTATTGTAGCTGCATCTTCGAAATATAAAATTTTGCTTCTCCTTCTGTATTCTCCTGACATGGATCCCACGACCTTCTCTTTCTTTGGCTCAGTAAATCTCTTCCTGGAAAGCGTTTCTAGAATTAGGACGAGATGGGTTTCGAGATGAAACGTTATCTGAACCGCAAAAATGCAGAATTTTAAAACCAAGGGCATTGACAAATCGCTCGTTGTTGGCAAAAATGTGTCCCATTGCAGGTTGAAGTGATGTACAATATGTAAGGGTTAAATCATAAATTTTGGTGGTGATAATTACAATTTTAAAACTATACTTCATACGTGGAAATTAATACTCATTTGGATATTTGTTCTCCACACACATATCATTTCTGACTAAAATGAGCATCATACTTTTCGTTACATACATTACGTTAGTATGCCTGTATCATATAGATCAGAAAATACTGAAAAGTGAGAATTATCGCCACATCCACCTCATGGAAACGTATTTACGTACTTTCTAACAAATTCCTTGCAGCCAACTCTTAATCCTATCACGTGACAGTAGTACTATTGGCAACTATGGCAAGCGACTCTCTATTCACATAATATTTTCAATTTCGCAACTACTTTTCTCATACAAAATTAACAGTGTCCACTTTCTGGAAAATTATGAACCTGTATTTGTGTTTATCCAAACCTCATTTACCAAGGTTCTACAACCCTAAGTAGTGCTATATTCCTATATTTACCTTATTTCAATTTAAGGGTATAATTTCCGTAAATTTGCAGTTCATGCAGACTGCGATGTTGCTGCCGTTCATTTTTGTGCATGTTACCTGTCACCATTAAATAAATTAATATTTTGTGCTTATATATATTTCAGCCACAAATCTGTGATTAATGAAGCATGCCATTTGCAGCACCTGCCTTTGGTCTTAATAGCGTAATCGGAGAAATATGGCTATGTTTTAGAGTCTCGTAGAAAAGTACATTGAAACCTATACTCACTGTAGGTTTCTTGGTCCTGTTCAGAGCTTTGAGATGTTTTTTGGGCTTATTTCTGTGTCTTATTACTCCTTTTGTATTTTGGCGATATGTACTGGAACGAAGTGTCACCTAAAAACGTGTATGGTACAAAAAAAAACAAAGTATTTGTTTGTTGAATAATTGCTTAAACAAAATTTAAATGATGGTCTACAGTAAGCAGAATCATAAAATCAGGTTTTTTGTCCAGTTACACACGTAATACCTACTCCTTCCTGCCAGTGATGTAATGTTCTTTGATTCAGTGCCTTGTAGACATAAGAACTGAGCATAGCAATGTCTTTTTCGTCCATTCACGAGACACGCAAAAAGATACATCCAGTGTGAACTGATCACATACGCACCTTTCCTGTTGGAACCAGAATATACAGACAATACGCGAAGTATGACTGCTAGTCTTATTGGTATAGATATACCTTTTTACGATATCCGTAATATAATTACGGCATATGCATCCATTAGAGAGGAAAGAAAAAGAAATTCCTAAATTAGAATACCACGAAAGACATTTATAATATTTCGTTCAAAGAAATATAATCCCATTTCCCCTCCATCATTAATCTACTTTAAACGTCCCACAATTGTTACGAGTGTACTTTATTTGTGAAATATTTGCTGATGCACGAGAGATCTGTTGAAAATTAAATAACATGCTAATCTACATATTAAATTTCGGGGCAATGTCGGCCGTTACTATGCGAGCAATTAATATTTTAATGCATTTTACAACGTTTATTGAAGAGCTGTGGTTATTAAATCGTGAACCCAACATATCACGCGTGCTTGTGCAACACTGCGCGTGTTTACGCTCTTCTGTCCAATGTGTACGCTGCTGTCATGATCATTCGCTGGCCGCACAACCATAAATTAGACTTGACATTTCTGTTTTACCTACATAGGCTGAAATATGACAGCCCGCTGTTTCATAATTCGTTGGTGAACTCCAACGACCGACAACAAAGTTTTGTGTGGACCACCGGTAAATATTATATTGATCGCTGTTTTGGGAGACTGATGAAACTACAGCCTAAGTCTTTATATTTTAACTACTTATAAGTCATTTTTTGTAAATCCGTTATCAGTTCTAATTTTTTTGTGTTCAGCTACTTCTCAAACTAAGATTACAAACATTTCAACCAGTTGAGAGTTTGGGAAAGATATAACGAATATTTCAGAAGAATATCAGTCAATGTGAGCTTCACTAATTTAATAAGTTATTTATAGCCAAGTATGCCGGTTTATAGAACGTTAGCAGACCCGCTTTTATCATAGACCCGTACATGTATGGGCAATTGTCAATTTATTCTGAGCCACCAGTCATCTTTTGCTCTACGTTTTACTACCTAGACTGTAAGTAAAGACATCCTATCTCTGTTTACTTTTTATGTAATGTGTATTTCTTGTGAATATCATTCTGAAGGCAAAAAAGAGACAGTTTACTTAAGGCACCACTATGAAAGATGTGCCAATAACACTCACAGTCAAAAGATGTACTTTAACACTGTGTAACCTTTCCCTTCCTAATCGGCCTACCAAACTGCGAAATAACTGACCGCATATTCCTAATAAAATTTGACAGTGTGTCTGTCCATCGTCACCGAAGGAAAATAACACCGATTACTTGGAAGACTGTGTATGACACTCTTCTCAAGGAAGAATCTATTCAGAACCTAATCGAAATACTGATGATAATTTGGAAATTGGTGGAACATACTGCAATCGCTCATGATCCACAAAGGGGATAAAATGGTGCCACGTAATATTTACTACAAAAATTACGGATAATACAAAGAAAACACTAATTGGCTAAAAAGGGGATAATTAAAAGGTCGCTAGCCCGCTAGGACAATGTGTCACCAGAATCTAAAGGAAAATAACGGCGAAGAAATTCAAACAAATAATCGCTGGCGTGGCAACAGAAGGTTGTCACGCTTTTCCACAACACATCATTAACGAGAAGATAAATGAATCAGAAAGCAGTGAGTTTGTAGTTGCTTGTTCTGAGATGCTAAATTTTGAAAGTAATTTAAATGAAGTTACTGGTTAAATAAATGACTGGCTTAATTAAAACTTTGTTATGTAACAAAATGATTTTTACTAACCTTAGTGTAACGTAATGCAAAATTTAGTAACGAGCAACGAATTTACTTTTGATTATTGAAAGACTGTATAGAATTTACTTTAAGCAAATGAGCAACTGATATTACTTTTAAAATAACAATAAATACATACCAAGCCAGCAGAAAGAAGTCATTCGCTAAGTTAAATATAGAATAAATGAAATTGCGCACTCTTAATTTGTGCTGCAGCTTCAGTTATTAGTTTTGCCAGTGATATTTTACGTTAATTTAAGGGACTAAAGTTAATACACAAAGTTACAAATTAGTTAAGCCACTGTTATACACAACAAGAATGAACAGTTACTGAGGCAGAAAATTTAGACTGAAACTGGTCATTAGCAAACAAACATATTGGGCAGTAAATAGTTAATCAGTTTTCATATATATACGATACCAGTTGATTGCGTGGAAAGAAAAAGGAAGAAGTTGACAGTCTTAAATTACTGGGATGGCAACTTGATAATAAATTCAGTTGGAAGGCGCACACCACACAACTGCAGAAACGCCTTAACAAATCTGTATTTCCAATTCGAGTGTTAGCTGACATAGGCGACATAAAAATGAAAAAGCTTGCAGGCAGCCAGTCCAACATTACACGAAAGGATTTTGTCGAGTTGTAACACCGAAAATGCAGATACAATACCTTCTGCACTAACCAAAAATTTTCGCCTTTTAATATCCGTTGATAACTTGTACTGTACTTCTGATTCTGAATCTGTAAGCTTTGTTACAGAAGCTATATTTAATACGTAATCGATGTAACAGTGTATTTATTTCTGACTATGTATAATCGATTGCAATTGTAATGAAAATATAGTAAATTGCTGGGTAATAGCCAAGGGGCCTTCATTCAAACGTATCGATAGCAACGACGAAATTGCAGTAGCTGAGCGGTTGTTTATCTTCGCGCATGGAGAGTCAACGTCGCGTTGCGTGCAGAGAGGAAGCGGGGCCGCTTGAGTCATGAAAGAGTGCGGACGTGTTTGTTGGGTGCTCCCGCAGACCCTGGGGTGCAGCTATGATCGTGCCATCGTAGACGCGCCTAATTGGTTAACTCACGGGTATTGAGAACACGTAGGAGTGTACAGGCGCAGAAAGCTGCAGTTGTATCTATTGCCTGTCCCATAATTACATGTTTCGTTTCTGACCTCTACAGTTTTTCCAGTAATCATACCCTTAATTTTCGTTCGTTGTAATGTAAATGCTGGAAAAACAGTTAATTCCTGACATTTATTGAAAGATGCTTTGATGATAACCGGCGTAATAATAATTACATTTGACGAGGGCCTCCTGTCGGGTAGACTGCTCGCCTGGTGCAAGTTTTTCGATTTGACGTCACTCCGGCGACTTGCGCGTCGATGGGGATGAAATAATGATGATTAGGACAACACAACACCCAGTCCTTGAGCGGAGAAAATCTCCGACCCAACCAGGAATCGAACCCGGGCCTTTAGGATTCACAGTCTGTCACGCTGACCACTCAGCTACTGGGGCGGACGTAACCGGAGTAGTACTACCTGAGTCCAATACGCCTGATAAAGACACACGACCAACATAAACTAACGCTAGAGCATGAATTAAGATGTTCTGATTTTCCACCTCCTCTTATAACAAGGTATCATTAATATTATCAAACTGAACAAAATTTATTCGTCTATCCTTTAATCCACGTCAAAAAATGTTTTTCCTAAAAATGTGTCACTAAAATCCACTACCATATCATTAGATATGTTTTCTACTGCTTGTGGATGTACATCTGTTACACATTTAGTGTCACCATCTGACAAAGGCAAATAATTAGTTATCAACTCAAAAACACTGATTTCCCTTAACTCTAGTGCTTGGTCCTCAACAGTCTGTACGTTTACAGGACTGTGGCCGGTTACATCTAACGTTCCTTAATTCGATTACCAGTAGTCTCACGCTGTTCATTTTGTTCAATGGTGATTTCACAATGTATTTTTATAGTATTATTCGTTTGCCGCATGTGTCTTATTTATTACAAGTTTCAGCTCCTACTGTACATCTTGCCTAACCTGTTTAGATTTGTTATTTAAGTCTGCCCGAAGCTCTTCTCTAAATTTTTTATTAATCTGTTCCAGATTGCTGGCCAGTTTTCTGTCACATTCTTCTAATTTTCTATTCCATTTTCTGACACATTCTTCAAATTTTCTGATGCGTTATCTATTGCTGTTCATTACACTTTAATCTGTGATATAAGAATATTATTGTATTCTTTAATGGTTTTAACTCTGATAATAGTATGTGTAAAAGATAATTGTCCTCATCTTTGGCGCTAATGCCAGAAGGAGTAGAGACTAGCTCAGTTTGGTCGACAGTTGTGGACGCAAAACCTGATATCTAATTCCAAAATCTGATTGTTGTGTAAAATTGCATCTTACAGGCTCAGTTCCCAGAGCAGAATCCCAAGATGGACTTTCTTGTTCCATGTTTGATACCGGAAACTTACCCTGATCAACCCTGTCAGTCAGTGTCCTATCGGTCTCAGTTAAATCAATATTGTGAGAGGATCCCTGTTCAATTAATGAATTTATAGTAAAAAAACTAACAAAAAGGAAAACTCTCAAAGACATAAGGTCAGTACTACACAGGTAACTACTAAAAACCACTTCCTATAAATGCTAACGTAAACAGAAAAATATTTAATTTACCACACATCGAATTCACTCTTTAAAGCAAGCTCAATTTTTGATAGCATCACTGTACAGTAAATATCTGTACTTCAGTAGAGGACCAAATTAGCATGTACTACGAAAACACCGTGTGTTTGAGCATATATAAGTTCAAGGTTCAGTAGACAAGAGTACTTTTAACTGGGAGTATATCATTAGCAATAACAAAGATCAGTGACAAAATCATTTAATCTAGGAGCGAATATGAAACTATAAATGCGTAAAACGAAACAATATCCGTTACACTACGATCTGCAAAATACTTCTCACAAATCGATATTCAAAGTTGCAGAAAATATACAAAACTCTCCTTCTCCTCAAAGAACCTCCATAAAATTCTTATTGTTCACTGGCAAGAAATAAGCAATAGTAACCGCGTTGCTGGAGTGGTATACAGTGTGTCATCACCTCAATTATTACGTCACAAATCTTGAAAGTAACTGCAAAATCAAAGTCTATAATTAAATTTTAATATGTATATCGCTGAAAAAAATTTTATCTAACGGCACAAAATCAGCAGACTGGCATATCCTGGCAGAAAAGGCCGATAGGTTAAAGTTTAATGTTAAACTTGTGAACTCGTGTTTGTATGTGTCTGGTTGGTATCCGAAAAATGTATAAAACTTATTTTGATATTGAAATACGGTAATTTCACTGCAGGGTGACAGAAACGTGTTAAAATTAAACTTTGAACGGAGATATGTGAAGAATACGCTACACGATGTGAAACGATCACTAGCAGTTATATAAACAAAATTGCCTGTGAGAAAGCAATCGTTTTCAGTGGAACTTGCATACGCTATCTGAGTGCAAAACAAATAACTCATGTAAAAATCATGGCCCTCAAAATAGCTAATCTGTATGTTTAGTCTTGCTAACAATCACGGTATCAGAACTGTTTTCTAACAACACAGCAAACGAACATAAAATTTAACGCATCGGACTTTTTGATAATACTGCTTGAAAACACATAAGACAGCACTTTACTGAAAGCGTTTACTGACATTAAGCTTTTGAACAGATGCTTCCATTTTCACAAATACGTTCTGACAATCACTGTGCCTTACAATGGACATGAAACTTGGTGGAAATTAAAATCAATGGCTTTATTTACTCAATCGTGTCTTAGCTACATCTGTAATTAATTAATTGGCTATATATACTAGGTTATGGATAAAAATAAATAATAGTTATACATTCATATATAAGTCGTCGTTACTGTGTATAGCGAGACTTATATCTCTCTGCAGTGTTCGGCACACTTCACTGTAGCGTCATTGATCAACCTCAGGTCTTGGAAAGTGCATGGGGCCGGATGGACAGGGCAGCAGGTGTGTGATCGTTTGTTTTCCTCCACATAGGGAGGGCTCTTTTTCGGCATATCCCTATTTGAACATATTACGCTTTGGTCACTCCATCGGCTTACCTGTGCGCAAGGAATCCTAGTCTGTTCTGCAGTCTGTTACTATTACGTTACTATTACGATTATGATGAAACTACCAAAAATTTAATTTCATCTACCGTACCTGCGCTGTGCAGTGCAAGACCATATTTTATAACTTACATAAAAATACTTCTGCAGCACACAGCTCGTGATGTGCAATGCGAGTATACAAACACATTCTGTAGAGGTAATGAATAAAAAATGAGGACCTAAACTTAACGAGCGATAAATGAGAATGAAAGCTCCAAGTATAACTATGATTCATTAAGTCACAACAACAATACACCCTTTAACAATGTTTTCACAAATAGACAAATCAGCAAAATATTTCTTAATAATTTTCCTGTGTACAATCACTTTATTTGACACTTGTATGATTTACAAGACAAAACCATATGTTTCATTATAACGTTTCTACTTCAAACTTCAGTCATACGCAATGTTCTAACAAGAAACTGCAGAGTTACAAATATTAAAAAAAAAACTGGGTTACCTTAACACTTTAGTTCATAATTCTTTCTTTAATATTTGCTCAACAACTTCAGTATTCCTCAAAAACATATTATTACATAATCCCTTTTAAAGAATGCTGCCTCCACTACACGGCGGGCCACCTTCCATACTTTTCAAATCGAGAGCACTGCCAGACTGATTAACACAAACTGCCTGCTACTCTCTGACTTATCTTTGGTCTCAAAACACAGACTTACAAAGAATACGATTATATCGATGCTACAGGTGTTGAGAGCATTTATCAGATTCGCCAATTCATTCACAATTATGGCCAAAACTTCTTGAAAGCCGACACGGCAAATAGGACACTCCCCTTTCATATTCAGCCTGAATGCCGTATCAAATTAATCGCAGTACTTCTTCGTCACTCTGTTCAATGGGCGAGGCAGTATTAATACTGAAATATACACTAAAGTTGACGATTTTCAAGCACCACATAATTCTCAAGGTCGTCTGCGGCTTATGGCAACAGCAGAAACCGTCTTATTTATGTTGGCTGCTCTGCGCCAGGTGACACGTCTGTTTTTCTGCGCTCTGGTAAGGGTAAGTTCTTTAGATTGTAATGACAGTTACATACAAATTCTCGATACATATGTGTACTAGTTCGTCTTTTAAGCTTACTGTTAAAGCTGTCACCTTCATTTACACATTAGTCCAGAGAACGTGAAAAAATCGTAAGGTGCGGTAGTAGTTGCATATTTGATTACGGTTTGGTGCAATTAACTGAGAGAACCAAGCTTCATTGTTCTGTTTCTCCTTCCAAAAGTCTTATTTGAGCTTGTTCAGTTATTATTAACTTCATATTTCTAGAATGTAGCTAAAATTTTAATTTGTTCGATTTAGAGTCTTTCACACTAGTCGGTAGTTCACGTTCTGTTTACGTAATTAAAGTTCCATTCTGGTGTGATTAAGATAATCAGCGGGTACTGCAACTGAGGGAGTGCAAAGTCCTCGTTGTAGACAGCACTAAATAGCTTTCTACGTTACGTCATACACCTAAAACGCCAACCTGTATGCATCATTTTGCTGCGCAGAAGTAACGAAAGTTCTGTACTGTAAAGCGCGTTAACTGATTACATTCCATTTTTAAGCGTGTAATCTTAGTCGCAAGGCGTGATAAGTGTGGCTGACGCTGTACGATAGTCAGAGAGGGAGTGGTATGTGTAGAATTCCACTGGGAGGCAGGATTCGTACCTGCGATCGTATAGTCGCACGGTTCCGGACTGTAGCGCCTAGAACCGCTCGGCCACCGAAGCCGGCGGCTGGGCTTCTCGCAGATAATACACAGGGCATACCATCACACATGAAGATGTAATAAATAGGCCAGGATTTCTTGAATATAAACCACTAACCCTCACAATAGGAACTGCACATAAGTTAAAATGGTTCAAATGGCTCTGAGGACTGTGGGACTTAACTACTGTGGTCATCAGTCCCCTAGAACTTAGAACTACTTAAACCGAACTAACCTAAGGACATCACACACATCCGTGCCCGAGGCAGGATTCGAACCTGCGACCGTAGCGGTGACGCGGGTCCAGACTGAAGCGCCTAGAACCGCACGGCCACACCGGCCGGCTGCACGTAAGTACTTTCGCCACCCGAGCTATGATATGCAGTTCTGAAGAAAAGGAGATTGTTACAACGGCACTCCATTCCACGCAGCAAGAAAACACTCGCCATGGGATACCTAGCGGACACAATGAGACACCCGCAACCACTGCGTATGACACCGGCAAAAGTACTCCTTGCCCAATTTAAACGATGACCTTTTGGAAAGCCTTACTACGGGAACACGGCGGGAGATCCCAGATAAAAGGTCCGGAGAAACCCAAATCAAAACATTGGTACCTCATTATAGCCATCTGTGTTAAGAATCGCATGAGTTAAAAAGCTATTTAACTCTGTAATACGCAGCAGAAGTTAAACCCTTCGCTACAAAAGAAACGAGGTGTGTGGTGGACCACAAAAAATCTAGTGTGTGGAGTTATAACAAGTACAAACGCCCTGATTGCGCGTGGCCACCAGCTTTGATACAGGCAAATTGCATATGGAGTATTTGGCTCTTCTCCAGCTGAAAATCATTGAGTGTTTGTGTTAGGGGACTCGCGCTGTGCTGGGGCAATTGCGAGACGCATTATGTGAAAACTTTTTCACAAGCTCACCTTAACTCGTGAGGAGTTAAACTTCAAAGTCTCATAGTACAGAGAATCGCATCCAACACTGACAGTTAAAGCTTGCGAGCAATTTCAGGGTAACGATGTACGCGCTATTCCAGCAAAATTGCGTGTTCTATGCCATTTAACTTAGCTGGGGAATAACTAGCAATCTCGGCTTCTCCGAAGACGTACGAAATGTATCCGACTCTGGTTTAACACTAGAGAGAGATTTAGAATAGTTCACAGCTTGCGCGAAGAGCTTCCAGTGCCGCCTTCTACGCAAGGTAAACAAACGCGCGGTCGCCCTACGCCAGCAAGTGATGTTCATTTGACACTCAGAACTAAGTCGTCTCTGCCTCTCCTACTTTTTTGTACATTTAACCATGACATGTAGTTAAACATATTCACAGTTGTTGGGCCTAAATGAAGCAGAAACACGAGATGTCAGATCTAACAAAAAGGACTGATCAGCAACTGTAGAGTTATGAATTGTTTTAATTGTGTAGTTCTTTTTGATTGCTCTTTACCACCCCCATTCAATTTTGGGTATTTTCATTGTGCATTTTTGCGTAATCGATATCTCTGGCCCAAATTGTATTTAATTTGTTTGTATTTTTATCGACCCCCAGACATGGCCATCAACCATCTTACCATTAAAGAACCTTATAATAGGAGTTTCGCTGCACAGTTGTGAAAAGTTATTATCAGTATTTTACTATCCTGTATATAATTTTGCTAACATTGCTATGTTATGAAGTCATACTTACGGTGTAAATAAACCTTAATAACGAAGATATATGATTTTCATGTTTTTGCTAACATATAGTTCCGCATGAACCCGTGCACTAATTTCTGGTAGCTACAACGTTACCTTTACCGTCCCGCTCTTTTGAAGTATGCATGTGTGACATGCTATTTTCCTACCTTGCCGGCCATTGGTTCAACACCTAATTCCTAAAACACTCACAGAGCGTCCTTGCGCAACTGTGGTAGGAAGATAGATCAGAAGCAGTTTCACACATGTTACAACCGCTAACAGTATAAACTTGAAGTTTGGGGACGGTGTGGATCTCATACTATAGACATCGTTTACGACAGGATGGTTCGAAATTACACTCCTAAGGAGATGAAAAAGAAGATGAAAGGCTTTTTGAAAGTATGTCGCTGTTTGGGAATTTTAAAGCTAGAACTACAAAACCTCGTATTTGGTTTCTCAGTCAGGAGATAAAAAAGTGGTTCATCATTTTTGAAAATTCAACATCTAATGGGGTAAAATAGTAGGTGAAAGTTTTTTGTAATTAATAATTACTAAGAAAATACTACAGTGTTATTAAAGCAACATCTATAACAAATGATATTTGACTTCTCAGTTAGAAATTAAAAAATACGTGTTTCAGTGTTTCTGGAAATTCAACCCCTAAGGGAGTGACATTGGGGACGAAAAGTCTTTAAAATATTTCGTTAGATTAAAAAACTTTAAAGATGAACTTATGAATGGCAGTATTTCACTTTTGGGTTAGAGATAAAGAAGTATGTGTTCCATAACAACACAAAAGACATGATTAACAAAAACCTTGGACTCCAGCTACCAGAAGCGCCTTGAGGTCAAAAAAGACGATTGTTTAAATAGCGTGAAAAGCTTATATGTTGCAGTTTGTGATCAACATAAAAATTCAATTAAATAAAAGCAAAAGCCGGCCGGATTGGCCGAGCGGTTAAAGGCGCTACAGTCTGGAACCGCACGACCGCTACGGTCGCAGGTTCGAATCCTGCCTCGGGCATGGATGTGTGTGATGTCCTTAGGTTGGTTAGGTTTAAGTAGTTCTAAGATCTAGGGGACTTATGACCACAGCAGTTGTGTCCCATAGTGCTCAGAGCCAAATAAAAGCAAAACAAAACAGTCTCTGCGGGCCACGCAGTCTACGCGAACGAAGCAGTGGGCTCTAAGCCAGTTAATTAACAATTATGCTGTGACCGGCACCTCACCGTTTAATTTGCCCTATGTTGAGCACAGCACAGATCAATCTGAATTTCCTGGTAATGTAGACGAGAGTGGCCACTGGTCGATATACAGCGTGTCAGTTTCAATTTGAGGCCACGAAATATCTCGTAAAAGGCGCCCCATACTAAAAAACATGTTCCAGTTTGGAAAGTTAATATGTGAAGGGGACATCTGTCTGTGCTGCAGCTGGCTACCTCCTAACAACCCCGCCTGCGTTGGCGGTGTCAACTTTATATTTACAAATGGCAGCCTTCCATTTTTATTGCATGCACTGAGTCAACGCCACAAAAAATACGTACAGTTTGCTAGATGCCGCTGTAATCGACAAAAATCGAGTGTGCCTATTTTCGCAACTAAGAACTGAAGCATTTTATTGTACATTCCATTCACAGTATAAATGTGAACCTTCATATTCTGACTGTTCACACTGATTTTCATTACGTCAGTGTTGCAAAAGTGATTGTGTCGCATCTATAATGTGGCAAATAAAGAACTTGTACGGTAGCGTATATTTCTGTTACTCACAGTTTTAATTTTGATGAGTCCCCAAACCGTTGGAAAGTTTGGTTTAGTTGGCCGGCCTGGAGACCCGCCATCAGGGTGACTGATTTAGATGCGTGTTTCCACCCAACCGTCTTAAGTCCCTTGCTGGCCGCTACGTGGCTCATGGCGAAATGCAAACCACAACCATTGTAATAAAACGTGAATGTAGTGTTAGTGACACTCGTATCTGCGGCCGATAGTATCTAAATCAGGCATTTCAATGGTGAGGAGCAAGGGACCATACTGAAACCAAGCACCGCAGTGGTCAGAGTCAAGAGGACTCACACATATCAGGCATCCGAATGGTGAGAGACAAGGGAACTCACTGTAATCAGCCACCCCAATGGCGAGATACAAGGGGATTCTCTGAAATCAAGTACCCAGTTGTGAGAAAGGCAAGGGGACTCACCGAAA
Source organism: Schistocerca cancellata (assembly GCF_023864275.1). Classification (NCBI taxonomy): domain Eukaryota; kingdom Metazoa; phylum Arthropoda; class Insecta; order Orthoptera; family Acrididae; genus Schistocerca; species Schistocerca cancellata. The sequence continues at coordinate 886,489,651 of NC_064627.1, read as the reverse complement.
TCAAGCACCCGAGAGGTGCAAGGGAAGAGGACTCACCGAAATTAAGCACCCCAGTGCTACAAGGCAAGGGAACTCACTGAATCACGCTACACGCAGGGGTGACCAGAGCGGAATTGACTAATGGAGCAGAATGGTTTCGGTGGTAAAATTACGCTAGAGAACCTAGATTGCGGCAAGACCGAAAAGTGCTTACCAAACTAATGTCTGCTATAAGGTTGCAACTATCGTCACTCGCCAGTATTGTAGTCTGCTAACAAAAGTGAGGAATTTAGTTTTGGATTACATCTTACCGGACGGTTTCCAACAAACGTAAGTTTGTCATAGTGTTTCCTCCACAATCAATATTTAATCCACCTAAATCAAAATGTTCTCAACTATCTTTTCGTACAACTCAGTCGGATAAGAAATTAATTACTGTGGCTAATGAATATCTTTTCAATAAATATTAGTTTGGGGCGGAGTGGTCTTCTGATACAGTGCGTTCCGCATCTGCCTATTATTCCTCATTTGACCAATTCTACCGCACATTTTATTTTCCTCGTCTGCAGATGGAAAGTCATTATGTGAAACGGAGAGAGTAAACTGGTTCACGAAGAACATGGAACAAGCTGTTGAATCGATAATTAGTAAAACGATGACTCACGAAGAACCATCGAAACAATTTTTTCTGTCATTGACAACTTTCGAAAGATACGTAAAGCAGGGAAAAAGTCTAACTCTTTCGACAACAGAGAAAACTATCGGAATATGTGAATACGTTTTCAATAAAGTGGAAGAACGAGATATTATTAAATATATTAAGGATCTGCAAAAGCGACATTTTGCTATGACAATGAAAGGACAGACCAGAGTATTGTGTCAGCTCTCAGAACAAACAGATGCCCGCATAAATGTGTGTACCAGCAGCCGCCGAGCCGAAAGTACGCGCAGCAGAGCAGCAGCAGCACTTGTGTGATAAATTGTAAATTAATTTTGTCTTTGTTTTTTGTTAACGTGTTTCTGCAAAGAAGTGAACTGTACGTGTGTGTTTTACTGTGGTTATGGAATTAATCGTAATTTCAGTTTTTGCGTAAGGCTCGTGAATATCCTTGTGTAGGGCGGCTTCCTAGTGTAAATTTTCCGTGTAGAGAAATTTATTTCTGTTTAATAGTTTGCTGTCTCTGAGTTCAGTGAAAAATCTGCACACCAACTTTTAGTGTTATTTCATTCTCCCATGGTATATTTTCCAACTCAGTAACGCCTTTTGAGACCTTATATCTATATTATACGCAGTACCATGTGGGCAGGTAATGTGCTTGTTGTGAGCAGACGCAAGGAGAGTTGGCTGCTGTCCGTAAACAGCTGGAAGCTGCGTTGGCTACCGTCGAGAAGCTTCTAGCTAATGCTCGAAGTTGAGGTGATGTCGAGGCGCCAGTGACGACACCTGCGACACCCTTGATGTCACAGGAATCCCATGGTGGCCCGGACGTCACTGCGGCTTCGGATACGCAACATCTGACCGGTTTGTCCTCACTCCAGAGTGCGTGGCAGATAGTGGTGGGTTCACGTGTCACTGGGCGGAAGGAGAAAGAGAGAGCAGGTCGTGCGGATGGTTCCCTAGGTACTAGCAACAGGTACGAGGTGCTTTCCAGTGTTGAAGATAACTCTGAGCCAGCGCGGGATGCCTCTCCTGTTGGACCACTGGTCGATTTCCCTGCCCAATCAGGACAAGTACGGAGGGTGGGTATGCTAGTCATTGGAAGCTCCAATGCTATGCGTGTGATGGAGCCCCTAAGGGAGGTAGCCGGCAAGGCAAGAAAGAATTGCAGTGTGCATTCAGTATGTTTGCTGGGGGGTCTCATCCGTGATGTGGAGGAGGCCCTGCCGGCCGCTATCGAGCGCACTGGGTGCAACCAGCTACATGTAGTGGCAGATGTCGGTACGAATGACGCCTGCCGCTTGGATTCTGAGGCCATCCTTGGCTCATTTCGGCGACTAGCTGATTTGTTGAAAGCAACTAGTATCGTACCTATAGTCGATCGCGGTCCTCTGGTTTGGAGCAGAGTGGAAGGTCTAAACCAGAGGCTCAGACAGCTCTGCGACGTTATCGGGTGCGAATTTCTCAACCTTCTCTATCGCGTGCAGAATTATAGGGTTCCCCTTAGTAGGGCAGGCGTGCACTACACGCAGGAAACGGCTACTAGGGTAGCGGAGTAAGTGTGGCGTGCACATGGAGCATTTTTAGGTTAGAAGGCCCCTCCCTTGGGATCAAACATGATTTGACTGTTAAATGGGCCTCAGCGACCTCAGAGAAGCTTGGTCGTCGTAGATTAGAGATAGAAAAGATTAATATGATTCTAGTAAATTGCAGGAGCATCCAAGGAAAGATCCCACAATTAGTATCGCTTATTGAAGGTTATAATGCACAGATAGTATTGCGAACAGAAAGCTAGTGGATGTTGTCAATGACAACGCAATCCTAAGTTGAGACTGGAATATTTATCGTAAGGATATGTTGTATTGTATTGTACTGTATGTTAACCGGGGACCTTGAAACGACGGAGAGGCTCCGTCCCCGCCGCAGCCGCAGTGGTCCACAACCCCACGTCGACTACCGCAGTCCACTTCACCCCTCCGTCGCCCCACACCGAACCCAGGGTTATTTTGCCGTTCGGCCCTGAGTGGACTCCCCAGGGAACGTCTCACACCAGACTAGTGTAACCCCTATGTTTGCCTGGTAGAGTAATGATGGAGTACGCGTACGTGGAGAACTCGTTTGCGCAGCAATCGCCGGCATAGTGTAACTAAGGCGGAATAAGGGGAACCAGCCCGCACCGGCGAGGCAGATGGAAAGCCGCCTAAAAACCATCCACAGGCTGGCCGGTTCACCGGACCTCGACACAAATCCGCCGGACGGATTCGTGCCGGGGACCAGGCGCTCCTTCCCTCCCGGAAAGCCGTGCGTTGGACCGCACGGCCAACCGGGCGGGCTAAGGATAGGTTAGTCGTCAATGGTGGCGGCGTGTTTATTGCAGTAAAAATTCGACAAAATCTAGCAATGTTATCACGGATTCCGGATGTGAATTAATCTGGGCGAAACTGAGTATCAGAGAACGGCTAAAAATGACGATCGGATGCTTTTACAGGCCACCTGGGTCAGGATCTGTGGTTATAGAGCGCTTCAGACAGGGCTCGCAGAATATCATTAGTAATTTTCCTTATCATGCCGTTGTAATATGGGGCGACTTCAACTTTCCAGGTATAGATTGGGATTGTTATGCCATCAAATCTGGTACCAGAGATGGGGAAACGTGTAGCATTGTTATGGATGTCTTGTCCGAAAATTACCTTGAGCATATAGACCTGAACTTATCGAATCAGTAGAGGAAGGTATCTTGATCATAAGGCTGTGACAGCATCTATGACGTCGGGTCCTACAAGGAATGTTAAGAAACGTATGAGGATATATTTGCTCAGCGAAGGTGACTGGATACAAATTACAGAATATCTCGGCAGTCAGCATCAAATATTCGGTGATGTGGACGAAGATGTGGAGAACAAATGGAAAAAATTCAAAGGCGTCTTTCAATATGCCCTAGACAAGTATGTTCCGAATAAGGGTTTAAGAGATGGGAAAGATCCACCATGGTTTAATACTCATGTTAGAAAACGCTATGTAAACAAAGAGCAATTCATCTCACATTCAAGAGAAGTAAATGTCTAGCTGACAAACAAAAGATGAACGAAGCGAAAATGAGCGTAATTGGAGCAATGAGAGAAACGTTCAATGAGTTTGAAAGGTGAGTATAAACACTAAGAGATTTTGGTCGTATGTAAAATCAGTAAGTGAGTCAAAATTTTACATTCATTCTCTAGGCGAACACATAGGCAACAAAACGGAAGATAACAGAGACAAGGCCAAAATACTCATTTCAACCTTCCGAAGTTGTTTAACTACGGAAGATCGTTAACACTGTCCCTCCTTTCAATCGTCGCGCGAAAGTCTAAATGGCAGATATTGAGATAACCGATCGAGGAATTGAAAACCAGCTACAGTCGCTTAGTGGTGGAAAGGCTTAAGTACCAGATGAGATACCTACAAGATTCTATAAAGATTATGCGAAAGAACCTGTTCCCCTTCTAGCAGTAATTTATCGTAGATCACTTGAGTAACGAAAGGTACCTAACGACTGGAAAAATGCGCAGGTCATTTCCGTTTTTAACAAAGGCCGTAAGACAAATCCACACAATTATAGAACTATATACACTCCTGGAAATGGAAAAAAGAACACATTGACACCGGTGTGTCAGACCCACCATACTTGCTCCGGACACTGCGAGAGGGCTGTACAAGCAATGATCACACGCACGGCACAGCGGACACACCAGGAACCGCGGTGTTGGCCGTCGAATGGCGCTAGCTGCGCAGCATTTGTGCACCGCCGCCGTCAGTGTCAGCCAGTTTGCTGTGGCATACGGAGCTCCATCGCAGTCATTAACACTGGTAGCATGCCGCGACAGCGTGGACGTGAACCGTATGTGCAGTTGACGGACTTTGAGCGAGGGCGTATAGTGGGCATGCGGGAGGCCGGGTGGACGTACCGCCGAATTGCTCAACACGTGGGGCGTGAGGTCTCCACAGTACATCGATGTTGTCGCCAGTGGTCGGCGGAAGGTGCACGTGCCCGTCGACCTGGGACCGGACCGCAGCGACGAACGGATTCACGCCAAGACCGTAGGATCCTACGCAGTGCCGTAGGGGACCGCACCGCCACTTCCCAGCAAATTAGGGACACTGTTGCTCCTGGGGTATCGGCGAGGACCATTCGCAACCGTCTCCATGAAGCTGGGCTACGGTCCCGCACACCGTTAGGCCGTCTTCCGCTCACGCCCCAACATCGTGCAGCCCGCCTCCAGTGGTGTCGCGACAGGCGTGAATGGAGGGACGAATGGAGACGTGTCGTCTTCAGCGATGAGAGTCGCTTCTGCCTTGGTGCCAATGATGGTCATATGCGTGTTTGGCGCCGTGCAGGTGAGCGCCACAATCAGGACTGCATACGACCGAGGCACACAGGGCCAACACCCGGCATCATGGTGTGGGGAGCGATCTCCTACACTGGCCGTACACCACTGGTGATCGTCGAGGAGACACTGAATAGTGCACGGTACATCCAAACCGTCATCGAACCCATCGTTCTACCATTCCTAGACCGGCAAGGGAACTTGCTGTTCCAACAGGACAATGCACGTCCGCATGTATCCCGTGCCACCCAACGTGCTCTAGAAGGTGTAAGTCAACTACCCTGGCCAGCAAGATCTCCGGATCTGTCCCCCATTGAGCATGTTTGGGACTGGATGAAGCGTCGTCTCACGCGGTCAGCACGTCCAGCACGAACGCTGGTCCAACTGAGGCGCCAGGTGGAAATGGCATGGCAAGCCGTTCCACAGGACTACATCCAGCATCTCTACGATCGTCTCCATGGGAGAATAGCAGCCTGCATTGCTGCGAAAGGTGGATATACACTGTACTAGTGCCGACATTGTGCATGCTCTGTTGCCTGTGTCTATGTGCCTGTGGTTCTGTCAGTGTGATCATGTGATGTATCTGACCCCAGGAATGTGTCAATAAAGTTTCCCCTTCCTGGGACAATGAATTCACGGTGTTCTTATTTCAATTTCCAGGAGTGTAGTTGACGCCAATCTGTTGCATAATTATGGAATATGTTTTATGCTGCAGAATTATGACGTTCTTGGAAAATGAACAGCTCCTCTATAAAAATCAAAATGGATTCCACAAACACAGATCCTGCGAAACTCAGCTCTCTCTGTTCCTCCATGAGATCTACTGCGCAATGGACTATGGCGCTCAGGCTAGTGCCGCGTTTCTTGATTTCAGTAAGGCGTTTGACACCGTGAAAAAATTACACGTTTACGGAGTATCGGAGCAGACCTGCAATTGGATTCAAGGCTTTTTTCCAGATAGAAATCAACACGCTACGCTTAACGGAACTAAATCGACAGATGTAAAGGTAATATCCGGAGTAAAACAGGTAAGTGTGATAGGACTGTTGCTCTCTACAATATATATATAAATGATGTAGTAGAAAGCGTCGGATGCTCTCGAAGGCTATTCGCAGATGATGCAATTGTTTACACCAAAGTAGCAATGCCAGAAGATAGAAAGAATTTGCAGAAAGACCTGCAGAGAATTGATGAATTGTGCAGACTCTGGCAGTTGACCCTGAACGTAAATAAATGTAACCTATTACGCATACATAGTAAAAGAAATCCACTACTGTACAGCTGTACCACTGATGACAAACAGCAGTCTGCCGCAAAATATCTAGGCGTAACTATCCAGAGTGACCTTAAGTAGAATGACCATATAAAACAGATAGTGGAAAAAGCAGACACAAGACTCAGATTCATCTGAAGAATCCACGAAACAACTGGCTTATAAGGCGCTTGTTCGCCCGATTCTTGACTATTGTTCATCTATGTGGGATCCCAATCACGTAGGACTGATAAAGGAGATAGAGAAGATCCAACGAAGAGCGGCGCATTTCGTCACGGGTTCGTTTAGCTGGTGAGAGAGCGTTACGGAGACGCTAAACAAACTCCACTGGCAGACGTTACAAGAGAGAAGTTGTGAATCACGGAAAGATTTACTATAAAAATTTTGGGACAATACTTTTCAGGAGGAGTCAAACAACATATTGCTTTCGCCCCACATACATCCCGCGTATTGACCACGAGGAGAAAATTCGAGAAATTAGAGACAATACAGGGGCTTACCGACAATCATTCTTCCAATGCACTCTTCGCGAGTGCAAAAGGGATGGAGGGATCGGACAGTGGTACCGAAACTACCCTCCGCCACATACCATTAGGTGGCTTGCGGAGTATGATGTAGATGTAGATAAATTCAAAAACGAAACGGAAACTGCTGAGGTAGATTGGGACCTTCGATTTATGGCTCACCATCCTGACTTAAGTTTCTGGAAAGCAGAAGCTACTTCTGCGGCGTATGATATGGAATTCAGTAAAGTAGCAGCAGCAGTGTTTTGACTAACCGACTAATGTTATAGACGCAAAAAATAACTGGAGAAAGAATTTAAAGCTGTGGCGAGGCCAGTGTAACAGTTGTTTCGAAACAGCATTAAAAATTATTGCAAATAAAGGCCGCGTCATGTTGGAGTGCTCACATCTGTAGAAAGTGGAAATACAGTGACCGCCGAAATTTATTGTTCAGCGGACGGAAGATTCATGTCTCCGATATTGATCTATCCTAGGAAGAGGAAACAGCAGGAATTCAAATCTGCTTTGCTACTAGTAGAATAGTGGGCCGTATCACAAGAATGGGGATGGATGACCAGCAAAGTATTCTTACGCTGCTTCCACAATTTACGACTTTTCTAATGCAAAGGAGGAAAATCCTGTTCTGCAGGTCTTTGCTGGACATGTCACTCGTATGAAAAACTTGGAGGTAATTGAACCAGCTCGGACTAACAATGTTTTTTTTTTTTTTTTTACTATGCTTTCCGCCACATT